>NC_141537.1:40107142-40432857 GCF_021556685.1 Rattus norvegicus | reverse complement strand
TAAATTATAAAATGATGATGATGATGATGATGATGATGATGATAAGAAAAGGTGCATAGCCTGTACAGTATGGACAAACTGGAGATGCACCATTCTCACATATTAACCTCTCCTGCAGCCAAGCTTGTCATAACCTCAAGTCAATGTGGAAGCCTCTACAAAGACCACTGAGCCAAGTGCCATGGTAACTTTGCAATGTAGCTAAAGAGAGCCAGACTTTGCTCATGGAATACTCAGACTGGAAGGGGGAAGGGCACCAGTGAACATCAAGGGACCCAAACCCAGCTTTATCTATGTCCTCTTTGTGCCATCGGACATACAGAGATGACTTCTGCTTTTGACATCTGACTAACTCGGCCTTACGTGTACTCATCATGCCGAAAACCAGTTCATAATCTATGTCTTCCAAATGCAGCAGATACGATTTTACTTAATTTTAAGTTATTTAGTAAAGTTTCTGCTTTGGCATCTGCTACTGATTTACAATCATGAATACTAGCAATCAAAGAAGTAAACAAATAAGAAATCAAACAAAATGATCACCAAATCTCTCATGGAATTCCAGAATGTGTAATTTGCTTCTATAAAGTTGTCAGCCCTCCCAACAGTCGCAAGCATATTCTGCTAAGGATAACACAAGGTCCTTTTAGCTGGGAAATGTCAGGCTCTGTATCATGTGATCTCCCCCGACTACAGTGGATTCAGTGAAGAATACAGACTTTAAAGCCAGGCTAGCAAAGGGTCAGAGGGTACTAAGCACAAACTTGTCGACCTGAATTTGATCCTTGGAGCCAGTTGATGGAAGGAGTAAACCAATGCCTGCAGTTGACCTCTGACCTCGAGAGGAGTGGGACAATAAAAAAAAAGTTTCAAAGAAAAATACCTTTGTTAGTGATAAGAAACCAAGGAAACTATAAACATTATGGATTTACTATTCATCAAGCTTCATAACAGATAATCTGTCTAACATTTATCCATAACATCATATAATTGTAGACTATGGGAGAAGGATTGCTTATTCTCTGAAGTATTTTCTACTTTTTTCACTGACCATAAACTTAAGAATCTCCACAATTGTTCTCATATAGGAATTAAACCTCACAATGTGAACACTCCAGGGTAATTTCTACATTGAATCAGGGCCATGTATCTGATAGCTGTGAAAACAGTGTCTCTATTGTAGAAATTTTAACAATACCCATTGCATTGCCATTTTATTAATAATATTAATTCTTTTTCTAACTCAACATAATATTTTAATAACTATTAGACAAAGTTATATAAAACTGAAGGGCTGGTAATGGGCTTAAAACACATAAATTCAATGGTTTTTTTTTAGTCTTTTTAAAAATTAATCATTCAATTCGTTTACATCTCAAATGATATCCCGCTTCCCAATTATCCCTCCACAAATCTCCCTTCCACATCTGCAATTTTCCCCCTCCCCTTTGCCTTTATGAGAGTGAGCCCTCTACCCTCACCCTTTTAACTCTATACCTCCCTATCTTTAAAATGCCTGTCATCTCTGATACCTAGAACGTCTGTAGAAGACTCACAGCTAAACTGAAAGAATTTTGCTTTTCATTTTGTGCTGATGTACTCAAATGACAGCCAGCTTTCAGTGTTTTTGTGTAGAGGACATTATGTAGTAATCTACAATCATCTTTTAAGACCAGTACAGTTTGTTAAAGTTTTATGCTAAGAGATTCAAACTAAGGAAACCAAGCTAAAAAGAAAGCCATTCTATCTGTCTTGTCACTGTACAGAAGAAAACCTGTTCCGATGTAGGAGAGACGCATAACATTGCAGAAGTGATGCCCAGCATCCTAGGTAGCAATGACACAAATCTAATGCAAGCTGACATTGATACTCATTAGACTCTGATCCTCTAGCTGGCCCTGCTGATTCCTGGCTGGGTGGCAGTAGGTATTAAAGCTGAGGATCTTCTGTCAGTTTTCATTTTGAGGATACTTGGGAATTTGCAGTGAAGAAACATGTCAGTTGGGAGCTTGACTCAAGCTGCCAGTTGGTAAATATGTTGGAATTGTCCAATCATTCCATGTCCTTCTGAAAATTCATGTTGTGGTTCATATTTTTGCATGCCAAATCTTTCGAAAGCAGAATTTTTTATTGTATGTCTTTTAAGAATGTCTACTCAGATAAAATTTTTAAATTTTAGACAAATAAGTTGATGCTTCATTTTTCATCACTCTTGCTACTTAACATTGAAAAATGCAACTCCCAGAATCCCCAAATTACTTTAAGTCTGAAAATAAATACTGTGATTCTTAATCTGTCTGCTTTCTAATTTGATAATTGTTGGCACTGTGATCAGAAGAGACATTTGCCATTCGTGTGTGATTTCAGATCCTCTGTAGACATTGGCAATGCATATAGAAATATTTCAAAATGACATCTTGAAGTATACATGAACAGCATGATAATTATTTAAAGTCATACAAAGAAAAGTGATTCAAAGGTAGATCTAAGACATGGAAGATGGGAGTATTACAAGGTTTGAGAGTTCAAAATTTTCAAGTCTGAAGGAAAAAATTATATCATTTGGAAAGCCAAGAGAGTGTTGGGGCCACTACCCATATGTCTTCTTTGTGCCGATTAGGAAAGGCACCCCTTGTGAGTGATTAGTCCATGGGTTTATGGCTTTCAAAGCAGATGGTGCTTTTGTATGAATATTTTACAAAAGCATCTTTTCCTCTGGGCAGATCAATCCTGTGCCAGAGAACATGGCTTGGCAAGAGGAGTATGGATGGATTTATATTTCTTGCTTCCTTTTTGTAAGGGCCATGGGCAGACAGTACTTTTCTCACCCATTAATGTGAGAAACAATGAAAGTCATGCAACAGTTAAAGAGAGTTGCTTTAGAATGATGAGAGCGTTATTGATAGGATGTGTTTTTGAAGTTATTATTTAACAATGAAGGATCTTTGATGGCAAGAAATACAAACTGTTGTTGATTAATGCACGTAGTATTTCTAAAAATAATGCAGAGTAGTTCACAATATTAAAAAATGAAGCAAAGGCTTATGAAGTTGGGGGACTTTTGTCATAGCTGAAGCACCAGGACATACATGGGGAGTATGTTTTAACCCAGAACATTAGGTCTCAGGTTTAATGGAACTTCAAACTCACTATCACGGCTTTGAAAGTCTTGATAATCTGACGTCATGTTCCAGAGAAGAATGTCTTAAGTACATACAGACTGTCAATTTTAAATCTCCCCAAATAAAACATTCTTTACATTTTAACACTTAGGTGACAAAAACTAATGGAATTCTATTTTTATATCATAATTTTTAAGATTTAGATTCTGCCACCAATATCAAATCCTACAATTGTGACCTACTTGTGAATTATGCTGGTATGATAGTGGCAAAAATATTATGGAGGTAACCAATTTGGTTGGAGGTAATTCAATCTTTTTTTATTGAATTTAAGACACATTCCATGAATTGGAACCTAAACATGTGGCCAAGAGCCTAAGACTGACTAGGTCATCAGCCCTAAAGGAAAACCTTTTACTATTACTCTGCTAGCTGAACACAGCAATAAATTATGATTCCTAATGACACATTGCTATACCCATAAATCACAGATCTCTCAGCCATTATGAGCGAAACTTCTTGCAGCTGATGTCAGTAGGTGCTAATTTGAATGAAGACCAACAACTGAAATATCTGCAGAGTGAGAGACTGTGGGGCACTCAGCTTGAAGTGGATGTACTTCACCCTCACCTTGCCAAAACTCAGATGTCCATGCAGAAGAGGGCGTGGAAGAATTGTTACAGCCACAGGTGGTTGATGACACCAAGGAATGAGAGGCTTTCAGAAACAACAGGATTGATACACATCATGTCTCACCATGACTGTGACAGCATGCCCAATATCTAGACAAAATCTTAGCATTGAGAAGGGGAAGTGAACACAAATGCCCACCACACAGGTAGTCAGTTGATACCTGGTAGTCAAAGGGATGTCAGTTTTATACAGAGGAGAGACACTGGGTATACCAACCACACTACAGGTCAGACTCCATGCCCAGAAGTAGTTGGCTAATATAAAACAAAAATCATGTTTTTGTGTGTTTTCTGTTTTGGTCTCATTTAGTACTTGTTTTATTGTCTTTAGGGTTTTTTTTTGTTATTTGTTTCTTTTGAGAGAGAGAGAGAGAGAGAGAGGGAGAAAGAGAGAGAGAGAGAGAGAGAGAGAGAGAGAGAGAGAACACGAAGTTAGGTATTATTGTGGCTTTTTGAAGGATTTAGGAAAGGAGAAAGATATGATCAAAACATGATTACATACATAATACAATGTATATATTAAACAAATTTTAAACTCTGAGTATCTGGTTGTACAGATTTAACCTTAAGCCCAAAGAGGAAGGGATCCTGAGCAACAATCTGTCACGTTGTTTAATGTAAGCCTCGACTGTAAGATTGGAAAGTTATGGAGCCTAACCATAGGAACCTTTGTTTGCAATAACTACCTTTGTAGTTAAGCAATATATTGAAAAATGAAACAATAGTTCATGTATGATACTTCTGTATGGTATTTCTAATATTTATAATAGAAATATAGGATGTTTCTGTTGCCATGGTAAGAATCAGTGTAAATTTTCAGACCTAATGCATGGATTTGAGAGTGAGCCCCCCAGTCTTCACATCACTCTTTCATTCCACCATGTCTTATGTGGGAGAATTTCTATAATCTCAGGAGTATGTGCTTGCTTGCCACCCACATAAGGACACCAATGGGACAGCCCTAGGCTGATAGAAGGCAAAGACTTCACAGATAATTTATGTTCTCTTTCATGTCCACATTTTGTCAGTTGCCTCTAAATTCTTCCTAATGTATTCCTTCATTATATAATTTCATAAAATCTGATGAAAAAAATCACTGAGTGTGCTTTCGACATTTCTCTATGATTCTATTGTGAAACATTTCTCTTGATGGTTTACAACATTTCACAGTAATTTGGGTTTCTAACTTTTCAGTGTCCAGCACAAGCTTCTTTTAATCTCTCAGCTCATACCTGTTTGACATCAGACATCCATACTGAAAGTTAGGCATCCCACAGATTCCACACCAGAGGCTTCCTAGTGGGCTCTTAGAACAGTTCATGTATCTCCTGGATGGACTGAAAACTCTCTGTCAGTCTGCTCTTGTTTTAAATGCTTTCTGTGACCATGCAAGGAATCAAAGGGTTTTAAAAAGTAGGAATGTATGGCAATAATCTCTTGTTTTAATGGGAGAAAGAGTTTGTTTTGGCTATGGTTCCAGAGGAGGAAGACAGCAGGTGGCTGGTTCAGGAACCAAGAGAACACATTTCTCCCTGGAAGCAGAAAGTAAAAAGAGGAAAACTGCAGGTGAAAGGGGATTATATATTCTCAAAACCCACCATTCGACATGAATGCAACTACCAAACTCCCCCAAAACAGCATCACCAAATGAAGACCTAATGTTTCAAACACCTGAGTCTATGAGAGACACGCTCACTCAAAACACCAGAGTGGATACATATTTCTACTTTTTTCTTTTTTGACAAAATAAAATATAGTAATAGAAAACTAGATCCAAGTCAATCCAAGAAGAAGTAAAAACTCCCAAGAATAGGCACAAGAATCACAGTCATTTAAAATACTAAGACTCATATAAAGTCACTAAGCAGACGGTATAGTATACAATCAGAGGACTTGGTGCAGAGTTGTTTAGATCTTGTGCTTGCTGATTTAGTCTTTGTAAGTTCATATGAGCCTTGCTTAGTTGATAAAGAGGGCCTTGTTATCTTCTATTTCCTCTAACTCTTACACTCTTTCTTTCTTCTCTTCTGCTAGGTTCCCTGAGTTCTGAAGGGAAGAATGAGGCGGGACATTCCACAGAACTGTGTTTCAAGGACTCCTGTTTGTGTAATGTCTGGCTTTGTATGTCTGCATCTGTTCTCATCTGCTGCAGGAAGAAGCTTCTCTTATCGTGACTGAATAAGGCACTGATCTATGAGGATAATGGAATACCATTAGTAGTCATTTTATTGATACTTTACTTTTTTGTTTTGAACAGAAACATTTTTGCCATAGGGCATTGAACTATCTATTTTCTGGCTCTTGGTCTCCAAAGCAATGTCAGGTATGGGCTCTATCTCATGGAGTGGTCTTTAAGGCAGATCAATTATTTGTTTGCAACTCTCACATGTTCTGAGCCATCATTGCCCTAACATATCTTGCAGGCAGGATAGATTGTAGGTTAAAGGTTTTGTGGCTGGGTTGTTGATTATATTTCTCTTTTGGTAGCTAACAGAGTACCCTTCCACCCAAAGACACTGGAATGTAGGTATTAAAGCCCATCATGGATTTCTCCATATTCAGTGTGTTATGTGAGTTTCATTCTCAGCAGTGTGCCCTGATAGTTTGTAGAGATTAACCCACTGTACTGGTAACACTTGGGTTGTTTGGGGATTTCCAAATGACCCTTTTGGCCAATAATTCAATTCAGTCCAATCCAGTTCTGGAATTTGAGGCTTTGATGAGTAATGGCCAGTGACACTCTGTTGCCCCCAGTATTAGGAGACCTCACTAGCCTCTTCTTTATCTTCTTTAGTAAGTTCACACCATACCATATTTCCGTACCGTCCCTCAAATGCCCTTCAGTTCCAACTGTTCCTTCTTACAAATCTACTCTTAACTCTATCTCTCCTCTAGTTTCTGGATATATGAATAGAACAACAGTTAACAATGTTGGGCATACTGCCCCACATGTGGCCCACACATATACAGCCATCCAATTAGACAAGATGGATGAAGCAAAGAAGTGCAGGCCGACAGGAGCCGGATGTAGATCGCTCCTGAGAGGCACAGCCAGAATACAGCAAATACAGAGGCGAATGCCAGCAGCAAACCACTGAACTGAGAATAGGTCCCCCGTTGAAGGAATCAGAGAAAGAACTGGAAGAGCTTGAAGGGGCTCGAGACCCCATATGTACAACAATGTCAAGCAACCAGAGCTTCCAGGGACTAAGCCACTACCCAAAGACTATACATGGACTGACCCTGGACTCTGACCCCATAGGTAGCAATGAATATCCTAGTAAGAGCACCAGTGGAAGGGGAAGCCCTGGGTCCTTCTAAGACTGAACCCCCAGTGAACTAGATTGTTGGGGGGAGGGCGGCAATTGCGGGAGGATGGGGAGGGGAACACACATTAAGAAGGGGAGGGGGAGGGATTAGGGGGATGTTTGCCCGGAAGCCGGGAAAGGGAATAACACTCGAAATGTATATAAGAAATACTCAAGTTAATAAAAACAAAAACAAAAACAATGTTGGGCATAATCTTTAAATGAAGGACAACTGTTCAATTGTAGGTATATAATCACCTATAATTTATGCATTTATGGGGTGTTTGATATTCTCAAGTTTTACATCTCTAGAGATTTACATAATAATATGTGTCATTGTGCTTCATCTCATGCAATGTGACACATATTACAATGTGACAAGGCATGGAGGAAGTGAAAGGAACCCTCTTCTCTTATCTAAATTGTAACAAACTTGGCAAACAGTGGCCTTTGAATTGAAAGTGGCTTATAAACAAGGAAAGTTATATGAGATTACTGCTGGATCTGGACTCAGTCAGAGATGATGCACCTAACTTAGAGAGATATGGGGCCCCAGGGAGTGGGGAGATCTGGTGGGGTAGGAACAGTGGGGACATCCCTCTTGGAGATGGGAGGAGGAGGACAAAAGGGATGTGGAACAATGGGAGAGTGGACTAGAAGGGACATAATGTCTGGACTGTAAAAAATGTTTAAGAAATAAGGAAAAAAATAGAAATGAAGAATCAGGAAGATATGGTTCTAATTAAAAAAAAATCAAGAGTTCTTGTTCTGTAGTAGATAGATCAACAAATGGAACAGAAAAATCTTCCTGAATATATTTCAGCTTTCTTATTGGTCAACATCAATTATGATTAAAGAACATCTAAAGATGGCTAAAGAAAGCATTGTCACCAAAAAATGCTATTTATAGGAAGCTAAGTATATATTTTGAAATTAGGGCAACAAAGAAAGCAATGGAAACCTCAACTAATATCAGTCGTCAGCAGGAGTGGGATATTGATGCAATAGATTTGATTATGTTTTGGAGAGGATTGTGGAAGGACTTTGGAAATTTTGGCTATAATATCCATTGAGTATTGAGAGCTTGGAAGATAAGAATGTTGAGAGCAGTGCAGAAGATGGAGGCCTGGCTTGTAAAGTTTCAGCGAGAAGTTTAAAGAATCTACTAGGACCATTTGCAACTTTTAATTGAGAATCTGTCATTCTGGGCTGGAGAGATGGCTCAGCCATTAAAGGATAGGCTCACAACCAAATATATAAGAATCTGTCATTCTGGTTAGCTGTGACTGAAGAGTCAGGTATGCCTAAGAAGAGTCTAGCACAATTGAAGTGAAACCTTTGCTTTATTGGGACAAATGCTGCTGTTTAGATAGCACTAAGAATTTAGTGGTAGCTAAGATTCACCGAGGTAAAATCTTCTGGTGTTTCTTTAGAGTCAGTATACAGATGCTGTGTTCCAGAAGTGTCCAGGTTGTACCTTGTGTTGGCAGCTGAAATTGGCAGATTTTATTTACTCAGGTTTTGAGGCATCATGAAGAACAGGTGAACCTTGGCACTTTGAAAGGCAAGGACAGGCCATTAGTGAAGGTCCAACCTTGGTGACAGTTGAAGGCTTAGGATTGAAAGTATCATGAAGAGAAGATGAGACTTGTCACTATAAAGAGAGTCTATGAGAGATAGGCTCAGTTTTCACAGGAAACCACCACCATTTTGGAAATGCCAGTATAAAGAATAATAGCAGCTGTAGGGTGAAGCAAGCCAGAGCCCAGAAGAAAAGTTGTATGTGCTATAGACTGCATATCTAGAAAAGTGACTCAAACACCTTGGAGAATCCCAGAATATCACAAGCAAATCCACAATATTGGATGTTGAGTGATCGTCACTGTTAGATGTTGGTTTTGCTTTATTCATATTGTAACTGTGCCCTGATTCTTGCTCTTGAAGCAAGGATGTATTTCATTTATTTTTGATTTTACAGGAGCCAACAGTTAAGAGGTTGAAGTCTTAAAGAGATTTTAGGTTTTAAAAGAGACTTTGAATTTTTAAAAAGACTGAGTTTTGAAGTCTTTGAATTTGTAAAGAATCTAGGACTTTTTAAAGTTTGTAAAATGTTTTATATTGTGAAATTAATGTTAATGTGTCATTTTGGGAATGAACAAGAATAAAAAGGTTGTGGTTTAACAGTGACCTGTTTGTGTCTCAAGTTGACACGGGGTCAACTATGTTAGACAATTTTATGTCCATTTGACACATATGAGACATGGGAACATAACTTAAGAAAATGGACCAAGTCCATTGTCAGTGGTACCATTCTATAAGAAAGCTGGCTGAGGAAGACAGTAAGCAACAGCCTCAGTGGATTACAGAGATCAAACTCTGCACATTTTTATTTATTATTAATATTAATATTATTATAAATGATTAAGTAAAAATTTTTAAGTTTTTTTCCTTTTGTTTTTACAAGAAGCTTAAAATCCATACATTAAGCAGTTGAGGGAGAATGGATACAAGGTATGTGAGATCAAAAAGTTAACAGACAAAAGGAAAGGCAGGGATAAAGAGTGGAGCAAAGACTGAAGCAAAGGCCATCAAGAGACTGCCCCACCTAGGGATCCATCCCATCGGCAGATACCAAACCCAGACACTATTGCTGATACCAAGAAGTGCTTGCTGACGAAGCCTGGTTTAGCTGTCCCCTGAGAGGCTCTGCCAGAGCCTGACCAATACAGATGCAGATGCTCACAACCAAACATCGGACTGAGCCTGAAAACCCCAATGGAGAAGCTAGGGCAAGGACTGGAGGAGCTGAAGGGGTTTGCAACCCCATAAGAAGAACAACATCAACCAACCAGACCTCACAAAGCTTCCAGGGACTAAACCACCAACCAAACAGTACACATGGTGGGACTTATGGATCCAGTTGGATATGTAGCAGAGGATTGTCTTATTTGCATCACTAGGAGGGGAGACCCTTGGCCATGTGGAGGCCTGATGACCCATTGTAGGGGAATGCTAGGGAGCAAGAATGAGTGGGTGGGTGGGTAAGAGTTCACTCTTATAGAGGCAAGGGGAGGGGGTATAGTGGTTTGTGGAGGGGAAACTGAAAAGGGTGGCATTTGAAATGTAAATGAATAAAATAAACAAGTAAATGAATAAAATAAACAAGTAAATGAATAAAATAAACAAGTAAAAAAATGAAAAAAAATCTACCAGAAAGATTTTTTCTCATGTCAGCAAGATGACTGTCTATAAACAATAACGTGAGTTAAGGAATGGTTATGCTTCTCTTAAGGCATTCGTATTTCCTACAAATTTCTTTGGCCTACTTCCATGGGAAATATGCAGGAAGTATTCAACTTCTGTAAGACATGAAGTAAAAATACCACATGCTCCGAATTACTGTGATAGAGAGAAATTTCACCTAAAGTTAATCATCTCTTCTCCCAGAATAAATGATGTACCTAAAGCTGCAGTCTCATTGAATAATTGCTTTTTTTAGTGGATTTTGAGTTTCTTTGTAATATATGTGAAGTCTATAAAACAATTACCATATGAATGAGGTGACGATGACACCCTTCCACGTCAGCTGATATTGGGTACACAGAAGGCAGGTGTCATGCTTGACTTTCTAGTATTTAAAATGTGTAAAAATATTAATAGGTAGCTTGAATTCATGAAAATCATTGCTAAATAATTTCACATAGAGATCAAAGGAAAATTGATGGGTGTGTTCTGTTCTTTTTTTCCTCTTTGATTGCATTAACTTTGGGCCCTGTCTTTTGTTAAAGTCTTTTTTCATTCAAATTCACATTTAGGAAATCACCTTTGAAGGTGTAAAATATGTCACTCAACCTGTATGGAAAATGGAATGTTAATGCCTATTATATAGTTTCTATTCAATAATTTTCATAATGTATATAGTAAATAATAGGGAAATGACATCTCATATTCTTCTAACCCATCCTCCACATCCCCTTTCCTGGTTTATCTGTTTATGTTGGTCTTGTTCTACTGAAATCTCATCTGTTCACAATAATTTCAACCTTTACTTACGAAAGGCTTTGATAAGGTTTATTTGCTTTTCTATATGAGAAAATGAGTCTTGATGCCCTGAAAAGTCTAGAAGTGATTGGTTTGTGACATGCCTATTTCAGACTCCCATCTAGGCCTTCATGGAGGCATTCTGCTAGACACCTCTAAGTATATTTAAATGTCAGAGTTCAATATAAAAGAATGACATTACATAAGTAATTAAATTTTTAAAAAGAGGCACATTCTTGAAACTAGAATCTTTATTTTGTATTACAGTGACAACTTACATTGTCACCAAAAAATGAATCGACAGACACCTCTTCTCCATCCTGAATACCTTGGAGGCTATCTTAACCCTTTCTAGATGCTATACTGTACTTACATAATAATCCAAGAGAGAGGACTCATGTACTTGGAATTGGGTGGTTGGAATGCTTTTTAAGAAAATGTGAGCTTTGAAAGAGTTAAAGTGGCAATTATTAGATAAGATGAGAACAAGAAAGATTATGCAGGAAGATGTTTTCAGGAGCTATAGCATAGAAGGGTGAAAGAAAGATTGTCAAAATTTGGAATCTAAAGTGCAAACATATTTTCAGGGCTGAACTGGGTTTCAATTATGAAGGCCAAGGAAAAATTTGGCAAGAATATAAAAATATAAAGTTACTTAGTTAGAGAGTTTGAAAGATAGGGAAGGGCCGATTGGGCCAAATTAGAGAGTGTACAGATCTATTTGCCAATGAGGACTTTGGGCTGAAATAAGAACACATCCCCTGATGAGATACAAGCTTTGATAGTCTTGGAAAAAAGTTGAGCCAGTCCAATTTCACCCTTTCACTTACATTTTGTCTTATATGGATGAAGTCTTGTAGCCACTGGTGAGTGCACTAGTTAATCTTCATTTTGAGCTTAACTGGACTTAGCAACAATCTCTAGGTTTATCTGTGAGGATGCTCACAGAGACATTTAACTGAAGTAAAAAGAGCAGCCCTGAATGTGTGAATCACCACTCCATGAGCTAGAATTCCAGGAGAAAGGAGCTGGGTAGCAGGATATAGCTCGTTGTGCTTCTTGACTGCAGACATGAGTAACCAACTGCTTCACATGCCCACCGCATACCAGTTTCCCAACAGGATGGGCTGCTTATGTCATGCCACAGAAACAAGATAAGTAAATGATGTAATAGCAGTAATATAATGAATTACATCCATACCAGTTTGGTATGTTGAAGATAAACCTGCACTCTTATCTTCATCTTAACATTTTTATAATAGCCAAGATATAGAATTAACTTAGTCTATCAGCATATAAACTAATGGATTACATATGTGCACATATGTATGTATAATGCATACATACATATACACACATATACACACATTACTTAAGATAACTATACAATGTTTTATATATAAGTGTATGAACATACACAGAATTGGGTATTATTAAGCTTTTAAAAAGAAGAAAAGATTGCTATTTGTGGCTAAACCAAGATGCACAATCAGTCAAGCAAGGCTAGCACATAGAGACAGTGTGCTATTTTCTACATGATCCAGGCCTCTCACTTCATATGTAGCAGAGAATAGCCTTGTTGGGGCACAAGTGGAAGGGAAAGCCCTTGGTCCTGTCAAGGTTGGACCCCCAGTGCAGGGGAATGTCGGAAGGGGCAGTAAGGGAGTTGGATGGGGGGGACATCTGTATGGGACATGGGGAGGGGATGGGGGCTTATGGACTGAAAACTGGGAAAGGGAATAACATTTGAAATGTAAATAAAGAAATATATCTAATAAAAATAGGACAAAAAAAGAGAGAAAGAAAAATATCTGGACCACAGGAGCAGAAGATAATGGTGGCCACAGCTGTAAGAGAGGGCTGGAAAAGATGTTGGTCAAAGTGTAAAAAGTTCACTTCGATGATTAAGCTCTGAGGTTGGGAATTCCTGGCTATATTTGATAATAAATCACTTGATATTAGCTAGTGTTCTTACCATAAAATGCTACATTTATGAATTGTTTTGTAGTTCTGGGAATGTTTTATTTACTAATTTCCAACACACACACACACACACACACACACACATCTATCTATCTGTCTATCTATCTGTCTATCTATCTCTATATATCTATCTACAGATATAAAGAGTCACATTTGCTTTATTTGTCAATTAAGTTGGGAAAAAAGATTTGATTTTTCTAGTGCTGAAGAGGACAGCAGAGTCCCTGAGGTCTTTGTTTATGGTTAAGTCTTGCTCTGTGTGGAGATGATAGAAGGTTGTTTATATTGTTCTTTTAGAGGGTCTAGGGTATGAATAGTTCAGAAATACCACTAAGTCAGGTGTGCTGGTACAGTCCTTCAAGACCAAAACTTGGGAGCCAGAAGTAGGAAGATCAAGGAATTCAAGGCCAACTTAGTCCCTGTAGTGATTTCTTGGCTAGCCAAGAAACATGATGAGACCCCTATTTCAAAGAAAGAAACACCACTCACCTGATATGGGCATGAGGAATTAAACTTCTTTACACTACCATGAGTTAGTAACTAGTTAAAAACTTAACCTTGTAATTTAGTATAAGATAAAACATTTAAATTTAAGCGTGTTTTCAGATACTGCTGTTTTCAGACATAAAGAACCTGTATGTCTTAGAATGAGTTTTCTTCACATCAGTATTGTTACTCTTCACTGGTTTTCTGTAGAAGTCAATTAAAATAGATTAATCACACGTTCAGTCCAAAGACAAAAGCTTCATTTTTTTCTAAGTTAATATATACAGTAGTTTTTCTTTTTTGTTCTTCAATTTTTATTAAATTGGGTATTTCTTATTTACATTTCAGGTGTTATTCCCTTTCCCAGTTTCTGGTCCATCAGCCCCCTAACCCCTCCCTCTCCCCTTATATACGGGTGTTCGTCTCCCCATCCTCCACCCCCATTACTTTCCCCACAACAATCCCCTACACTGGGGGTCCAATCTTGGCAGGACCAAGGGCTTCCCCTTTCACTGGTGCCCCAATAAGGCTATTCACTGCAACCTATGCAGTTGGAGGGTCAGTCCATGTATAATTTTTGGGTAATGGTTTAATCCCTGGAAGCTCTGGTTGTTTGGGATTGTTGTTCTTATGGGGTTGCAAGCTCATTCAGCTCCTTCAGACCTTTCTCTAATTCCTCCAACTGGGGATCCCGTTCTCAGTCCAGTGGTTTGCTGCTGGCATTCACCTCTGTATTTGACATGTTCTGGCTACTTCTCTCAGGAGAGATCTATATCCGGTTCCTGTCATCATGCACTTCTTAGCTCCATCCATCTTATCTAGTTTTGGTGGCTGTGTGTGTGTGTGTGTGTGTGTGTGTATGCCAAATGTGGGGCAGGCTCTGAGTGGCTGTTCCTTCAGTCTCTGCTCCAAACTTTGCCTCCCTATCCCCTCCTATATATATTCTTGTTCCCCTTTTAAAGAAGGAGTGAAGCATCCGCATTTTGGTCATCCTTGAGTTTCATGTGGTCTGTGCATCTTGGGTAATTCCAGCATTTGGGAAGAGCAGAACACTCTGTTCCCATAACTTGCTGAAAGAAAACAGTAAAAGAGGTTTACAGGACTGCTGGCACACAGGCCCACAGGGAGGTCAAGCCACCATTAGAAACAGCAAGAACGGCTAACACCAGAGACAACTTGATGGTGAGAGGCAAGCGCAGGAACCCAAGCAACGAAAACCAAGACTACTTGGCATCATCAGACCCGAGTTCTCCCACCAAAGCAATCACTGGATATCCAAACACACTGGAAAAGCAAGACCTAGATTTAAAATCACATTTCATCATGACGAGGGAGGACTTTAAGAAAGTGATAAATAACTCCCTTAAGGAAATACAGGACAACACAAGTAAACAAGTAGATGCCCTTAAAGAGGAAACAAACAAAAAACCCTTAAAGAACTACTGAAAAAATCTTTATTTTTAAGTTAAAAAAGTTGCAATCTAAGGATAACTTCTCCCTTATAAGAGGAATTCTATTGGGGGAGGGAGGGTATAATATAATATTACTAGATATTACCTTTCCAAATAGAGGTCTTAACAGTTTGTAAGTAGTCACTGCTTGATTTGGAAACGTCAGAGACAGTTTCTCTCCCACAGTATCACAGATTCTGTATCAATGGTGATGGATAACCTTATAAAGGTGCAGTCAGCAAAGAAAGAGAGAGAGAATTCATATTCATCAGCAAATCCCTGTCCCAAGTCATCATATAATGCTTTTTCAAAAAGGTGGTGAATAATTATTTGACAGATATAAGAGCAATACAATTTATAGTCCATAGAATCTTATGTATGGGAGTGGGATGGTTTTAAACATGTAGATTTTGACTGGGATTACAAATAAGAAAGTCAGGCTCTAACAAACCTATTCTTTTTGTTCTATAATTCCTATTAATATTAACAGAGAGCATTCAGGCAAACAGTGAGATAGAGGGAATAAAAGCAGATTGTTAACATCTGGTCACAGAACATCAAGGAGTGACATTGTGAAAAGGTTTTAAAGACTGTCTTTGTCTGCAGGTGTATAAAGTGCTTACTGAAAAGGGGGAAACGCTATATGCTTCCAGGAGATCTCTGGGAAACTCTGGCTTGACACCTTGCATCTGGCACAGAGTGATCTCCACTTGTGTGTTGCCTTAGGATGGTACAATAGTCAGAGTCTTCTCCAGAAATAACCTCATGTCATTACTTTCTTTCTCAATCGATGTCCCTGGCTTATGACTATTAGTCACATTTCGTTGAAATCATAAGTTCAGGCCCATTAATAATAAATTCTTATTAACCTTTTCTAAAGGACAAGGGTAAGGTTCTCCTGGCAGCTGGATTGATTTCCATACTTGAATCTCTTTCCATTGATCTACCCCTTCAAAGAGCCTTTCAAGTGAAGTCCAACTGTTTTGATTGTATTCCTTTAGTTTCTCCTTTAACCTCTAACATTTGGTTCTACTGGGATAAAACATGTTGTGTGAGACAGATATATTATAGTTAGGAACTCATCATATCCTGAAAAGATGATTATAAAGAAGAATATCCAAAAGCATGTGCACAGGAAAAATTGGAGGAGAAAGATATTTTATGTATTTACTCACTTATCTATGCTTAAGGGAAAAGAGATTTTGAGAGCAGGGATTGAAATGAGGACTTTTCACGCATTGGATAATATCCCTTCCAATATAAACTAAGTTTCTGCTCCATGTATCTTGCCTCTTATCTTTTACTCCCTCACACATTGGAAAGCTCAACCATGCTCGACTGGAGAAAAATCAGTACAACCATCTACCTTGCCTGTATTGTACCTGCTGGTCTATCTTTGGATAACGAGGTATCTGACTGTGAGTGATTTCTATGCCTCTCAGAGGAGAGAGTCAAATATACAGTAAGTAGACTTTGGATGAGTGGGAACATCCTGTTTCAACTGGTGATCTGGTAAATTGGTTTTCTGCTTCAATTCAGCGAAGATTTTTCTGGAGTCATTAATGGAACTGTGAAGATGCCAACTTTTCTGTGCAACCCTTATCATATTTTCTCAGGAAAAGTGCAGGCTGGCACTTAGTTATTATTAATGGACCAATTATAAGCCCACAGAGAAGACAATCTTTACATCTGTTTATGCAATGTCCATTGGCTTTCAAACAGCTCAGACAAATCAAGAAGGGTGAAATTTGCAAGTTAGTGAGACACTCTTTGTACTTTGGAATAATGGTTTGGAAGTGCTAAGGGTCATGGAGTTATTTTTCTCAAAATAAAAACTTAATATCATTTTCTAATATTAAGAAGCAATGAAATAAGTCTTTGTGCAAAGTGACAAACATCACAGGAGATGTGTTAGGGGAATGCTATAATTTGCAAACAAGAATCATGAGATTATGTTTCAATCTACCAAAAATAGTTCAGCTCTTTCAGCAAGATGATAAGCTAAAGTTTAAGTTTGCATTTCATTTTTTTCTCCAAGTAAAAGTATGTTTTAATATTTTATAGAATTTTGATCTAGAGAATCCTAGTGTTTACTGTGCTAATACATTGGATTATACATTAAAGGTAACTCAGCCTTTGGCTGCAGGAGCCAACTCAATTTGGGTGAGAGGGAAGCCTTACTTTCCATAGCAAGTGCTTATTTCCTGTGTAAGGAAAATACCTGCTTCACTGGGCTGGGCCTGCTCTGAGTTCATGTGAAATAAGGAGTCTGTAGATGAACACAGGCAAAATGTTCAGCCCACTAAATACATGTACAGAGTGACCATGCAAGCTATATGCTCAGGACTACATGACTAAAGCCTTTACACTTTTATCAATAATCAGTAGAACAGCCCCTTTTGTTTTCTGATGTAGATAATGAAAGGATATGAGGCTTATGGAGGAAGAAAACAATTAACTATAGAT
Organism: Rattus norvegicus; assembly: GCF_021556685.1. NCBI lineage: Eukaryota > Metazoa > Chordata > Mammalia > Rodentia > Muridae > Rattus > Rattus norvegicus. The sequence goes on along the minus strand of NC_141537.1, from coordinate 40,415,308 downwards.
GACTTAAGAAGCCTAAGGTGCCTTCAATTAAAGTTACGTAGCCAAGAACAGAAGGGAAAGATGATCAGACCTGGGAAACTACGGTTACGAAACTCAGACTATAACTAAGTGTATTGAATATCAACGGCTAATATCCTAAGTGGCAAAGATTTTCATGTTTTCCAAAATTTACACTGATATTCTTCTAGTATGTATCATTAGATAAGTTTGATAGAAATGAAAACATTTTCAGATTATAATTCAGGAAAACAAATATTGAAATAACAAGAAGACAGATATATACCTACCTAAATATTTTCTTTGTCAAAAATTGAAGCGAGAAACAGAGTGATGCTTTTTAGGTATTGAGAGCTTTGGTTTCAAACACCTCTCCTTGATATATGCCTAAAGGACTCCGTATTTACCAGCCATGTTCACTGCTGCTCCATTCATAATAGCTAAGGAATGGAAACAATCTGAATGTACTTGACTTGATGAATATATTACATATATATACATATCTGTATATATATATACACACACACGCACATGCACACACACACATATATGTATACAATGAAATACTATTCAATAGTAAAGAAAAAATGAAATCATGAACTTTGCAAGTAAATGTGTGGGTCAAGAAAAGGTCACACTAAGTGAAATAACCGAGACCCAGAAAGATAACAATTGTATGGTCTTTCTCACTGGAAGCTCTTAGCTCCATATTTTCACAAGTGAGTATATGCCCTGGGTTAATTGCAAAACCCATGAAAGTAAAAAGAATTTTCTAAATATAGTTTGCCAGGGTTGTTCAAAAGATTCCCAAAACATGCAGGCAGCTGCTATTGCCCTTTGCTAATTCCCAGTAGGGAAAGGTAAGTCCTTGTTGCTAAAGACCCCATGCACTTTAGATACAGGACTCAGATGAGCTAAAACTGATCTAAGTTCCTCTTCCTTTATTTCATGGTACCAGAAGGCATCATGCAAGCTTGTAAAGAAGGGAGGCAACCAACAGACAGACTCAGTTATTACACCTGTGAAACACAGCACAAGTAGAATGGCATTACAACCAGAAGGGGCACTTATTAGTTTTTAAGAGTTCTCTAATTCTACTTAAGATCCAATCAAAAGGAGGGAAATCATGCTTGTTACTGGAAACCTAGCCTACTACACAGGCCTAATAAACTTATGAATTTTGGAAGAGAACCTAAAACCACCACTTTACCAAACCAACATAATACATAAGTACACTCCAAATATTTGTCCTTATTTTCTTTATATTTACAGTTTGTATTATCCCCACTCCTTATCAAAGAAATTTCTCTTTACAACATATGAGAACCATTACAGAAAAACCACAACCAATTAAAAATAAAGAATTGCAGAGCCCAGTCCCAGTGAATATGTGTAAACCACTGTAGTGGTTGTAAGATCAGAAAGATTGTTATGACCCAGAGAATCAAGGGTTCTGATATAACAGCATGTCTTCTAGAAATTTCAGAAGCTACACTGATACATTCTCACTCTAATGAATTCTTAAATATGAGATGAACAAGAATAACCAAAAAGGCATGCCAAATATATGGTGATAAGCCCATGAGGATTCGCCTCTATGCAAAGAACTAAGGCAAACTATGGGATACTGAGAATGGGAGAATTAGTCTTTCCTAGAGAAGAGCACACCAATTGGTTATCCAATACCAGGTTTTCAGCCTCGAGAATGTAACAAGTAAGATTATACAGACTGAAGAAGATGTATGTTTGTATATATGCATGTATGTATGTATGCATGTATGTATGTATGTATACCAGTATGTATGTATGTATGTATGTATGTATGTATGTGTGTATGTATATGCATGTAATAATAAGTAATGGAAAATTAGTCTAGGAAATTGAAATAAAGGTTGTATGGAAAGATTTTGAGGAAAAAATGGGAGGGAGAATGATGTAATTGTGCAGTTATTTAAAATAAGAAAAAAAACAAACTGTGCTATTAACCTTAGTTTTACCATTCAGTGCCTATTTGCTTCTGATTTGAGGGTAAGTTGTTCAAATCATACTGCTTTGATTCTGAATAAGGAAAAAAGTACTTGCAAAGTATCCTGAGTAGTACCTACATGAGGGTAGTACTTAGTTGGTGCTAGTTGGCAACGCTTCCTGATTCAGATTTGATAACAAAGTATAATACATTTTCAGGTGCTGTAGCAACATGTCAAAAATAGTTAACTTAAAAAGAGGAAGTATTCATTTTGTGGATATATCAGACCAATATTTCTGACTGGCAAACCAGTCACATATCCTGGAGGTAGCATATGGTCCAGGAAGCTTACTGTAAGTGAAGGCTACTGAACTAGACCATTCTGTGGGTAGAAAGAAACCTTTATTAAGGATCAAAGTGCTGTCTCTTGGAGGAAAAGAAGAGTAGGTGTTGGGAAAAACCTCTTCAGTTTCATGGGAACTGGTAGTAGTGGGGGAACAGTAATGTTTGAGCCAAAACAGTCAGGGAGTTAGAGCACTAGGAGATATATTAGAGGTCAAAACAGCCTGATGGCCAGTGTGGGAACTTTAAGCTGGTATGGTCTATTTGGGGTAATCAGGAACTAGATCCCATTTGGCAGAAGTAGTTGACTGTTGGGAGTGTGTAAAGAAAGTATTGTCTTTTCCCGATAAACAAAAACCTGGTTCATGAGATTTCTGAAGAATGCTGACATTAGGTTTTTGTTTGTCACGTCAGAGTACAACCTGAGCTGAGACCAGACTCTAACACAGGACATTGACAGTGACAATTTTGGGGGCCTGCTTTGGACCTAATGAAGACTGGGAAACAAAGATAGAGAAGTACGGCCAGGTTCTAATGTCATTCGCAAGAACATATTCATATATTATCTAAAGGAATTTTGTGGGACTCTGTGCTGGGGACTCCCCAAGGAGATCTCTGGCCTGGCTAGGTGTGTGGGTTTGGGTGAGCAGGAGAGAACTCAGGTAGGGAGGGGGGACTGCTTCTGTCTCCTCCACTGCTGGTCCTGCTCCTTTCCGCCACTGCTGCTTCGGTTGGTTGCTTGGTGCACGCGGGAGACTGGGAATTGCTTGGTGCACGCAGGAGACTGGGAATACGCCTGCCATCCCTAAGGGTCCCCTGGGGATTCGACTATCTAGACCAGGAATCAGGGTACCCTTCACAGCCCACTGCTCTGCAGAATTTCACTAGGCTTCATTCGTTAAAGGTCCTTCATTTGTTAACGGTTTTTCCCTCACCATGGGATGTTTGGGACAGGATGCTATCCACCTAACAGCTGGTATAATTAAAAGCACTACAACTGAATCTCATGAGAATTATCAAGGGAGAAACAGAGACTCATCACTGTGTCTGCTTTATCAATGTTATATAGACTGTGATATGGTAAATAATAATTTGTGTTTATAGTTCCGGAACTATGAACGTGGAAGCAAGTACCCTGACTGCCACACCCCCTCTCGAAAGTCAAGAAGGCTTCTTCATCTTCTTGTGCTTCATATATCTCTTGTATTGTGCTTGAATTTTCTGATCCCTTGCATGTTCAATTGCCTATCCCTGTTTCAAGCTACCCATCTCCTTTCTTGGGTGCTTGTGATATTCAATCGGGTGTGCACAGATGGTTCAGGATAGCGTTCTATTGTAGGGTCAATGAGCAGCATAATCCTCATAAGCTCACACGTTCAAACCCGTGGGCTCCAGCTGGTGGCTGTGTTGGGAAGGGTTGTGGGATCTTTAAGAGTGGAACTGTACTGCAGGTAGTGGGTCAATGGGGTAGGCCTTGAAGATTTACACTCTAGCCCTGTGTGATGGTGAATATGCTTGGCCCAGGGAGTGGCACGATTAGGAGGTGTGGCCTTGTTGGAAAAGGAGTGGACTTGTTGGAGGAAATGTGTCATTGAGGGCTTTAAGACTCCCATCCTAGCTCCCTGGAAGCCAGTCTTCTCCTAGCCGCCTTTGGAACAAGAGGTAGAATGTTCAGCTTCTCCAGCACCATGCCTGCCTGGGCATTGCCATGCCTTCTACCAATAATGATAATAGACTGAACCTCTGAACCTGTACGTGAGCCCCAACTAAGCATCGTCCTAATAAGAGTTGCCTTGGTTATAGTATCTGTTCAAGCAGTAAAATCCTAACTAAGACAGCCTGCTTCCTGTTTACATTATGCTTTCTGAGTGAGAAAGCAAAATTCCAAATAATCTTGTTCCCGCCTCTGAGCCTTCCTGTTTTATGCCAAATCTCACTATGAGAGTCTAAAGTTCTGGACTATGGAACAAAATCAACTGCTTCTCCTTTAAGTTGTTTTTGTCAGGATATGTTACCACAGTAAAAGGAAAGTAACTAAGATATTTTCTCAATTCAAAATCCTTAATTATATACAGTGGAAAGATTATTTTCCTAAATCAGGCAATATTCACAGTGATTTGGGTGTGTGGCTAATTTTCAGAAACAGCACTGAAAGTATTATAACTCTTTTCATGTCATTAGTGGTTTTCTTTTTAAAATTTTGCTAATACCTTTAATATATTTTGATTGACATATAATTACATGACATTCCTCTTCCATTTCCTCATACCAGCCTGTCCCATGTACCTTCCCTGAGACTACTTCAATAATGATCCCCAATTCTCAAATTGATAGCTGCTTCTTCTTTGACAATTTTTGTTGTATTCGTATATATGTCCACATGAACATACATATATGCATAGATATGTACAAGTAGATCCTACTGAGTCTGATTTTGTTTGTGCACATATGAATTCAGGAATGACTAGTGCACTGGATAACCAGTAAAGGCCATTTCTAGAAGAGCTATTTCACAGCAGTTTTCCGGGTGTTCTCTCACAATTTTCCTATCCACTTTCTGTGGAGTTCTCGATGCAAGAGCTCATATAAAAAAGTATTTTTTGTGTGGTTAGGTTCCCCGTAATATGCTATTTTCATTATGTCAAGTTGACATTTTCTGTGCTAGTCACCAACTACTATAAAGAGAGGATTCTTTGCCACAGAGTGGTAGCCACACGTATCTGTGGGCATAAGGATAAGCTTTAGGATGTAGTAAGGAATTAAACTGGTCTAACACAGTGGCAGTAGAGGAGTTTTTTTCCTAGGGTAAATAAACTCACATGCCCTAAGAAGCTGGCTAGTTTTCCAGTATCAAGAATGATTTCCCTCTTGTTAAGTGGACCTTAAGGTAGAAAACTGTTGCTTGCTGGCAGCCAATGAGTGCTATTTACTGTTTATTAATGCATACCTTCACATGCTAGGAATTGTTAAGGTTCACAGGTGCTGCACTTAAAGGGACTCTGTTTAACAGTCTTACTCACCGTAACTTTTAATGTAAAATTCCTCTTTCTTATAACTGTCATTCTTTATAACCTCCTTCACAGTACAAGTCAGTCCTGGGAGCTTACTTCTACAATCTCAATTTCTAGCCCTGGAAATTTCCTTGACATTCAATTCATATGTATTGCTTCTGATCCTTGAGCCAATCTTTTCTCTCTTAAAGTGCTTTCATGTGAAGCAGATGGAGACCATTACAGAGCACCACAACTTGTGAAAATACAAAAAACAACTGATCCCAGTAAGCCAAAATCCAGTGGATACATCTACAATCCAACTTCTGCATTTAAGTCTCAGTCAAGGAAGAGGGGGTCGAAACACTGTAGGAGCCAGAGGACCAGGAGGTATTCTATGAGATCGTGCCTCCTAAAAATGACAGGGAAGGTATACTCCTGATACCTCACCAATATGGCCACCTAAACCAGACACAACAACATCAAAAGACATGCAAAGGGAGAAGGAGGAAAACTAAAAACTATAGATAACTATAGATTTTTGATTTCTGAGAGAATTATCATCAGATATGAGACATCAATCTGGTTACCCAGTTCCAGGTTGTCAGCCCTGAGTTCATAGACCCACAAGCAACGGTAAATGGATGCAATAGGCTTTCTTTATGTATCTATTCATTTATATACATACGAAAGAGTAATGCCATGAATTTTAGGGGGTAAATGAAGGAAGGAGCATAGAATGGATGAGAGGAAAGAAAGGGAATAAAGAAATGATATAATTGGTTTTACCGGAAGTCCCACACCCGCGGATCCCGGCCCGCAGCAGCTCTCTGCTCCCAGACCCGGGGAGAGAGAGACCCAACCACCTGGTCAGGTGGGCACTCCTGAGGCTGCAGAGCGGAAGAGACCACCAAAACTGCTCACCCCTGCCCACATCCCTGGCCCAGGAGGAAACTGTATAAGGCCTCTGGGCTCCCGTGGGGGAGGGCCCAGGAGCCGCAGGACACCTGCCTGAGACACCACCGGAACCTGAAAGAAACAGACCGGATAAACAGTTCTCTGCACCCAAATCCCGTGGGAGGGAGAGCTAAACCTTCAGAGAGGCAGACAAGCCTGGGAAACCAGAAGAGACTGCTCCCTGCACACACATCTCGGACGCCAGAGGAAAAAGCCAAAGACCATCTGGAACCCTGGTGCACTGAAGCTCCTGGAAGGGGCAGCACAGGTCTTCCTGGTTGCTGCCGCTGCAGAGAGCCCCTGGGCAGCACCCCACGAGCGAACTTGAGCCTCGGGACCACAGGTAAGACCAACTTTTCTGCTGCAAGAAAGCTGCCTGGTGAACTCAAGACACAGGCCCACAGGAACAGCTGAAGACCTGTAAAGAGGAAAAACTACACGCCCGAAAGCAGAACACTCTGTCCCCATAACTGACTGAAAGAGAGGAAAACAGGTCTACAGCACTCCTGACACACAGGCTTATAGGACAGTCTAGCCACTGTCAGAAATAGCAGAACAAAGTAACACTAGAGATAATCTGATGGCGAGAGGCAAGCGCAGGAACCCAAGCAACAGAAACCAAGACTACATGGCATCATCGGAGCCCAATTCTCCCACCAAAACAAACATGGAATATCCAAACACACCAGAAAAGCAAGATCTAGTTTCAAAATCATATTTGATCATGATGCTGCAGGACTTCAAGAAAGACATGAAAACACTTAGGGAAACACAGGAAAACATTAATAAACAAGTAGAAGCCTACAGAGAGGAATCGCAAAAATGCCTGAAAGAATTCCAGGAAAACACAATAAAACAGTTGAAGGAATTAAAAATGGAAATAGAAGCAATCAAGAAAGAACACATGGAAACAACCCTGGATATAGAAAACCCGAAAGAAGAGACAAGGAGCTGTAGATACAAGCTTCACCAACAGAATACAAGAGATGGAAGGGAGAATCTCAGGAGCAGAAGATTCCATAGAAATCATTGACTCAACTGTCAAAGATAATGTAAAGCGGAAAAAGCTACTGGTCCAAAACATACAGGAAATCCAGGACTCAATGAGAAGATCAAATCTAAGGATAATAGGTATAGAAGAGAGTGAAGACTCCCAGCTCAAAGGACCAGTAAATATCTTCAACAAAATCATAGAAGAAAACTTCCCTAACCTAAAAATAGAGATACCCATAGACATACAAGAAGCCTACAGAACTCCAAATAGATTGGACCAGAAAAGAAACACCTCCCGTCACATAATTGTCAAAACACCAAACGCACAAAATAAAGAAAGAATATTAAAAGCAGTAAGGGAAAAAGGTCAAGTAACATATAAAGGGAGACCTATCAGAATCACACCAGACTTCTCGCCAGAAACTATGAAGGCCAGAAGATCCTGGACTGATGTCATACAGACCCTAAGAGAACACAAATGCCAGCCCAGGTTACTGTATCCAGCAAAACTCTCAATTAACATTGATGGAGAAACCAAGATATTCCATGACAAAACCAAATTTACACAATATCTTTCTACAAATCCAGCACTACAAAGGATAATAAATAGTAAAGCCCAACATAAGGAGGCAAGCTATACCCTAGAAGAAGCAAGAAACTAATCGTCTTGGCAACAAAACAAAGAGAATGAAAGCACACAAACATAACCTCACATCCAAATATGAATATAAAATGAAACAATAATCACTATTCCTTAATATCTCTCAATATCAATGGCCTCAACTCCCCCAAAAAAAGACATAGATTAACAAACTGGATACGCAACGAGGACCCTGCATTCTGCTGCCTACAGAAAACACACCTCAGAGACAAAGACAGACACTACCTCAGAGTGAAAGTCTGGAAAACAACTTTCCAAGCAAATGGTCAGAAGAAGCAAGCTGGAGTAGCCATTCTAATATCAAATAAAATCAATTTCCAACTAAAAGTCATCAAAAAAGATAAGGAAGGACACTTCATATTCATCAAAGGAAAAATCCACCAAGATGAACTCTCAATCCTAAATATCTATGCCCCAAATACAAGGGGCACCTACATACGTAAAAGAAACCTTACTAAAGCTCAAAACACACATTGCACCTCACACAATAATAGTGGGAGATTTCAACACCCCACTCTCATCAATGGACAGATCATGGAAACAGAAATTAAACAGAGATGTAGACAGACTAAGAGAAGTCATGAGCCAAATGGACTTAACGGATATTTATAGAACATTCTATCCTAAAGCAAAAGGATATACCTTCTTCTCAGCTCCTCATGGTACTTTCTCCAAAATTGACCATATAATTGGTCAAAAAACGGGCCTCAACAGGTACAGAAAGATAGAAATAATCCCATGCGTGCTATCGGACCATCACTGCCTAAAACTGGTCTTCAATAACAATAAGGGAAGAATGCCCATATATACGTGGAAATTGAACAATGCTCTACTCAATGATAACCTGGTCAAGGAAGAAATAAAGAAAGAAATTAAAAACTTTTTAGAATTTAATGAAAATGAAGATACAACATACTCAAACTTATGGGACACAATGAAAGCTGTGCTAAGAGGAAAGCTCATAGCGCGGAGTGCCTGCAGAAAGAAACAGGAAAGAGCATATGTCAGCAGCTTGACAGCACACCTAAAAGCTCTAGAACAAAAAGAAGCAAATACACCCAGGAGGAGTAGAAGGCAGGAAATAATCAAACACAGAGCTGAAATCAACCAAGTAGAAACAAAAAGGACCATAGAAAGAATCAACAGAACCAAAAGTTCGTTCTTTGAGAAAAATCAACAATATAGATAAACCCTTAGCCAGACTAACGAGAGGACACAGAGAGTGCGTCCAAATTAACAAAATCAGAAATGAAAAGGGAGACATAACTACAGATTCAGAGGAAATTCAAAAAATCATCAGATCTTATTATAAAAACCTATATTCAACAAAATTTGAAAATTCAGGAAATGGACAATTTCCTAGACAGATACCAGGTATCGAAGTTAAATCAGGAACAGATAAACCAGTTAAACAACCCCATAACTCCTAATGAAATAGAAGCAGTCATTAAAGGTCTCCCAACCAAAAAGAGCCCAGTTCCAGACGGGTTTAGTGCAGAATTCTATCAAACCTTCATAGAAGACCTCATACCAATATTATCCAAACTATTCCACAAAATTGAAACAGATGGAGCCCTACCGAATTCCTTCTACGAAGCCACAATTACTCTTATACCTAAACCACACAAAGACACAACAAAGAAAGAGAACTTCAGACCAATTTCCCTTATGAATATCGACGCAAAAATACTCAATAAAATTCTGGCAAACCGAATTCAAGAGCACATCAAAACAATCATCCAACATGATCAAGTAGGCTTCATCCCAGGCATGCAGGGATGGTTTAATATACGGAAAACCATCAACGTGATCCATTATATAAACAAACTGAAAGAACAGAACCACATGATCATTTCATTAGATGCTGAGAAAGCATTTGACAAAATTCAACACCCCTTCATGATAAAAGTCCTGGAAAGAATAGGAATTCAAGGCCCATACCTAAACATAGTAAAAGCCATATACAGCAAACCAGTTGCTAACATTAAACTAAATGGAGAGAAACTTGAAGCAATCCCACTAAAATCAGGGACTAGACAAGGCTGCCCACTCTCTCCCTACTTATTCAATATAGTCTTGAAATTCTAGCCAGAGCAATCAGACAACAAAAGGAGATCAAGGGGATACAGATCGGAAAAGAAGAGGTCAAAATATCACTATTTGCAGATGACATGATAGTATATTTAAGTGATCCCAAAAGTTCCACCAGAGAACTAATAAAGCTGATAAACAACTTCAGCAAAGTGGCTGGGTATAAAATTAACTTAAATAAATCAGTTGCCTTCCTCTATACAAAAGAGAAACAAGCCGAGAAAGAAATTAGGGAAACGACACCCTTCATAATAGACCCAAATAATATAAAGTACCTCGGTGTGACTTTAACCAAGCAAGTAAAAGATCTGTACAATAAGAACTTCAAGACACGGAGGAAAGAAATTGAAGAAGACCTCAGAAGATGGAAAGATCTCCCATGCTCATGGATTGGCAGGATTAATATAGTAAAAATGGCCATTTTACCAAAAGCAATCTACAGATTCAATGCAATCCCCATCAAAATACCAATCCAATTCTTCAAAGAGTTAGACAGAACAATTTGCAAATTCATCTGGAATAACAAAACCCCAGGATAGCTAAAGCTATCCTCAACAATAAAAGGACTTCAGGGGGAATCACTATCCCTGAACTCAAGCAGTATTACAGAGCAATAGTGATAAAAACTGCATGGTATTAGTACAGAGACAGACAGATAGACCAATGGAATAGAATTGAAGACCCAGAAATGAACCCACACACCTATGGTCACTTGATTTTTGACAAAGGAGCCAAAACCATCCAATGGAATAAAGATAGCATTTTCAGCAAATGGTGCTGGTTCAACTGGAGAGCAACATGTAGAAGAATGCAGATCGATCCATGCTTATCACCCTGTACAAAGCTTAAGTCCAAGTGGATCAAGGACCTCCACATCAAACCAGACACACTCAAACTAATAGAAGAAAAACTAGGGAAGCATCTGGAACACATGGGCACTGGAAAAAATTTCCTGAACAAAACACCAATGGCTTATGCTCTAAGATCAAGAATCGACAAATGGGATCTCATAAAACTGCAAAGATCTGTAAGGCAAAGGACATTGTAGTTAGGACAAAACGGCTACCAACAGATTGGGAAAAGATCTTTACCAATCCTACAACAGATAGAGGCCTTATATCCAAAAATATACAAAGAACTCAAGAAGTTAGACCGCAGGGAAACAAATAACCCTATTAAAAAATGGGGTTCAGAGCTAAACAAAGAATTCACAGCTGAGGAATGCCGAATGGCTGAGAAACACCTAAAGAAATGTTCAACATCTTTAGTCATAAGGGAAATGCAAATCAAAACAACCCTGAGATTTCACCTCACACCAGTGCGATTGGCTAAGATCAAAAACTCAGGTGACAGCAGATGCTGGCGAGGATGTGGAGAAAGAGGAACACTCCTCCATTGTTGGTGGGATTGCAGACTGGTAAAACCATTCTGGAAATCAGTCTGGAGGTTCCTCAGAAAATTGGACATTGAACTGCCTGAGGATCCAGCTATACCTCTCTTGGGCATATACCCAAAAGATGCCTCAACATATAAAAGAGACACGTGCTCCACTATGTTCATCGCAGCCTTATTTATAATAGCCAGAAACTGGAAAGAACCCAGATGCCCTTCAACAGAGGAATGGATACAGAAAATGTGGTACATCTACACAATGGAATATTACTCAGCTATCAAAAACAACGACTTTATGAAATTCGTAGGCAAATGGTTGGAACTGGAAAATATCATCCTGAGTGAGCTAACCCAATCACAGAAACACATACATGGTATGCACTCATTGATAAGTGGCTATTAGTCCAAATGCTTGAATTACCCTAGATGCCTAGAACGAATGAAACTCAAGACGGATGATCAAAATGTGAATGCTTCACTCCTTCTTTAAATGAGGAAAAAGAATACCCTTGGCTGGGAAGGGAGAGGCAAAGATTAAAACAGAGACTGAAGGAACACCCATTCAGAGCCTGCCCCACATGTGGTCCATACATATACAGCCACCCAATTAGACAAGATGGATGAAGCAAAGAAGTGCAGACCGACAGGAGCCGGATGTAGATCGCTCCTGAGAGACACAGCCAGAATACAGCAAATACAGAGGCGAATGCCAGCAGCAAACCACTGAACTGAGAATAGGTCTTCTATTGAAGGAATCAGAGAAAGAACTGGAAGAGCTTGAAGGGGCTCGAGACCCCAAAAGTACAACAATGCCAAGCAACCAGAGCTTCCAGGGACTAAGCCACTACCTAAAGACTATACATGGACTGACCCTGGACTCTGACCCCATAGGTAGCAATGAATATCCTAGTAAGAGCACCAGTGGAAGGGGAAGCCCTGGGTCCTGCTAAGACTGAACCCCCAGTGAACTAGACTATGGGGGGTGGGCGGCAATGGGGGGAGGGTTGGGAGGGGAACACCCATAAGGAAGGGGAGGGGGGAGGGGGATGTTTGCCCGGAAACCGGGAAAGGGAATAACACTCGAAATGTATATAAGAAATACTCAAGTTAATAAAATAAATATTATATCATTAACAGTGTCTAAGTATAGTTGAAGTCTCATAACTTTATATTTTAATGCAATTTATTTGTGATTAAAGTCAGTTATTCTCAGTAAAAAAAAGAAATGATATAATTATATTTTAATTAAAATAATATGTACTATTATAGTATAAACCCAATTTGTCTTTTTGCTGATTTTGTTTTGCATTATATTTATCTTATTACTGAGGATTTATCTGAAAAAAAAAATCATCCAGGGGCTTAGTTAAACTGAATAATCTTTGCCAGAATGGAGCTGGAGAATTTGCTCTGAATGTCATATCTTTTTCTTTTTCCTGTTTCAAATGCAAATAATTACATTGGATCTTTGTATTAATTGAAAAGTGTTGTCGTTAAAGGTGACTTCAGTTTTTGTTATGTTGTTAGTACATATACCATGGCCAGAAGAAATTTAGCAGAGGGAGGAAAGGATTTGTTTCAGCTTGTGGCTTATAGTCCATCACTGAGGGAAATAGGGCAGGAACTCAAGGAGGAACTTGAACAAAAATCATGGAGGGACACCACTGCTTGCTAATTTCTTTGCAGGATTATGCTTATCTAGCTTTTTTATAAAGCCAAGAGTTACTTGCCTAGGGAATGGTGAGTCTCATGGTGTATTGGGTCTTTCCATATTAATTACTCGTTTCCAAAATCATAGGCCATTTTGATCTGAGAAATCCCTTAATTGAAATTCTCTTCTCAGGTGAATCCAGGTTGCAGTAAATTGACAGAGATAACTGGGTGGAGGGGATCCATACTGTTGCTAATCCAAGGAATTTACTATAGACTGAAAGCAAGAAAATCACTGTTTTTAAGCCAGGAAGTTTAAGCCTATACCAGACTTGTTAACTTTCCAGGTTTTCTATCTGTTAAAAAATGTTTATTTTTAAATAAAAATAATTTTAAAATATTTTAAAGTAATGTTTTAAAAACACAATTTTTAAAAATTTATATTTTTAAAATAATTTTTAAAGAAATTATATTTTTGTTATAGCAATACAAGTGAAGATAAAAGTTTATGATAAATTAATAGCTCCTCTTCACTGACTTTACTTTGAAACAATACAGAAGGCAGGCAGGGTTCATCAAAAGACCTGGAAGCAAGACATGGATCAACAATGGAGGCATGTAAGTACCTTTTTTAAATTAGCTTATGGTCACTGAATAAACAATGAAAGCAAAAGCACACTTGTTCTTGCTTTTACTGTAAAATGATACTATAATAAACACACTATTTAACTTAAGTCGTCCATAGGAAAGGTAGCATGTTAGATACAGTTTAAGGTGAGCCTTTGAGAACGAGTCTTGTTGCTGGCTTCTGATCCTAGTTCCATAGATTATTGTGTGGGTGGTAAGATACTTTTTCTTCCAGCCTGCCCTGCTTTCTTCTCGCCCTCTCTCTTTCCTTACTTTCTTTATTTCTTTTCTTTTTGGTGGAGGGTGGTGCTCAGTGTTTATTTAGTTTTTTAAATTTCTAAATTTTTATTTATTTATTTTTACACTCCAGATTTTATTCTTGACCTGGTCCACCCCTCTCCCCCGACAGTTCCACATCCCATAACTCCTTCCCATCCCCGACTCATGTCTCCTCAGGGATGTCCCCACTTCACCCACCCCACCAGAACTCTAAATTTTCTGGGGCCTCCAGTCTCTTGAGGATTAGGTGCATCTTCTCTGACTGAACAGAGACCCAGGAGTAGTCTGCTGTATATGTTGAAGGCGTCATCTCAACTGGTGTATTCTGCCTGGTTGGTGACCCAGTGTCTGAGAGATCACAAGGTTAAGACTGTTGGTCCTCCTTATAGGGTCGCCCTCCTCCTTAGCTTCTTACAGCTTTACCATCATTCAACCAGAAGGGGCAGCAGCTGTTGTTTATTGGTTAGGTGCACATATCTGCATCTCACTCTTTAAGCAGCTTGTTGGGTCTTTCGGAGGGCAGTCATGATAGGTCCATTTTGTGAACACTCCATAGCTTCAGTAATGGTGTCAGGTCTTAGGGCCTCCCCTTGAGCTGGATCCTACTTTGGGCCTGTCACTGGACCTTCTATACCTCAGACTCTTCTCCACTTCGATCCCTGCATTTCTTCAGACAGAAAGAATTATGGTTCAGAGCTTTGACTGTGGGATAACAGCCCTATTCCTCATTTGATGCCCTGTCTTTCTAATGGAGGTGGGCTCAACAAGTTCTCTTTCCACAGTGTAGGGTATTTCATCTAGGGTCCTCTCTGAGTTCCGAGGGTTTTCACCTCCCAGGTCTCTGGTACATTCTGGAGGATACTTCCAACCTCCTTCCTCCTGAGGTCGCCTGTTTATATTCTTTTTGCTGGCCCTCAGGGCTTCAGTCTTTTTCCCCACGCAATACCAGATCATGTTCCCCTCTCCCCCACTCTCATCCCCTTCCCATCCCATATCCCTCCATCCCTCCCTGCCAGTGGATGCCCTCTTCTTCCTCCCAAATGGAACTGAGGCATTATCACTTGGACCCTTCTGCTTATTGACCTTTTTGAGTTCTGTGGACTGTATCTTGGTTATTCTGTACTTCTTTTTTTGGCGAATATCCACTTATTAGTGAGAACATACCGTGCATGTTCTTTTGGGTCTGAGTTACCTCACTCAGGATAATATTTTCTAGTTCCATCCATTTGCTTGCAAAACTCAGTATGTCCACATTCTTAATAGCTGAGTAGTATTCCTTTGTGTAAATGAACCACATTTTCTATATCCATTCTTTTGTTGTGGGACAACTGGGTTGTTTTCAGCTTCTGCCTATCACAAATAAGGCTGCTGTGAACATAGTGGAACACGTGTCCATGTGGGCATGGGCGCCAGGGCATCTTTTGGGTATATACGTAAGAGTGGTATTTCTGGTAGGTCTCTTTCCAATTTCCTGAGGAACGTCCAAACAGATATCCAGAGTGATTATACCAGCTTGCAATCCCACTTCAAATCTCTCAAGAAAGAATTCCAATATCTCAGAAAATGGAGAGATCTCCCATGCTCATGGATTGGCAGAATTAACATAGTAAAAATGGCCATCCTACCAAAGGCAATCCACAGATTCAATGCAATCCCCATCAAAATCCTAATACAAATTTTCAATGACATAGAAAGAGCAATTCTCAAATTCATCTGGAAAGGCAATAACCCAGAATAGCGAAAACAATTCTTAGCAATAAAAGAACACCTTGGGACACCATTCCTGACTTCCAGCTCTACTTCCAGAGCAATAGTGGTAAAAACTGCATGGTATTGCTACCGAGACAGACAGGTCAATCAATGGAATAGAATTGAAGACCCAGAAATAAAAGCACAAACTTATGCACTCTTGATATTTGACAAAGAAGCCAAAAATATATAATGGAAAAAAGAAAGCATCTTCTATAAATGGTGCTGGTCTAACTGGATGTCTGTATGGAGACAACTGAAAAATAGATCCATATTTGTCACCATGCATGAAACTCAAGTCCAAGTCATCAAGGACCTCAACCTAAATCCAGATACACTGAATCTAATAGAAGAGAAAGTGGTAAAGAGCCTTGAACTCATTGGCACCGGGGAAATTTCCTAAACAGAATGTGAATGGCTCATACTCTATGATCAAGAATTGATAAATGGGACCTCATGAAACTGGAAAGCTTCTTTAAGGCAAAGGACATAGTCAATAAGAAAAATCAGCATCCTATAGATTTGAGAAAAGCTTTACTAACCCTGTATCTGATAGAGGTCTAATATCCAAAATATGTTAAAAACTCTAGACGCTAACCACCAAAACCCCAAACAACCCAATCAGAAAATGGGGCTAGAACTAAACTGAGAGTTCATGATAGAGGAATCTTGAATGGGCGATAAGCACCTAAAGAAATGTTCAAAGTCCTTAGTGATCAGAGAAATGCAAATCAAACAACCCTGAGATTTCACCTTATACCAATCACAATGGCTAAGATCAAAACCTCAGGTGACAACACATGTTGGCAAGGATGTGGAGAAAGAGGGTGAGAGCAGCAAACTTCATTTATTAAATGAAGTTTGAAGAATGAAGGTATCACCTAAGACAGATAAATTCTAGGCTTGGCTAGCATTTCTGAACTTTCTCTTCCAGACTTCCTATTGTAATTTTTATTTTCAGGAAAAAAATCCCATGAAAATTATATGTGGGTACTAATCGGCAAACATCTTGATCTATTACATCTTTTAGACATTTGTTCCTTATATTTCATTAAAAGAAATTGACAATTGTTATGTTATTATTTTTATGGAAAGAAGCTAGAAAGGTATTAAAATTTCAAATCTATGTCCTTAATAACTTATATATGAAAATGTGTTACATACACTGTCATCCTGGGAAATCCACTGCACCCTGTCTCACATTCAATGGTCATTTGGATGAAATAAATCTTAAAAGGGTACAGCTGTGAATGGTTAATACAAATGAAATATCTGGCAGAGAACAATCCTACCATTTCAGTGACTTTGACATGCTGTGATGGTTTGCTTTCTCACTATCTTTAAATCATAATTAAAAATTAAGGTTTATTTAATTAAAACTTCCTGGCTTTGGCTGTAGGTCCAATATATATTGGCAGTTAAAAGAAGAAAAAAAAAGAAAGAAAGAAGTATAGTTGGCCACTTGAGATAGCATGGTTTACATTTGCCATTCAGTACAGATAATCTTATAGGACTCCTTTTCTTGTCAGAGACAGGAAATGGATTTTTGATGCTATCTAATATTGATCAAACTGCCACATAACTGATGGGACAAGATTTGAAGGGTACGATTTTAAACAAGCTTGGCATGTTCTTTCTACATGATCTAATCGTGCCAGGAGGAAAAATCACAATTAAGGAGAGGCTTCATTGGCTTTTTTAAATGGAACTCTTCCTTACTAAAACAAGACGTGTTGCTTATTTAAGGATATTTAGAAAAAGATTCTTTCCTGGGTATGGTGAGAAAGAGGCAATATGAGAGAAGCCTGGAATTCCTGCTGTCCCTCCCCTGAGTTAGTTTGTATCTAATATTTGTAATGTATAGAACATGATGGTTTTCTGCTATCTTTATCTCCTTATTGGTATTTTATTCATAGTGGCACCAACAAAATTTTTCACCGAAGAAAGAAAAATAAACCACATTAAAATGCCAGTTAGCCAGCCTTAGGAAAAAATTCTTAAAGTTATTCAGATATCAAAATATTATTTTAACAGTGAAAGGATGGAAAAGCTAATACAAAGAACTCTAATTGAAGTAATATTTCTAGGTAATATCTCCACAGATAGGAGAATAAATAAACTCCAGAATCCAATTGTTTCTTGGCTTCATATTTAATGGAACCTATAGTCTCTTTCCTTAAATAAGTGACCTGATTAGATTACAGTATAATTAAGTGGCAGTTTTGAGGGCAGTACTTCACAAATATAATTTTCCTATAAGAAATGTTCACTGAAAATAGCACTTCATTTTATTACTAAATGGAACAATTTCAACATCTATAATTGTTCTTTTTTACATTCCTTAGGAAACAAGCCATGTGAATGTGTTATTTTTGCCTACAGCATAAGAATAAGCAGTGTAATTTTTCCCAGTAAGGACTGCATACAAAGCTCAGTGTTGCACATTGGGTTTGCTGGCCACTTTCAGCCGTTATCAACTCATTCACTAAGGCTTTCTACATCCACAAGGAGGAGGAGGCAGAGAAGTTATGGAAGAACAGTTGTTTTCTTTTCTTGGTGCTAAAAAGGATTAAGACAAACACGAAGTTGCCTTATACATTCTGTACCTTGTTCATCATAAATTTTTGCATTAATTTAATGATTCAAAGATATTGGATTTCAATGTTGTTTATTGCTATTATTATCACTGTTGCTTTTGGTTTCCTCTTGAACTCAGTTCTGAGGGCATTCCTCATTCACATGATCCTGACCCTGGTTCTGCCAATGCCATCACAAAGAGAATTTGATCCTGACCTATGGTGTGAATCTAAAACCATTTTTTCTTTATTCTGTGCTCTGTTTTGTTTTTCAGAAAGCACCCATGAAACCATGAAACAATGACTTTACAAATAAAGTATGGATTGAAGAATAAATCTTAAGTCCTTAGTCTCTGTTAATATTGGTTGTACAGCTTGGAGATCCACAGCCTGGTACTGGAGTCACAGTGATATCACAGAAAATATAGACACGCAAAACATCTGATTCTCCTATGTGTTTAGAATGTATTTATCCATTTATTTTTGTAGCAGTCTTGAGAGTTTTGTGAAAGTAGCAGTAGAGAGCATAGTGACACTGCTTTACACATCTGTGGCATGTGCTGGCTGTGTCTTCTGAGTTAGTCTTCCTTATGTGCATCTGAAAACCAAATTGCAGATTCTAACCTTAGCTATAGTCAAATGATGCCAGTACAATCTCAATGTCTGTAGAGGCTCTCAGAGTCAATTCCAATGCAGATCTTTATTTCCTTATTCTGGCCATGAAACTAATGTATTTTGGAGATTCAGTCAAATATAAAACATCCCTGCCATGAGCCGCAGTCTTAAACATGACCACAGTCAACATCTGATCAGGAACATGCTCTCTAACACAAGGGTTTGCCACTCCCTTACTAAGTTTATGGAGGAGTTATAATTCTATGTTTTTAATTTGTTCCCAAGTAGATAACTGGAATTAGTATAGATTAATGAATTAATTTGTCACATCAAATAAGAGACTCCTTTTATATGAAAAAATCAATATATACTTAAATAAATTAAGATCTTAGTTTTTCTCACTTTCTTTTTTGTTTCCAACATGGAGAGGTTTAATGAGAGAAGAAGAGTATTAGAGGGGAGGACAAAGGAAGCCGGCCATGGGAACCTGGAGGGAAGGGGAGGGGAATGGAGAAAGAAGGGACAGGGACAAAGAGGACATGAGAGGAGGAAGAGCAAGAGTTTATTCTGACTTTCAAAATATCCCAATAATGTAATAGAAGAAAATGAAATAAGCATAAAAACAAATGCTATGGGTTGGGGATTTAGCTCAGTGGTAGAGCGCTTGCCTAGGAAGTGCAAGGCCCTGGGTTCGATCTCCAGCTCCGAAAAAAAAAAAAGAAC
The DNA here is from genome assembly GCF_021556685.1 of Rattus norvegicus. Lineage (NCBI taxonomy): Eukaryota > Metazoa > Chordata > Mammalia > Rodentia > Muridae > Rattus > Rattus norvegicus. The sequence continues at coordinate 40,395,700 of NC_141537.1, read as the reverse complement.
CAAAAAAACAAACAAACAAACAAACAAAAAGAACAAATGCTATATATCTTTGCTATCATGTTTGGGAATTTTTTGAGATTTCAAAAATTTAAAGTCTAGACATGACCTAAAATATTAAATATGGATGACATGATGGTTGATCTTGCATGTGAACCTGGTTGGATTAAGAAATGTCTAGGAGGTTGGTAAGGCACAGGCACCTCTGAATGTGTATTGGATGAGAGAACACTGACATAAGCACAAGGTCGCAGACATAATGAATGGATTATCCCTTGATAGATTTACAAAATGACAGCCTGATTGGGAGGTAGTAAATGACAGAAGATAAGGCCTTGTTAGAGTTGGGAGTGCACAGGATGTTGTCTTTGATACTCTGGTCTCTCTTTTTATGCCCTTTGTCTGCTTCCATTCAATCAACAGGGGCAAGAAACAGTTCTGACTATTCTTACTGATGAAATGCTCGCCTAATCCAATGGAGTTAAGCAACTATGGGCTGAACCTTGTAAAGCCAGGAGCCTAAGTAAACCCTTCTCCCATTAAGGAACATAATTTTTGATTACAAAATGTAAAAGTTGCAAAGCTAACAAAGACCCTCTACTTTAATCTGTTTATAAAATTGAACACATACGTAAACACACACACATTTATTTATGAGACTTGCATTAAAATAATCTCATATTGGAAGACAGATAACTATACAACTATCCAGGTGCTAACCAGAGATTTTAAAAGTTTAGTGAAAGATATCTCTCTATATTCCAAATTACTTTAGAGTAATAAAAGTTTTGTTGTTTTTCTTGATATATTTTTGAAAACCTAATATATTTGATGATATGATATAGAAATATATGGCCTACATTTATTTAATTATTGTATTACTCCAAATATGAAGCTTTTACTGAAAAATCAATACATATATAATCTACTATATTATATAATACATTATATTTGTATATGCATATGTAAATATGTCTATTTAGAAATATAGAAATATACTTAATAAAGATGAACAGTCATCTAATGTACATGACAATATGATTTAGATATAATGCTGAAATTTTGGAATAAAAAAATCGTAAAAACAGTTGAGAGTACAACTCAGAGGACTTTTTTCTTAATGAGAGAAAAATAAATCATTTGTAAGAAAATTGAAAGCTTCTTCAGTTTGGTCAGGTAACAGCAACAGAAACTCCTTCACTTTTGATTTGAGTGTAGAGTCCTAGCATAACATGACTTTTCTGCCTTCCAACATATCTGATCGTCTAAAGTGAATTCAAATTCTCAGTGAATGCTTTTAGTGCAATGCTCAGTAGTGCAAATCACATGAAGTAGGAGGATTAGATATTTACGTTTAGACCTTATAACGAAAGTGCTGCATAATGCTGGAAATGGTACAGCTTTCTGGAACTGTAGTAGCCGTCCCGAACTGTCTTGAAAGGCTTTACCAAATGATCCCAGTGAAGAGAAACTACTCCATCTTCGAACATTGAAAATGTTAAGATGGAGGCATTCAAAATAAGCACATGTTAACTTTAAAACTTTTGCAGTTGTGTGAATAAAAAATTGGTTATCTGTATAGAAATATTAAAGTGTACGAGTCACACGGAATGAAGGGTTACAGAGCCCAGTGTTGCTTAGGATGGTTACAAGTACAGCCTGACATGAGATTGCCATATGATTTGACACCAGAACTGCTTTTCCTTTTCTCATAAAATCAATTGGTCTCTAGCCTCACGTCAAAATGATGACAGTAACAGTTTCCAGGCCCACACAGGTACAAGTCTTAATTAGTGCTCATAGAATTATATAGGAGAGGTGAACAAGAAGAGTTATGGAATGGAGAAGCAGAGTTGTTACATAATAGGTGACTGTATATTGCTTTGTGTTCTGCTAATGTGACAATGACATGTATTATTGCTTTATAAATGATGCACACAACAGAACTACAGTATAATGTTATTAGAATAGTTAACATTTTTAATCTTAATGATTTACAGAAAACAAATTCTATCACTGACCTTGTTTATATGCAAAGTAATCAGACTATCACATGGACAACCTTTAAGAACAGATTTTTTTTTTCTGAATGGATCTTCTATGGTCATTAATGGACAAAATCAATGACAACATTGGCATTTGTATATTTCTGGAAATCATGGTTTCTGAAATGACCTTTTAGTTTGTTTTAGAATGCTCCTGATTTAATATGCATAGTTTACTCTTGAGGCTGTAAGAATATCTTTCTTTCTCTCTCTCTTCCCATTTGTTTAGATTTATTCATTTATTATATATAAGTACACTGTAGCTGTCTTCAGACACACTAGAAGAGGGCATCAGATCTCTTTACAGATGCTTGTGAGCCACCATGTGGTTGCTGGGAATTAAAATCAGGACCTCTGAAAGAGCAGTCGGTGCTCTTAACTGCTGAGCCATCTCTCCAGCCCTCTCTTCCCATTTTTAATCTCTCTCTCTCTCTCTCTCTCTCTCTCTCTCTCTCTCTCTCTCTCTCTCTCTCTCACACACACACACACACACACGCTGTTGTAAATGGTAATACCTTCTATGATAGACAAAGAAAAAATGAACTCTAACATTAAAAATGATATAGTCAAAAGTCATCAGGCTATGTCATTAACAAATTTGATTTGACATATCATGAAAATCAGGATAGTTTTGCTAACTATAAAATATTTTTGATATTTTTAGGGACTTTCAAGCCAAACAATGAATGTGAATTACAGTTCATGACCTCATAACATAATCAAACTATATACGAAGATATGTGGAAGGTATAATATCACTTTAAAATATCTTTAGGCCAGTTCTCACCAGCTCTGTTACCATCCTGATGAGGATGATCCTGTTGCTCTGAGCTCTAAAATGACTTCTTGTCTTTACTCATCCATTTATGTCTTTATTTCTTCTATGTTAGTTAAGGTGAGTTTTATTAAGGGAGTGTGTTATATTTTGAAACATATTATCAAAGTTCTGCATGCTTTAACTTTTTTTCTTATACCTATTATTTGCATTTCTGTTTGGGAGATTTTTGTTGGCATATCTTTAAGTTCATTGATTCTCTCTTTAGCTGTACTCAGTCTGCAGATAAGCTCATTAAAGGCATTCTTAATTTAGTCTCATGGTTCCAGACATTTCTCCTAGGGGAAAGCCATACCTCATTGCTACTCTGATTTTACCCTTTTGCATAGATTCAGACCAGCAAATTTGTTCCCTGATGGTTCCAAGAAAAGTTGTAGATTTTCATTTTGCCTATTATTTCTCTCATTGTAAGCAAGGGATTTTCTTGGATTTTGCATATTATTGCTGAAACAAAAGTTTCTGAGTGTCTGTTTAAATTTTCAATTAAATTATGTTATAAATGGCTCTCAACTCACTCACAGAAAATGCTAAATTCTGCAACAGTCTACAAGGCCTTGTATTGTCAGATTCTGCAAACACTCACTCAAAACCCTAATATTGCCTAATATTCCCTTGGTTTTACTAAAACCAGTCATTCACATTGGTTGTTTATAGTATCTTTGTTGGACTTCACTCGAATTTAGAGGTCAGGGATTCTTGGTCCCAAAAACGTAATCAAGTACATTAAGACCTAAAACAGAATGAGACATGAATTGATATGTTGAATTTTGTTTAATTAGTAAATTCTTCCTTAAGACCAGAAATCTTCTCTGAAACTAAAAATAAGAATTGAGTTAGGGATTTGGTATGGATTTGACTGATGCCATGTTTACTATTTCAAGGTAAAGATACATGGAGTAGCACCATTTGCTTTGGTAGACAAATGCTCAGGTCTCAGAGATTATGATGTGGTAGGACCAGCTTGTCATCCAGTAATTATCTAAAAAAACCTAGAAAATAAATAATAGCTAAAAATTTAAGTTTTCATATACTGAAACAAACTTGCATTCCCTGGAATGAAGCCAAATTGATAGTGGTGAATGATGGTTTTGATGTGTCATCATTTTCACTGAAATCCAGAAAGTCTTTAACTTCTTTATTTTTCTCTGACCAAGTTATCATTGAGAAACAAGGTAGCTTCCTGTCTCCATATTTTCCCAGAGCCAGGACTGTTCCATAGCCCTCAGACACAAAATCTGCCCACAGATCGCTAGTCACTCAGGATCACTCTCCCTCTTAAGCCCTCAGCCCACAGGTGAGGCTCCACTGTCTCCCCATTGACTGTCCAAAGAGAGATCTGCCATGAGTTCACAGGGTTCTGGAGCCACAGGGCAGCCTGGGATGGGACCCTTCCACTCTCCATCTGTGCCCAGAACCACGACTGTTCCACAGCTCTCTGACACAAAACCTGCCCTCAGAGAGGTGTTCTGCCATGAGCACTCTCCCTCCCAAACCCACAGCTCACAAAAGAGACCCCATTTTCTCCCCACTTTCTCCCCACTTTCTTCCCACTTTTTCCTCATTGACTGTTCAAGGAGAGACACCCTGAAGCATGCGGAGTAGGAGCCATAGGACAGCCTAGAATAGGAAAATACCAGGTCTCCATCTGCACCCAGAGCATGGGCTGTCGCTCAGCTGTCAGACACAAAACTGTGTACAGAGAGCTAGTCTACTAGGAGATCTCTCACTCCAAAGATCACAGGCTCACAGGCCTACAGGAGAGAGAAGCTCCAGTCAGAGACAGCAAGAGCAACTAAGATCAGAGATAAGCATATGGTGAGAGGCAAGTGCAGGAACCTAAGCAACAGAAACCAAGACTACTTGACATCATCAGAACCCAGTTCTCGCACCACAGTACATATTGGATATTCCAACACACCAGAAAAGCAAGACTTGGATTTAAAATCACATCTCATAATGATGATATAGGACTTTAAGGAGGACATAACTAACCCCCTTAAAGAAATACAGGACAACCAGGTAAACAAGCAGAAGCCCTTAAAGAGGAAACACAAAAATTCCTTAAAGAATTACAGAAAAACACAACCAAACAGGTCAAGGATTGAACAAAACAATCTAGAATCTAAAAATGGAAATAGAAACAATAAAGAAATCACAAAGGTAGACAACCCTAGAGATAGAAAACCTAGGAAAGAGATCAGGAGTCATAGATACAAATACTTCAACAGAATGAACAGAGATTGAAGAGCAAATCTCAGGGGCAAAAATTCCATAGAAAACAGTGACACAATAGTTAAAGAATATGCAAAAAGCAAAAAGCTCCTAACCCAAAACATCGAGGAAATTCAGTAAACAATGAGAAGACCAAACCTAAAATAATAGTTATAGAAGAGAATGAAGATTCCAAACTTAGAAGGCCAGTAAATATCTTCAACAAAATTATAGAAGGAGACTTCCCTATCCTAAAGAAAAAGATTCCCATAAACATAAAAAAAGTCTACAGAACTCCAAACAGATTGGACCAGAAAAGAAATTCCACCCACCACATAATAGTCAAAACACCAAATACACAAAACAACGAAAGAATATTAAAAGGGGAAAGGGGAAAAGGTCAAGTAACATATAAAGGCAGACCTATCAGAATTACACTAGACTTCACAGCAGAGATGATGAAAGCTATAAGATACTGAACAGATGTCATACAGACCCTAAGAGGACATAAATGCTAGCCAAGGCTACTATGTCCCACAAAACTCTCAATTAACATAGACAGAGAAACAAAGATATTCCATGATGAAACCAATTTACACAATATCTTTCCACAAATCCAATATTGCATAAGATAATAGAAGGAAAACTCCAACACAAGGAGGGAAAATACACCTAGAAAAAGCAGGAAAATATTCTTCTTGCAACAAACGCAAGAGAAGATAGCCACACAAACATAATTCTACCTCTAACAACAAAAATAAGAGGAAACATAACTATCTCTTAATATCTCAACATCAATGGACCCACTTCCACAATACACAAACAGGACCCAGCATTTTGCTGGACATAGGAACTGTACTTCAGTGACAAAGACACACACTACCTCAGAGTAAAATGCTGGAAAAAATTTTCCAAGCAACTGGAACCAAGAAATAAGCTGAAGTAACCATCTAATATCAAATAAAATCAACTTTCAACTTAAGTTATCCAAAGAGATAAGGAAGGATACTTCATATTATTCAAAGGAAAAATCCACCAAGATGAACTCTCAATTCTGAACATCTCGTCTCCAAATACAAAGGCACCCAAATTCATAAAAGAAATTTTATTAAAGCTCAAAGCATACATTGTACCACATAGAATAATAGAAGGAGATTTCAACACACTACTCTCATCAATGGACATATAATGGAAACGGAAACTAAATGGAGACACAGTGAAACTAACAGAAGTTATGAACAAAATGGTTTTAACAGACATCTATAGAATGTGTCATCCTAAAACAAAAGAATATATCTTCTTCTCAGCACTTCACGGTACCTTCTCAAAAATTGACCACATAAGTGTTCACAAAACAGGCCTCAAGAGATACAGAAAGATTGAAATAATTTCATACGTTCTATCAGATCATTGTGGACTAAGACTTGTGTTCAATAGCAACAAAATGATAAGAAAACCCATCTGCACGTGGAAGCTGAACAATGCTCTACTCAATGACAACTTGATCAAGGAAGAAATAAATTAAAGACTTTTCAGAATTTAATGAAAATGAAGGCGCAACATTATGGGGAGAAATTAAAGCAGTGCTAAGAAGAAAACTCACAACTTCGAATGTGTCAAAAAAGAAATTGGAGAGAACATACACTAACAGCTTGACAGCACACCTGTAACCTCTAGAACAAAAAGAAGCAAATTAGTCCAAGAGGAATGGACAGAAGGAAATAATTAAACGTAGAGCTGAGTTCTACAAACTCAGTACAAACAAAAAGATCTATACAAAAAATGAACAAAACCAGGAGCTGGTTCTTTGAGAAAAAAAAAAAACAAGATAGATAAACCTTAGGCAGAATAACAAGAGGACGGAGATACAATATCCAAATCAACAATATCAGAAATGAAAAAGGAGACATAACAACAGAAACTGAGGAAATCATCAGCTCCTTCTACAAAAACCTATACTTAACAAAACTGGAAAATCTGGAGGTAATGGACAATTTTCTAAAGAGATAATAGGTACTAAAGTTAACTCAGATCACATAAACCATCTAAACAATCCCCTAAAGAAATCAAAGCAGCCATTAAATATCTCCCAACCAAGAAAAGCCCAGGACCAGAAGAATTGAGTGCAAAATACTATCAGACCTTCAAAGATGACCTAATACCAATACTCTTCCAACTATTCCACAAAATATAAACAGAAAGAACAGTACATATTTTGTTCTTTGAAGCCACAATTACACTTGTGCCTAAACTCTCAAACACCCTACAAAGAAAGAGAACTTCAGACTAATTTCCCTCATGAATGTCAATGCAAAAATACTCAATAAAATACTTGCAAATGAACCAAGAAAACAACAAAATTATCATTCACCATGATCACATAGGGTTAATCTCTGTGATGCAAAGATGGTTCAATGTATGGAAATCCATCAATGTAATCCACTATATAAACAAACTCAAGGGAAAAAAAGCCACTTGATCATTCCATTAGATTCTGAGAAAACTTTGAAAAAATTCAACACCACCTCATGATAAATGTCCTGGAAAGATCAGGAATTCAAGGCTCATACCTAGACATAGTAAAAGCAATGTACAGCAAAGCAGTAGTGAGTATCAAACTAAATGGAGAGAAACTTGAAACAATCCCACTGAAATCAGGGAGTAGACAAGGCTGCCCACTCACTCTCTACCTATTCAATATAGTACTCAAAGTCCTAACCAGAGCAATCAGACAAGAAATGGAGGTCAAAGGGATACAAATAGAAAGGAAGAAGTCAAATATCACTATTTGCAGATGATATGATAGTATTCATAAATGACTCCAAAAATTCCAACAGAGAACTACTAAGCCTGATAAACAATTTCAACAAAGTGTCTGGGTATAAAATTAACTGAAACAAATTAGTAGCCTTCCTCTACTCAAATGATAAACAGGCTGAGAAAGAAATTAGGGAAATGGCACCCTCCACAATAGTCACGAATGTATAAAAATACCTTGGAATGACTCTAATCAAGCAAGTGAAAGATCTGTATGACAAGAAGTTCAAGTCTCTGAAGAAAGAAATTGAAGAAGATCTCAGAAGATGGAAAGACCTCCCATGGTCATGGATTGGCAGGATTAATATTGTAAAAATGGCCACCTTGCCAACAGCAATCTAAAGATTCAATGCAATCCCCATCAAAATTCCAACTTGATTTTTCATAGAGTTAGAAAAAGCAATTTCAAATTCATCTGGTATAACAGAAAACCTAGTATAGCAAAAACTATACTCAGCAATAAAGGAACTTCTAGGAGAATCACCATCCCTGACCTGAAGCAGTATTACAGAGTAACATTGATTAAAAACTGTATGGTATTGGTACAAAGACAGGCAGCTAGATCAGTGGAATTGAATAGAAGATCCAGAAATGAACCCACACAACTATGGTCACTTGGTCTTTGACAAAGGAGGTAAAACCATCCAGTGGAACAAAGATAGCATCTTCAACAAATGGTGCTAGTTCAACTGGAAGTCAGCATGTAGAAGATAGTAAATTAACCCATTCCTATCTCATTGTACAAAGTTCAAGTCCAAATGGAGCAAAGAACTCCAATACAAACAGATACACTGAAACTAACAGAAGAAAAAGTGGGGAAGAGCCTCGAACACATAGGCACAGGAGAAAATTTCCTGAACAGAACACCAATGATTTATGCTCTAAGATCAAAAATCTACAAATGGGACCTTATACTATTGCAAAGCTTATGTACAGGACCGGACACTTTCAATAGGATAAATATCAACCAACAGGTTTGTAAAAGTTCTTTACTTATCCTACATCTAATAGAGGTCTAATATCTAAAGAACTCAAGAAGTTAGTCTCCAGAGATTCAAATAATCCTATTAAAATGGGGTACAGAGCTAAACAAAGAATTTTCAATGACGAATACTGAATGACTGAGAAACATCTAAAGAAATATTAACCATCCTTAGTCATGCGAGAAATGCAAAAAGCAGAACAAAACAAAACAAAACAAAACAAAACAAAAAACCCTGAGATACCACCTTACAACAGTCAGAATGGTGGAGATAAAAAAACTCAGGTGACAGTACCTGCTAGCGAATATGTGGAGAAATAGGAACATTCCTCAACTTTTGGTGTGATTGCAAGCTGGTACAAGCACTCTGGAATTAAGTCTGGCAGATCCTGAGAATATTGACCAGAGTACTACCTGAGGTCCCAGCTATACCAGTCCTGGGCATACACCCAAAAGATCCTCCAACATATAGTAAGGGCACATGTTCCCATATTTTTATAGCTGCCCTATTTATAATAGCTGGAAGCTGAAAGAACCCAGATGTCCTTCAACAGAGGAATGAATATAGAAAATGTGGTACACTTACACAATGGAGAACTACTCAGTTATTAAAAACAATGACTACTTGAAATTCTTAGGCAAATGGATGGAACTAGAAAATATCATCCTGAGTGAGTTAATTCAGTCACAGTAGAACACAAATGGTATTCACTCACTGATAAGTGGATATTAGCCCAAAAGCTTGAAATACCTAAGAAAAAAAATTCACAGATCATTGAAGCCCAAGATGAAGGAAGAGCAAAATGTGGATGCATCATCCCTGCTTAGAAGGGAGAACTAAATACAGGAAGGAATACACAGACAAAGTCTGGAACATTGGCTGAAGAAAAGGTCATTCAGAGACTGTCCCACCTGAGGATCCATTTCATATGCAGCCACCATACCTCGACAATATTGCTGATGCCAAAAAGTGCTTGCTAACAGGAGTCAGATATGGGTATCTCCTGAGAGGCTCTGCCAGAGCCCTAATGAAACAGATGAGGGTGGTTGCAGCTAACCATTGGATTGAACAAGGGAACCTCATTGGAGGAGTTAGAGAAAATACTGAAGAAGCTGAATGGATTTGCAACCCTATAGGAAGAACAACAATATTAACCAACCAGACTCAACCAGAGCTCCCAGGGATTAAACCACCAAAAAGAGTTCATATTAAATGGCCCATGACCCATGGCTTTGTCCATCATCAATGGAATTAAAAGCTCTTGATCCTGTGAAGGCTTATTTTTCCTATGTAGGGTAATGCCAGGGTGTTGAGATTGGAGTGGGTTGATGGAGATGGGAGCATCCTCATAGAAATGGGGGGGGGTTTGGGAGAGGGAGGATAGGGCATAACATCTGAAATGGAAATACATAAACTATCCAAAGAAATAAAACTATTAAAATATTGAAAAAAGAGAAACAGGGTCAAATTTAGGAAGTGAGACTTACTTTTAAAATAGAAGACATTTGGTCAAGCACTATTAAATATTGTTAATAGCACTATATGTATATAAACCTTTAAACTTTAAAATTGCATTGCTTGAGAACGTTAGTCATTTACTGCTTTGATTGAGTCTTTTTCCTTCTGTTCTCCAGTATATCCTCAACATTTTCCCTTTCAACATCATGTACTCCTTTTGTTGTTTAAACCCATTGAGTGCTATCTTCATAGGCATAGGTGTGTGGTCACCTATTGGAGCATATGTAGCCTCTTAGGAGTCATATTCCTTCTTCAAGAGCCTTCAGTTCATTAGACATCTTAGCTAGATGCAGAACTTCATGAGCCCCATCCTCCTATCTACATTCAGATTTGGTTGGCTTGATCTTGTTCAGGTTTTATGAATGCAATCATTGCTGCTGTGATTTCATGTATGCAATGTCCAGCAAATACAAGAATATGCTGTTTGGTTACAGACTATCACTCCCTCTCATCTTTATAGACTGCTCTATTTCTTCTTTTAATATAAATATTACACTTGTGCTGAGCCACAGTCTTTTATTTTCTACATTTGACTAGATGTGGGTCTGAGTTGTCATCTACTGAAAGAGAAAGTTTCTTTGACGAGAACTCAGAGGTGCATTAATCAGTGGGCAATGTGAAAAAATAGAAAATGGCTTAATAATACATCTTTTTAGCAGGATAATAGCATTGCATTCACTTTTAGGGCTTACTAGTTGGCTAGATATGTGCTTTGTCCAAGTTAGTGGTATCAAGCATGAGTTATATCTTAGGGAGAATATTTGAAATCCAGTCAAGAGTGGTTAGTAACTTCCATAACATTACTGTCATATCTCTATAGGCCCTCATTTAGTAGCTCACAAGGTTCACATCTAGATAACCTTGTTGATGATAGTTTCTGCCCTACTAGTTAGTGTAAATAGAACTTTTCATGACTATAACTTCTCTCCAGTAAGGATGAAGCTTGGTCAAGGCCAGTTTGATTTCTCCTTATCCTATGAATTAAATAGGTGGTGTCTCCAACAACAGGGTCCTACCATCAAGTTCTGGAGAGTAACAAAGACCAATCACTGTAACATATACTGTTTCATATATCTATTACACTTGATTGATTAACAACTCCAAAAGTGATAACCCAAGGCTCACATTGGGTGTTGACAGGCTGTGGTGTTAAGGACAGATATTGTCTCCTTGATATAGAGAAATCTCATTTAAATATTTCTTGTTTATATATGTATATATTTAAAGAAGCTTTTATATTATTTGGTCTCCGAATGGCATTTTCAATGGTCTTAACTATTGGTTATCCTTCTCCCACTTCCTTTCTATTTTGCTAGAGTCTAATACGTAACCTCATTTAAACTTTTCTGCTTCCTTATCTCCTTTTACATCTCCAATCACCTGAATTCTAACTTTCTTGAACTACACTCTCACTAACACTACTTATTGTTTTTATGGCATCTATGGATGCTTCTCAATCGCACCCAAAACTAGCAACCACATATAAGACAGAACATGAAGCATTTGTCATTCTGGGTCTGGATTGTCTCACTCAGAATAATTATTTTTATCTCCTTCATGAATATGTGACCTATATATACACTATAATATTTTTCAGCAATAAAAAATGAAATTATGGATACGGCCTCTGGGAACCAGAAGATAGGGGCACTGGATCTGCAGGTCCCCTGCGCTCCAGACACCACCTGGACCTGAAGGGACCAGATCAACAGTTCTCTCCACCCAAATCCAGTGGGAGGGAGAGGCAAACCTTCAGAGAGGCAGACACGCCTGGGAAGCCAGAAGAGACTACACTCTGCCCATATTTCTGACTCCAGAGGAAAACACCTAATGCCATCTGGGACCCCGGTGCACGGGGGCTCCGGGAAAAGGCAGCGCAGGCCCTCCTGGTTGCCACCCTCACAGAGAGCTCAAAAGTGTCCCCCCACAAGCAACTTGAGCCACGGGATCACAGGTAAGACCAACTTTTCTGCTCCAAGCCATCTGCCTGGTGGACTCAGGACACAGGCCCACAGGAACAGCTGAAGACCAGTAGACAGGAAAGACTACATGCCCGAAAACAGAACACTCTGTTCCCATAACTGGCTGAAAGAAAACAGGAAAACATGTCTACAGCACTCTTGACACACAGGCCTATACGATGGTCTAGCCATTGTCAGATATAGCAGAACAAAGTAACACCAGAGACAATATGATGGCGAGAGGCAAGCGCAGGAACCCAAGCAACAGAAAACAAGAATACATGGCATCATCGGAGCCCAATTCTCCCACCAAAGCAAACACTGAATATCCAAACACACCAGAAAAGGAAGATCTAGATTTAAAATCATATTTGATCATGATGCTGGAGGACTTCAAGAAAGACATGAAGAAATCCCTTAGAGAAACACAGGAAAACATAAATAAATAAGTAGAAGCCTATAGAGAGGAATCAAAAATGTCCCTGAAAGAATTCCAGGAAAACACAATCAAACAGTTGAAGGAATTAAAAATGGAAATAGAAGCAATAAAGAAAGAACACAGGGAAACAACCCTGGATATAGAAAACCAAAGGAAGAGACAAGGAGCAGTATATATAGGCAGCACCAACAGAATACAAGAGATAGAAGAGAGAATCTCAGGAGAAGAAGATTCCATAGAAATCATCGACACAACTGTCAAAGATAATGTAAAATGGAAAAAGCTACTGATCCAAAACATATAGGAAATCCAGGACTCAATGAGAAGATCAAATCTAAGGATAATATGTATAGAAGAGAGTGAAGACTCCCAGCTCCAAGGACCAGTAAATATCTTCAACAAAATCCTAGAAGAAAACTTCCCTAACTTAAAGAAAGAGATGCCCATAAACATACAAGAAGCCTACAGAACTCCAAATAGATTAGACCAGAAAAGAAACTCCTCCCGTCACATAATAGTCAAAACACCAAACGCACAAAATAAAGAAAGAATATTAAAAGCAGTAAGGAAAAAAGGTCAAGTAACATATAAAGACAGACCTATCAGAATCACACCAGACTTCTCGCCAGAGACTATGAAAGCCAGAAGATCCTGGACAGATGTCATACAGACCCTAAGAAAACACAAATGCCAGCCCAGGTTACAGTATCCTGCAAAACTCTCAATTAACATAGATGGAGAAACCAAGATATTCCATGACAAAACCAAATTTATACAATATCTTTCTACAAACCTAGCACTACAAACGATAATATATGGTAAAGCCCAACATAAGGAGGCAAGCTACACCCTAGAAAAAGCAAGAAACTAATCATTTTGGCAACAAAACAAAGAGAAGAAAAGCACACAAACATAATCTCACATCCAAATATGAATATAACAGGAAGCAATAATCACTATTCCTTAATATCTCTCAACATCAATGGTCTCAACTCCACAATAAAAAGACATAGATTAACAAACTGGATATGCAATGAGGACCCTGTATTCTGCTGCCTACAGAAAACATACCTCAGAGGCAAAGACAGACACTACCTCAGAGTGAAAGGCTCGAAAACCCATTTCCAAGCAAATGGTCAGAAGAAGCAAGCTGGAGTAGGCATTCTAATATCGAATAAAATCGATTTTAAACTAAAAGTCATCAAAAAATATAAGGAAAGACACTTCATAATCATGAAAGGAAAAATCCACCAAGATGAACTCTCAATCCTAAATATCTATGCTCCAAATAAAAGGGCCCCTACATACATAAATGAAACCTTTCTAAAGCTCAAAAGACATATTGCACCTAACACAATAATAGTAGGAGATTTCAACACCCCATTCTCATCAAGGGACAGATCATGGAAACAAAAAATAAACAGAGACATAGACAGACTAAGAGAAGTCATGAACCAAATGGACTTAACAGATATTTATAGAACATTCTATCCTAAAGCAAAAGGATATACATTCTTCTCAGCACGTCATGATACTTTCTCCAATATTGACCATATAATTGGTCATAAAACAGGCCTCAACAAATACAGAAAGATAGAAATAATCCCATGCATCCTATCAGACGACCACGGGCTAAACTGGTCTTAAATAACAATAAGGGAAGAACACCCACATGAATATGGAAATTGAACAATGCTCTACTCAATCATAACCTGGTCAAGGAAGAAATACAGAAATAAATTAAAGACTTCTTAGAATTTAATGAAAATGAAGGTACAACATACCCAAACTTATGGGACACAATGAAAGCTGTGCTAAGTGGAAATCTCATAGCTCTGAGTGCCTGCAGAAAGAAACAGGAGAGAGCATATGTCAGCAGCTTGACAGCACACCTAAAAGCTCTACAACAGAAAGAAGCAAATACACCCAGGAGGAGTAGAAGGCTGGAAATAATCAAACTCAGAGCTGAAATCAACCAAGTAGAAACAAAAGGGACCATAGAAGGAATCAACAGAACCAAAAGTTGGTTCTTTGAGAAAATCAACAAGACAGATAAACCCTTAGCCAGACTAACGAGAGGACACAGAGAGTGTGTACAAATTAACAAAATCTGAAATGAAAAGGGAGACATAACTACAGAATCAGAGGATATTCAAAAAATCATCAGACCCTAATACAAAAGCCTATATTCAACAAAACTTGAAAATCTGCAGGAAATGGACAATTTCCTAGACAGATACCAGATACTAAAGTTAAATCAGGAACAGATAAACCATTTCAACAACCCCATAATTCCTAACGAAATAGAAGCACTCATTAAAGGTCTCCCAACCAAAAAGAGCCCAGGTCCAGATGGGTTTAATACAGAATTCTATCATCATAGAAGACTTCATACCAATACTTTCCAAACTATTCCACAAAATTGAAACAGATGGAGCACCACCGAATTCCTTCTATAAAGCCACAATTGCTCTTATACCTAAACCCCACAAAGACCCAACAAAGAAAGAGAACTTCAGACCAATTTTCCTTATGAATATCGACGCAAAATACTCAATAAAATTCTGGCAAACCGAATCCAAGAGCACATCAAAACAATCATCCACCATGATCAAGTAGGCTTCATCCCAGGCATGCAGGGATGGTTTAATATATGGAAAACCATCAACGTGATCCATTATATAAACAAACTGAAAGAACAAAACCACATGATCATTTCATTAGATGCTGAGAAAGCATTTGACAAAATTCAACACCCCTTCATGATAAAAGTCCTGGAAAGAATAGGAATTCAAGGCCCATTCCCAAATATAGTAAAAGCCATATACAGCAATCCAGTTGCTAACATTAAACTAAATGGAGAGAAACTTGAAGCAACCCCACTAAAATCAGGGATTAGACAAGGCTGCCCACTCTCTCCCTACTTATTCAATATAGTTCTTGAAGTTCTAGCCAGAGCAATCAGACAACAAAAGGAGATCAAGGGGATACAGATTGGAAAAGAAGAAGTCAAAATATCACTATTTGCAGATGATATGATAGTATATTTAAGTGATCCCAAACGTTCCACCAGGGAACTACTAAAGCTGATAAACCACTTCAGCAAAGTGGCTGGGTATAAGTTTAACTGAAATAAATCAGTAGCCTTCCTCTACACAAAAGAGAAACAAGCCGAGAAACAAATTAGGGAAACGACACCCTTCATAATAGTCCCAAATAATATAAAATACTTCGGTGTGAATTTAACAAGCAAGTAAAAGATCTGTACAATAAGAAGTCAAGACTCTGAAGAAAGAAATTGAAAAAGACCTCACAAGATGGAAATATCTCCTATGCTCATGGATTGGCAGGATTAATATAGTAAAAATGGCCTTTTTACCAAAAACTATCTACAGATTCAATGCAATCCCCATCAAAATACCAATCCATTTCTTCAAAGAGTTAGACAGAACAATTTGCAAATTCATCTGGAATAACAAAAAAACCCAGGATAGCCAAAACTATCCTCAACAATAAAAGGACTTCAGGGGGAATCACTATCCCTGAACTCAGGCAGTATTACAGAGCAATAGTGATAAAAACTGCATGGTATTGGTACAGAGACAGACAGACCAATGGAATAGAATTGAAGACCCAGAAATGAACCCACACACCTATGGTCACTTGATTTTTGACAAAGGAGCCAAAACCATCCAATGGAAAAAAGATAGCATTTTCAGCAAATGGTGCTGGTTCAACTGGAGGTCAGCATGTAGAAGAATGCAGATTGATCCATGCTTATAACCCTGTACAAATCTTAAGTCCAAGTGGATCAAGGACCTCTATATCAAACCAGATACACTCAAACTAATAGAAGAACAAGTGGGGAAGCATCTCAAACACATGGGCACTGGAGAAAATTTCCCGTACAAAGACCAATGGCTTATGCTCTAAGATCAAGAATCGACAAATGGGATCCCATAAAACTGCAAAGTTTCTGTAAGCCAAAGGACACTGTGGTTAGGACAAAACGGCAACCAATAGACTGGGAGAAGATGTTTACCAATCCTACAACAGATAGAGGCCTTATATCCAAAACATACAAAGAACTCAAGAAGTTAGCCCGCAGGGAGACAAATAACCCTATTAAAAAATGGAGTTCAGAACTAAACAAAGAATTCAAAGCCAAGGAATGCCGAATGGCTGAGAAACACCTAAAGAAATGTTCAACATCTTTAGTCATAAGGGAAATGCAAATCAAAACAACCTTGAGATTTCACCTCACACCAGTGAGAATGGCTAAGATCAAAAACTCAGGTGACAGCAAATGATGGCCAGGATGTGGAGAAAGAGGAACACTCCTCCATTGTTGGTGGGATTGCAGACTGGTACAAACATTGTGGAAATCAGTCTGGAGGTTCCTCAGAAAATTGGACATTGAGCTACCTGAAGACCCATCTATAACACTTTTGGGCATATACTCAAAAGATGCCCCAACATATAAAAAATCCATTTGCTCCACTATGTTCATAGCAGCCTTATTTATAATAGCCAGAAGCTGGAAAGAACCCAGATGCCCTTCAACAGAGGAATGGATACAGAAAATGTGGTACATCTACACAATGGAATATCACTCAGCTATCAAAAACAATGACTTTATGAAATTCATAGGCAAATGGATGGAACTGGAGAATATCATCCTGAGTGAGGTAACCCAATCACAGAAAAACACACATGGTATGCACTCATTGATAAGTGGCTATTAGCCCAAATGCTTGAATTACCCTAGATGCACAGAACACATGAAACTCAAGAAGGATGACCAAAATGCGAATGCTTCATGCCTTCTTTAAAAGGGGAACAAGAATACCCTTGGCAGGGAATAGGGAGGCAAAGATTAAAATAGACACAGAAGGAACACCCATTCAGAGCCTGCCCTCATGTGGCCCATACATATATGGCCACCCAATCAGATAAAATGGATGAAGCAAAGAAGTGCAGGTCGGCAGGAACCGGATGTAGACCTCTCTTGATAGACACAGCCAGAATACAGCAAATACAGAGGCCAATGCCAGCAGGAAACCTCTGAACTGAGAACGGGACCCCCGTTTAAGGAATCAGAGAAAGGACTGGAAGAGCTTGAAGGGGCTCGAGACCCCATATGAACAACAATGCCAACCAACCAGAGCTTCCAGGGACTAAGCCACTACCCAAAGACTATACATGGACTGACCCTGGCTCCAACCTCATATGTAGCAATGAATAGCCTAGTATGAGCACCAGTGGAAGGGGAAGCCCTTGGTCCTTCTAAGACTTAACCCCCAGTGAACGTGATTGTTGGGGGGAGGGCGTAATGGGGGGAGGATGGGGAGGGGAACACCCACATAGAAGGGGAGGTGGAGGGGTTAGGGGGATTTGGCCCGGAAACTGGGAAAGGTAATAACAATCGAAATGTAAATAAGAAATACTCAAGTTAATAAGGAAAAATAATTTAAAAAATGAAATTATGAAACATTATGCTGTTTTTGACACGAGTTGAATAAAATCTTGGCTCAAGTGTCTTGAAAGACAAATCTGCTCATTATTTTTGCTTCTATTTTTTCCTTTTTCTTTTTTTAAATTTTATTTTTCTAGGATATTTTATGCATTTAACTTTCAAATGTCATTCCATTTCCCTCCTCTCCCCCATTCCCTTCTACCTCCCCATGCTTTTATGAGGATGCTTCTACTCCCAACCACCTACTCCAACTTCAATGCCCTGGCATTACTCTACATTGGGGAAACAAGCCTTCACAGGACCAAGGGCTTTTCCTCCTATTGATGCTGGACAATGCCATCCTCTGTTACATAGGTGCCTAGAGTCATGGGTCCCTCCATGTGAATTCATTGGTAGGTGGTTTAGTCCCTGGGAGCTCTGGTGAGGTCTGGTGATAGATCAATGGAATTGAATTGAAGACCCAGATAAGGTTTTTTCTATTATTAAGGACCAGTTCCTCTTATGGGATTGTAAACCCCTTCACCTCCTCTAATCCTTTCTCTAACTCCTCCAATGTTGACCCTGTCCTAAGTTCAATGGCTGGCTGTAAGCATCTGCCTCTGTATATGTCATGCTCTGGTGGAACCTCTCAGGAGGCTCCTGTCAGCATACACTTCTTGTCATCTGCCATATTGTCCGGGTTTGGTGGCTATATATGGTATAAATTCCCAGATGGGGCAGTCTCTGGATGGCCTTTCCTTCAGTCTTTGCTCTACACTTTGTCTCCATATTTCCTCCTGTGAATATTTTTGTTCCCCACTCTAAGAAGGTCTGAAGCATCCATACATTGGTCTTTCTTCTTCTTGAGCTTTATGTGGTCTGTGAATTGTATCTTGGGCATTCCGTGCTTTTGGGTCCCCATTGGAGGAGTTAAAGAAAGGACTGAAGGAGCTGAAGAAGAACAACAATATCAACCACCTGGGACCCTCAGAGCTCCCAGGGACTAAACTACCATCCCAAGAATACACAGGGATGGACCTATTGCTCTGTTGCATATGTAGCAAAGGATGGCCTTGTTGGGCATCAATGGGAGGAGAGACCCTTGGTCCTGTCAAAGCTCAATGCCCCAGTGTAGGGGAATGTCAGGGACGGAAGTGGGGAAGGAGTGTGTGGGTGGGGTTACACCCATATAGAAACAGGGGGAGGGAAGATAGGATAGCGGGTATGTGGAGGGAAAACCGGGAAAGTGGATAATACTTGAAATGTAAATAAAATATATAATAAAAAATAAAGTTATAGTTTTATACAGAAAAAAAGGACTAGTTCCATTTTTTTGAGTTTCTATTGCTTATTTATTATATAACTGATTTCCTTTATAGGCAACTTCAGTCCTGCCATGTCTCTCTAGTGTTATATTGACAATTAAACATTTAACCTCCACATGTCAGGTTAGTGATATTAGACCAACTGTCTGACACTACTATCTGCCATATAGACAGGGTAGATGAACTAACCATACTCACTTTTACTCTGCAAGACCAGTCAATGATCACTAAAATTTATTATGTTTTCTTACTAGTCCTCTGGGTCTGTTACTTCTGGGTCATATTCTCTTGCTGTACCTGTCACTTTAATCACTATCTTGAAGGTGTTAATACCTTTGTGAAGGTGTTCATAATCTTTGTGAAGATCTTTTGTTTGACATCAGTTCTGTTGATGGAAAGCTAGACAGGAGGGTCAAAGATCAATATTTCACAAGTGGCAGTTTGGAATTTGAGTTTATCTAACTTATGGTGAGCTCATGAAGGTGTGAGGACTTGTGCCAATTAGAGACAGAGTGACCTATGTAAATGCAGTACCAGAGAAATAGGGAATATACTTTGATTTTCCTCAAGTTCTTCCAGCTATGCTCTACCAGTAATCATATTTTTATTCTTACTATATATGAATTCTTTTGATCTGCTTGTTCTTTTAAAGAATCTATTTTTTTTATTAACTTGAGTATTTCTTATTTACATTTCGAATGTTATTCCCCTTCCCAGTTTCCAGGTCAACATCCCCCTAAACCCTCCCCTTCCCCTTCTATATGGGTGTTCCCCTATCCTCCCCCCATTACCGCCCTCCCCAAATAATCACGTTCACTGGGGGTTCAGTCTTAGCAGGACCAAGGGCTTCCCCTTCCACTGGTGCTCTTACTAGGCTCTTCATTGCTACTTATGAGGTTAGAGTCCAGGGTCAGTCCATGTATGGGTGTGTTTTTCTGTGATTGGGTATGGATGCAATTGCTATGTATAGTTTTCTGAGTAAATAAATCCGTGTTCTTGTTCAAAAACATATTTCTTTCATTCTGTGTTAGAGTTTATCTAGAACTCATGGAAATATGATATTTGATTATATTTTAAAATGATACTGGAGAAAATCTGAGTTGAAATTACATGTAACTTTGTTAACTTTCATGTTAGGTTTGAGATGGGAAGACCAGAGATTATCATTTTAATGGGACTGGCTGAAATGACATTCATTCCACTTAGGTTTACACCCTTTAGGTGGCTGAATTCCTTTAAAGGGTCAATTTTATATCCTGCCTTAACATCTGTCTCTTTGGTCTCATTAAACTGATAGCTTTAAGGTGATAAATTGTTTTCTATCAGAATTTAAATTATCACCACTTCCTTAGTGTTACTTTTTACTCATTATTATATTTCTTAGAGAACGTTTCTGTTTCTGAGTAGCAGGTCAGTTGTTTTCTTCCCTACAGGTCCTAAAGTATGACTTCTTGTTCTCTCTACTTCACTCTTTAATATTTTATGCACCATCATAGACATGTCATCCATTGAAATGATCGAAGGCCCTTGCAACTTGAGCAAGAGTGAAATTGCATAGTCCTCCTTCTCCTCTACCTCCTTCTTTTTTTCCTTCCCTTTCTCCTTCCCTTCCTCCTCCTCCTCCTCCTCCTCCTCATCATCATCATCATCATCCTCATCATCCTCATCATCTTGGTTGTGTTGTTCTCAGTGCATTATTTCCCTGGGAAATAAGTGGTCATAGCTTGTCTCAAGAATCTGAGTATTTAAAACATACCTTTGGAACAGCAACTGAAAGGAAGAAGGAAACATGAATTTAGAGTACTCATCACTATGTTGTACGAATTTTATTATATATGAGACATTGCTAATGTACAGCCAGGCTCAATGTTACTATCTTAATTTTCCGTAAGAGACTAATTACCCTGTTAAGTTCACGTACTTACAGTCTACACCAAGATTCTTGTCCCAACTTCTGAATACCCTGTTTTCTACAATCTGGGGTTCTCACATCAAGCAGTGTTAAAAGCCTAGACTAAATCTTTACTGTTTTGGTTTATTGTGCATGTAATTGCAGCACAATTATACAATCTTTCAAAACATTAGATATCTCCATAAAAATTGATGCAGTAAAGATAAAAGCATTTTAGAGATCAATTAATATATGATTCCATCTCAAACCTTTATTTTAATATTAAAAATTCCAGTTTGTTAGAGGGCTTTGCAATAATATAAGCAAGCTATTTTTTCTCTTAATAACCATGTTAATGTTGTTGTTTTCCAATTCGAAGATGAAATTGAGACAACAGCTTGTCCTGTGTGCTCTCCTAAGTCTCTTTATAAATTGAATTTAGCTAATTTCATTACTAGTTTCTCTTCTTCCCGGTGGTGTTGTCAGACTTTCAAAGCTGTAACTGTACTTTTCTTACCCTTAACTCTTCTATTTTGCTTCATGGAAATGTCAACTATCATACCAAAAACATCTCACTCCTCGTTAAAGCAACATGCTCCTCTCAGGGAGAACTAGAGGGAAACGTCTCACATAGCACACCCTTGTGACACGCATCTCTTTTCCCATTTACAAACTTTGGTATACTTTATAAATATTTAATTTTAAATGGCCTCCAACATTTTTTTTCATTGTGCTCTTGGTTCCAAATTAGTGATTTTTTTTTTAAGTTGAGTTCCCTCTGTCTCAGCATGTCTTGCTATTATAGCAATAATTTTAAAATTCATTAAACTTATACAGAAAAATTAGTGTAAGCAAAGGTAGATTTAGAAAACCTGAGAATGTCTAAAATTGTATTATACTAATTTGCCCACAAGTATGAACAATGTGTTTCTTTAAAGTATTTCATAGTCTTTATCTTGTTTTCCTGTACTAATTAACTAGACTTAACAAGTTTATAACAATAGATAAGTTTTTGCTTAATTTTTCTCAGAATTATTGTCTTTTCTTTTCAGTTTTTAATCTTTTGTCATCAATGTACGTAATGAGACAGATGAAATGTTGATTAAGTTTTAAATTCTCTTAAAAGCAATAAAAGTCAGTGTGATGATCACCTTTGTTTAATAGCATTCAGCTTCTCCATTTGTCCACGCTAGCTCTGAAAATTAGTATCTAATTAGTATTAAATATTTTACAAACGGATATCCCAAGAGAGTTCAGTGTAATTTTACCAAATAGCCTCATATCCAATAAAAAATTGTGAGGTTTTAATCAGCTTTATGGTAATGGGGTAGTTGTCTATGTCAATTCTCTTTATATTTCTACAAATATTTTAGTGAGAAGGAGTTTTAGAAAATCAATTGACTTCATACTTAGACTAATCATTTGTTAAATTTTTGCTAGGTCACATCTGCTGCTGTTTGACAGTAATGTTTACGCCACTGTTTTGAGATGGCCCTTTCAATTATGTAACAATTAAACATTAAAAAAATGTAGTCTAAATATACTATTACTTATAACTATATACCCTCCTATACCGTGAAGTCTCATTAAATGTAAGCATGCTTTAGTAATGTGATATTATAAGGTGAATGAATAAACAAAAAACAGATGAATATTAAAGAAACATAAAGCTAGCACAGTTGTGGATGAGGAGTGCCAGAGTAGATATGTAGTTTCCTCTCAAAGGAGTGTCAAAAGGCAGAGAAAGGAGGATAGAGAAAGAGGGAGAGGGAGATGGAGAAGGGGGAGGAAAGAGAGAATATTTTATGATAGCTAGATTAAATATAGCTCATAAGAATATATTTCTGACATAATTTAGAGGTAGAAGATAGGGTGTTATATTACAGAGAACATGTTAATGAAGAAAATAAAGAAGACATGAGCCATGAGATGGGAGAACTAATTATGGATATTGTTGTTGAACTAAAGTTCTATAAATTTATGACAACCAGAGAACAAAGGAATATAAGTACAATGAGTTTGACAGATGTGGTATCTAATATTTTAAGTTCTTTATATTCATGCTTTGTAACTTGTATCACATTTATATTTTGTATTAGAATAACAAACTTTAAAATATAAATGCTTGTACTTAGGAAGCAGGGTAATGGGTCAGTGGAAAAACAAAATATTTTGAGTTCAATACTCAGTATCCTCATAAAATAGCAGTATTATGTGGCTCATATCTCTAAATCTATAAGCTCAGCATTCTCAAAGTGAAATGTGACTTGGAGACAGGAGAATTAACTGGAGGCTCAAGGGCCAGCTATCCTGAAATATGTAGCATGGAAAACTAAAAGATTGCCTCAAACAAGGTACAATGTGGCATTCAACATCTGTCAGTTGTCCCACAATTTTCATATGAATGATGTGACATTTGTGTATCTGCATATGTGCGCCTCTCTCTCTCTCCTCCCTCTCCCTCTCCCCTCCCCCTTCTCTCTTTCTTTGTTGGGTGCAATAACTTTTTCTAGGTAAACACAACACACACACACACACACACACACACACACACACACACACCTACTCAACCCATATGGGGAGCTGTCAACAGATCAATGTATAGATCCCACCATATCCAACGTGGTGAACCAATAAGCTTTATTGGGGGTTACTTACAGGAGTATTGGTGAGAGGTCCCATATAGGAGCAGCTGCATTACCAAAGCTCACCCCAACATAGTTTACATAAGGCTTGGAACCTGAAGTATAGTGTACAACCTTCAGGCAGCTCAAAAATTAGACAATGTGCTTTCCATGTGATTTGGATAGTCTAAACCTCTTCCAGGAGGCTCTGTTGGTTTCTGCTTCTTGCAGGCGGCTAGTCTGAACTCACATTCTTCTTCACAACTTAGCTCTTTGTTTCTGGGAGAGAATCTTAAGTTTTATTACTTACTCTGGCAGTAAGTAATAATGATGACCCTAGAGGATCTTGTCAGTTTCAGGGACTTCCTAAGGCTATTTTGAGTATGAACTTTGTCTTCAGGATGATATGTTTCAATATCTAAGAAAACAGTTAAGGAAACTGTCTAACACCATACATATACACATGCACACAAAGGAACACACTAAATAAATATTTTAAAGTTATAAATTACTGGACAGGTACTTATTTATTAAAGTGACAATTTAATGCTAATTAGGAAATTTGTGCTTATTTATGCTTCTTAAGCAATTTGATAAGTACAGATATGTGTATGTGTATGCCTACACATGTAACAACATTAATTGCAGAAGAGACTGAATTTGGGAGGGAGGGGTAGAGCATGGAAGAAAATTGACAGAGGAATGATGTATATCTGCTGCTCATTAAAAATTTTCAAAAGCTAAAAATATGGGAAATGTGCAGCTTAAAAAATATACACACGCAAGCGTGCACGTGCACATATCAACTCTGTAAAATATTGAAGAGGTTCTGTATCTTGTTCTATCAAATATACAGCCAATGTTTAGTTCTTTATGTAAAAATTAACACACACCATACAGTCAAAAGAAATGAAAATAAAGTTTGCATCTGTTCTTTGGAGAGAGAATATCTTGTGTATTGTATGAGCACATTGTCTATCAACAAAAATACCTGTGACTTAATCCGGAAATAGAAGGTGTGACATCCAGGAGACAGAAAGAATTTTGGGATAGAGCTTCAAGGGGAAAGATTGGCCCAGGAAGTTGTGAGGAGACAGAAGCAAGGTACCTCAGCAGATGTAACCAGTCATATGGCAGAATATAGGTTAAAATAAATGGGATATTTTAAGCTAATTCTAGTTAGAGAAAAGTCTAGATATATGGCCAAGGTATTTGTAAGTATATTCTGAGCATGAAGCTTGCTTCTGGGATGAGGCTGGGAGGAAGAACTGGACCTAAATTTTACAGCTCCTAGAAAAGGATAAAATTAAAAAAAATTACTTGTCAGGTTTTTTTTGAAAATTTTGCACATTAAGTTTTGATTTTATTTATCTTCTCTTACCCAACTCTTTCCCGATTCTCCCTGCTTCCCTTTATCTCTAATGCTATGCCTTTTTGTTAGTTTGTGCTGCCCAGATATTCCTGGATGTTTCGTCTTTCACTGAACCATGATAATCTTATCAGAAGATGCACTTTTAGAGAAATTTGACCTTTCCTTTCCCAGCAGCTATCAACTGCACATAGATGCTCATTTAGGGGTGAAGCTTCATGTCCAACTACCTCTTCATACTGGGATTTGGTCCATTTGAGCGATGGACATGAACATTCTGTTACTTGTGCTGTGAATTATATGTGCATATGTCCTGATGTATCTACAAGAATCTCTTGTTTTGCTAGTCATTTACTGTTTTAGACTCACACACCATTTCTGGTTCCTCTTCTTCAAAGAGTCATGAGTTGTTGGAGGAGAAGAGTATCACGTATGTTCCACTGTGGTTGAACATTCCATAGTCTCCTTTTCTCTGTACCTTGTCCACTTTGTGAATCTTTGTGTTGATCATCATCTACTGCAAACAAAAATTTCTCATATGGGGATAAGAGGTACCTTTATGTGTAGATATAATTGTGTGTTAATAGAGTTGGCTTACTAGTATGTCTATTTAGCAGAATAATAGTATTAGGCCCTGTGTCGTCTTCTAGCTATAATTTCAGCCTTGTAATGATATGATTTTCATATTGTAGAGCAGGCATTAAATATAACCACAAGCGATTTGTTACTTTCATGGTATCCATGCCACTATGACGATTGGCTCTATCTTGCAATCACTATTATAGTTCAGGTGGTTTGCAACTATGTGTTATAGATGTTTTCTTTCTCTTCCAGTAACATGCACACACTTTTCAGCAAATGAGTTAGTTAATTAGTTAGTTAGTTGGAATGAAACTTCCATGTCAGAACCATGCTGATATTTGCATGCTGTAAGATTTAATTACGTGGTTATCTTCAGCAATATGGTCTTACTGATAAGTTCTGAAGATTAACCAGGAACATTGACAATATCCTGTAATGTCAGGGTATTGTTGAGATTTCAATGGCCAACAACTCCAAAAGAAGTTGTCCATTCCTGACTCTGGGCTTTCCATTTCTTAGTCTCTGGTGTCTAGTAGGGGCATGGTTTCCTATCAGTGGGTAACCAGATTTTAACTATTCTGGCTCCTTCCATTATTAATTTATTTATTCACCTTACATCCCAATTGTGGACTCCCTCTCCTCCTAGTCCCCCCGACACAACCTTTTCCCCCCTCACCCTCTCACCTCTGAGAAGCAAGAGATCACTACTTGGTACCAACCCACCCTGGCACCTCAAGTTACTGCAGTACCAGGCAATGCTCTCCCGCTGAGGCCAGACAAGACAGCAGAGTTAGGAAAACAGGATCCGCAGGCTGGCAACAGAGTCAGGGTAAGTCCCCACTCCAGTTGTTGGAAGACCCGCATGAAGACGGAGCTGTGTATCTGCTGCATATTTGGGGGGTATAGGTCCAGCCCATCTATGAACTACAGTTGGTGGTTCGGTCTCTGGGAGCCTCCCAAGGGTCCAAGTTAGTTGACACTCTTAGCCTTCTTATGAAGTACCTATTCCCTCTGGGCTCCCTAATCCTTTCCCTAGATCTTCCACAAGACTTTCTGAAATTTAACATTTGTCTGTGTGATTCTGTATCTGTATAGGTCAGCTGCTGGGTGGAACATCTCAGAGAACAGTTATGTTAGACTCTTGCCTGTGAATCCAAGCTAACAAATACGAACATAGCCTGAGGTTCCAAGGCAGGCCTGCAGCATATCCCTATTGATCCTCTGAGAACACCTAGACAAACCCACCCCCTCCAAATTGACATGGGTTTCTACTGCATTCCTTTATGTCCATGTCACATAGGGCATGTGTGTATGCAGGACAACAGTGACAAATATAGCTGCTAACAGTATCTTCACATTGTGATAAGGCTTTGACCAACAAAGAGGCACCAAAGTTTCACAGTGTATCTCTATGTATCCAACACCTGTGCAGTCACAGTAGTAGTTGTTTCCTCTATCCGCACATAGATCTCCATGGAGACATGGTGGACTGGTACATTCATCAAAGTTTATACCATCATAGTTGTCCTCAAAGAATCCTAGTGCACAACCATAGAAGTAAGCCCCAGAGTATGCTGACATGTGGCATCATATATATATTCATCAATTTTCAATTCGTAGTTCACTCTAGAATATTCTTGAGGACAGTCATCTATGTGTACAGATGTGTATTAGGAAGCTTCTTTTTTTAAAATTATTTTATAATTTTATTTATTTACATTCCAAATGTCATTCCTCCCTACATGGTCTTCCCTCCATAAACGCATACCCTCCAACTGAGGTCAGACAAGGCAGTGCTCTGCTAAATATGTAGTGTATGTGTGTGCGGGGGGAAGACCAGCCCATGTATGCTCTTTGGTTGGTGGTTTAGTCCTTGAGCTCTCTGAGGGGTCCTGTTACTTGATACTGCTGTCTTCCTGTTTAGTTGCAATCCCCTTCAGCTCCTTTAGTCCTTCCCCTAACACTTCCATTGGAGTCCCTGGGATCAGTTTCATGGTTGGCTGTAAGTATCTGCATCTGCCTCAGTCAGGTGCTGGCAGAAACTCTCAGAAGACAGCCATGCCAAATTCCTGTTTGCAAGCACATCTTGGTATTAGCAATAATGTCAGGATTTGGTGTCTGTGTATAGGATGGAACCCAAGGTGGGGCAGTCTTTGTATAGCCTTTCCTCAGTTTCTGCTCCATAGTATATATTTATGTATATGTGTGTGTATTTGACTCTATGCCATGTTTGTGCAGCTTCCTTTGTATGTACAGATGCAGAAGAGTCTGTCAGATAGCCTGGAACTATAGCCACATAAACAAAACAAACAAAACCAAAAATCAAGCAAAAAACCAAAGTTAGAATAAGCTGGTCTCTCTACTACTTGTACAACTACTGTATCCCTCTGAAGTCTGTGCATCTAAACTTTCCTTACACTGAGGATATTAATAGCCACCTTATTTAGAGGTTTGCCTGTTCACCATGGTAGGAGTCTACTATAGACAGTGAAAGCTAACCTGCCATATGTATCAATGTATTCACAAATTGACAGGACATTTGAGTATGAAAATTTAGTTTTTTCAAGTGATATATATATATATATATATATGTATATATATATGCGTGTGTATGTATGTATATAATGATTTCAGGTAATCATTATTCTATGTATATGTATGATGAAGCATGTTATATAAATAGAATCATTGTGTGTCAGTAGAAAAATAGATTTAAAAACTATATTACAAAATACTTTGCTTCTGTTTGCTTCTAGAACCAGACATTGCTGAAGGAATTGGCTAGATGAAAGGTAATGTAACATTAGGCCTAAGGTCACAAACTTACAAGAATGGAGGCAAAGCTTGTGCCCAAACTTTGTTGCTCATCTGACTAACACTGGAAAAGTTGCATAGCCTGCAAAAGCTTCATTTTATTTTTGTAAAGTTGGAAAAAATAATCTTTACTTAGCAGACAGTTTGGGGAAACGTCTATGAATAAATGTGTCTAAGGAGTTCAGCCCAGTATCTATCCTTTATTGTAAACTGGCTTTTTGGGTTACATGTTATTTTTGTCATTGTTTTTAATACTGGTTACAGATAGATGATTCCTTTTCTTTTTATACTGAACCGAGTTTCCTCACAGTTTGTACTTTTTCTCTTTCCCAGTGTCTGTGAGGTTCAGCATTGTTCTTATCTTAACCTATTTTTTTATAGTAACTAATCCAGATGAAGTGATAAGGAAGAAGGGAGAAAATCAGCAGGCTTATATATACTAGCTGTAAGAACATGGACATGATGGGTCATACTTAAAATTTCAGCATTTGAGAACCTGAGTCAGGACGACCAAGAATTCAAAACAACTTGGTGATTTTCAGTCTAGCATCAGCTTCTGAGTAAGACATTGTTTTAAGAAGACGCTATAGGGTAATAATCCCCTATCATAATTGACAGTGGATATTTACAGGTATCAAGTATCCCAGGTATGCAACTTTCCTTGGTTGTAACTTTTCAGTTATGAACTATAAGATTTACTGCAGAAATGAAAAAAAAACCTCTGCATTGTTGCAAATTGCAATACATAAAACGAAATCTTTTCCTTTAGAAATCTTGATGTGTTCTGCATAAGGCCATATAAAAAGCACTCTCATTCAGATTTTTATTTTACAGTATGTGTTGAATAATTTCCTGAGAGATCAACACTCAAATTTGTGTTTGATCATGAGGCTTCTTCTCTTCTGGTTTAATCTATGGATATGATTCTTGCATCCCTCTATTAGACACAGAATGAAGACCTCCTCTTTAGTTCATAGCTTGTTTAGAACACTATCTATAAAACTTAGTAGACTCTTACATTTATAGTATAACCAGAATGAACTAAAGGTAACAGTATTGACTCAGACTGCTTTCACTGAATACTGCTGCTGGACTATAGATTAGTTTGTGCTTTAAGATTGGTTAGAAAACATCTAATTCTTCTATTTTCAACCCAATACTATTGTAAAAATTTTATCTAAATATTTGTTATTGGTAATCCATTTAGATATGATAAAGGAGTTTTATTAAACTTATCCTTAAAGAAGCTGATTTATTTAAGACTACCTAAGTTCCATCCTTTTTGAATGGACAATTTGAAATTAGAAATTGTGGAAAGATCATTCTTATAACCTTATACCAAGAAGTTTGATCTTTCTTTGAGCAAAGAGACAGTTTGAGGCACACTTACAAGTTAGATCTGGAAATCTAATAAACAAATCTCGTTCTAATATCAGCAGGGACTTCCTCTTCTGTTTGAAGTTGCTAGGATACTATTTTAAAGAAATAACTCATTTGATTAACTGCAAATAGAAATGACTTTTTAGGAGAAGTTCATACATTTATAATAGCCTAGGTGAGGCATAAATCTTTACTAGCTAAATGTTAAGCATGTGATCTCTATGACCCTCTTGAATATCGGAAGAAAAAAATCACTATTTTTCTTCATAAAATGCATGACAGAGAATGACTTCTAGCTGTGTTTCATAAAAATGAAAATATTATTGGTAAAGGAATTCTTCTGCTTGCTATGTGCTTCAGTTTATTCACATTCTGAATATCAAGTGAGATGCCAAAGTGAAACACTTTGAACAGCAACAAGGAAAAGCAAGTTGTTAAGAAATCCATGCGTTTGCTGGCACGTGCCATTCCAGTCATTTTTTTTGCCAGCTTCCAATTTATTATACTGTACCATAGCATTCCACTCCATACTTTATTCTCCACTATTAAAACCTGTATCAGCAAGAGATGGAATTAACATTTAACACTGTTAGTGAAGTGCAGTCATGGGTATGGTAAAACATTTTTCTAGGTTACACAGTTTGTCTAGAGGATTATGGTAACCTGTCTGAATATGAGCATTGAAAGGCAACTCATTATAAATTTTTTTTTTCGGAGCTGGGGACCGAACCCAGGGCCTTGCGCTTCCTAGGTAAGTGCTCTACCACTGAGCTAAATCCCCAGCCCCCATAAAATATTTTTATGTTAACATTATATTATGGGAAAGTAAATAGTTTTATAGAAGACTAAAGACAAAAACTTATCAAAATGTCCTTAAATTTACTTATTATCTATATTGTTATAGTTTGGTAGAATTTCAAAAATTCATTATCCCTAGTTTAGAACATTCTTAGGAAAAGACAATATGCCCATGGTGTTTCCCTATATAATGTTGTCTACAAATATGAAGTTAGTAGCTGATGGGTAAAAATTGGGGTTCTAAATGGTTACAACTATAGCACATCTGCCTATGCAAACATTAGAATAGAGTAATGACTGAAGGTACGAGGATGCAATGTTGTGAAAGCTAAGTTTGATTGTTATTTGGTATACTTAGAATACAGACTATCAAATGAGAAAATGCCTCCATCAGATTGGCCTGTGGGCATATCTGTTGTATTTTCTTGATTGTTGATAGAGTTGGGAGCATTGGCACACCTGGGCAGGCAGTCATGGGTAAGATAAGAGAGGCAGTGAATGGGAACCTGGAGCTAGTTAGTGAGCAGCATTTGTCCGTAATTCTGTTTCATTTCCTTCCTTGAGTTTCCTGCTTTGCTCCCCTGACTTGATTTCTTCAAAGATGAACTTTAAATGGTAAGTTTAAATAGCGCCCCCACCATCAAGTTGCTCTTGGTCATAGCAAAAAGTTAGTAGAGCAAGAGCTGAACTTAACAGTAGCTATTTCTCAGCTAAAGATGCAGAGAAAAAAGTAGAAATGAATGTATCTTTCAAATTAAATTTCATTGACTTGAGAGGAGAAAGGGGAAGACATAGCAAGAGAGGATGTGGGAAAGGAAGATATGAAATGAAGGTATTAGCTAGTAGATCTTTGAACCTTTTTATGGTGTGTCTGAGCTAGACAGGAGGTTTACAGTGTACATTTCTTTGTCATATCTACTTAACGTTGAGCCACACAGGAGGAATGTTATATTTGTGAAAGCAAGTTAGTATCAAAGAATTTAATGACTGACGAGAAAGATTTGAATAGAAGTCCAGGCAAAATTTGATGCACAGGTTTTAAAGTGATAATGGAATTTGTATCCTTAAATATGTATAACTTTTAAGATCCATTTATGAGGGTTATTGATTTGCACAGATATATGGGAAATTGACATCTTTGGAACTGAATGTAGTTGGACCTTATATGCAGAGTGCCGCTAATGACTTGGGTGGTCTGGACCACTACTAGTTTTCTGACATGAGTGAGATGAGGGAACTCTGGCAACTTACAACGTTTGTGTAGATGAAAATGAGAACAATAACTACACACACAGAATAATGTCTGGCAAGTTATAGAGCTTTTAAGATAGCTAAAATTATCCTCAACAATAAAAGGACTTCAGGGGGAATCACTATCCCTGAACTCAAGCAGTATTACAGAGCAATAGTGATAAAAACTGCATGGTATTGGTACAGAGACAGACAGATAGACCAATGGAACAGAATTGAAGACCCAGAAATGAACCCACACACCTATGGGCACTTGATTTTTGACAAAGGAGCCAAAACCATCAAATGGAAAAAAGATAGCATTTTCAACAAATGGTGCTGGCTCAACTGGAGGTCAACATGTAGAAGAATGCAGATCGATCCATGCTTATCACCCTGTACAAAGCTTAAGTCCAAGTGGATCAAGGACCTCCACATCAAACCAGATACACTCAAACCAATAGAAGAAAAACTAGGGAAGCATCTGGAACACATGGGCACTGGAAAAAATTTCCTGAACAAAACACTAATGGCTTCTGCTCTAAGATCAAGAATCGACAAATGGGATCTCATAAAACTGCAAAGCTTCTGTAAGGCAAAGGACACTGTGGTTAGGACAAAACAGCAACCAACAGATTGGGAAAAGATCTTTACCAATCCTACAACTGATAGAGGCCTTATATCCAAAATATACAAAGAACACAAGAAGTTAGACCGCAGGGAGACAAATAACCCTATTAAAAATGGGGTTCAGAGCTAAACAAAGAATTCACAGCTGAGGAATGCCGAATGGCTGAGAAACACCTAAAGAAATGTTCAACATCTTTAGTCATAAGGGAAATGCAAATCAAAACAACTCTGAGATTTTACCTCACACCAGTGAGAATGGCTAAGATCAAAAACTCAGGTGACAGCAGATGCTGGCGAGGATGTGGAGAAAGAGGAACACTCCTCCATTGTTGGTGGGATTGCAGACTGGTACAACCATTCTGGAAATCAGTCTGGAGGTTCCTCAGAAAATTGGACATTGAACTGCCTGAGGATCCAGCTATACCTCTCTTGGGCATATACCCAAAAGATGCGCCAACATGTAAAAAAGACACGTGCTCCACTATGTTCATCGCAGCCTTATTTATAATAGCCAGAAGCTGGAAAGAACCCAGATGCCCTTCAACAGAAGAATGAATACAGAAAATGTGGTACATCTACACAATGGAATATTACTCAGCTATCAAAAACAATGACTTTATGAAATTCGTAGGCAAATGGTTGGAACTGGAAAATATCATCCTGAGTGAGGTAACCCAATCACAGAAAAACACACATGGTATGCACTCATTGATAAGTGATTATTAGCCCAAATGCTTGAATTACCCTAGATGCCTAGAACAAATGAAACTCAAGACGGATGATCAAAACGTGAATGCTTCACTCCTTCTTTAAAAGGGGAACAAGAATACCCTTGGCAGGGAATAGAGAGGCAAAGATTAAAACAGACACAGAAGGAACACCCATTCAGAGCCTGCCCCACATGTGGCCCATGCATATAAAGCCATCCAATTAGACAAGATGGATGAAGCAAAGAAGTGCAGACCGACAGGAGCCGGATGTAGATCTCTCCTGAGAGACAAAGCCAGAATATAGCAAACACAGAGGCGTATGCCAGCAGCAAACCACTGAATTGAGTATAGGACCCCCGTTGAAAGAATCAGAGAAAGAACTGGAAGAGCTTAAAGGGGCTCGAGACCCCATATGTACAACAATGCCAAGCAACCAGAGCTTCCAGGGACTAAGCCACTACCTAAAGACTATACATGGACTGACCCTGGACTCTGACCTCATAGGTAGCAATGAATATCCTAGTAAGAGCACCAGAGGAAGGGGAAGCCCTGGGTCCTGCTAAGACTGAACCCCCAGTGAACTAGATTGTTGGGGGGAGGGCGGCAATGGGGGGAGGATGAGGAGGGGAACACCCATAAAGAAGGGGAGGGAGGAGGGGGATGTTTGCCCGGAAACCCGGAAAGGGAATAACACTCGAAATGTGTATAAGAAATACTCAAGTTAATTAAAAAAAAAAAGAAAAAAAAAGATTACCTGTAATTGTATGTACTGTATGTCCATAGTAGCCTTCCCAGAGGCACTCCAACTTACAGCCTCTCAGAGAATCCAAGAAATTTGAAGAAGGCATGAATGAACAGCAGAGTACACATAAAAATATAACAACAAATATGATTTATGTAAAAGATGGACAAATATATGTGATTAGCTTATTTGATGAACACAATTCAGGATTTAAAAACTGAATGCAGTAAAGAGATCGGAACTCAAGTTGAAATGAAGACAGAATTGAAACGATTAGCAACCCATATAAGAAGCTGTGTGCAGGAGAAACAAAGGGAACAATGGCGTCAGCACAAATGGATGCTTGTTTTTCTTTAGTTTGTTGTACTTGACTTAAAGCAAGTGTTCCCTTGTCCTTCATAGGGCTAATGTGTTAAAAGCCCTTTGTTTTGGAGAGCGCTTCTCTAACTGCTTTTTAAAGAAATCATTGCCTCATTAACCTTTCCATCACAATATTTCCATTTTTCATAGTTCTCATGACAATCAAAGTGACCTCCTTGACACATTCACTACATTTGATATTTTTCCTTAATTTTCTTTCTCTATTAAAATCCAAATGTGAAGGCACTAAATAACTTCCAATCTATTCACTGATTTTTGTCTTTTATTTTAGCTTTATCCTAAGTGTGAACTGTTGCCTAATATAAGAGAATAAATATTGAACTTTTTTTTAACCATTGTTACATATCTTAGGACAATAGACTCATGGTTTTTAGCAGTTCAGTACTGAAGAGTGGTTTTGAAGTAGAGCCATATAATGAAATACAAATAGTCTTTACTTTGTGATGGGTTCTTCCTACAAGCGCTTCCTACACTTGTATTAAAAACTGTTTTGTTGGGATACATTTGGCACATGATTGAATTTATTCCTTAAGAATGTTTCAACGGTTTTAGTATGTACACATATTTGTGCAATCTTCACAGTAGTCAACCATGATGCCATATCCCATTAGAAAGAAGCCCTGCATCCTCTAGTAGCCCCTTCCACTCATGCACCTTCTCATTCTCATCTCCAGTTACGACAAGAGCTCATTGACTTTCTGTGAACACTTCTCCCTATTCTGGAATTTCACATGTACGGAGATATAGCATGGAAAATATTTCAAGATCCAGTCATGTAATATATATCTACATGAATACCTCAGTTTTCTATGTGGATTCAAAATATGCTATAGAATGGATGTAATACTGAGGGGTTTATCCCCTGAGGATAGACAGGTTGTTCTCAGCTTTGTGGTATTATGAAAATTCATGATGTAAATATACACTAACTTTTTTTTGTGTGGACATGCATTTTTACTTTAATTGGGTAAAATCTGGAGGTCTTTGATGAGTTACTTAGTGATTAAATGGACTTACTGGACAAACAGACAGACATTTCTACTCTAAAGCACTCTTCTGTTCCCACTTGATGAGTGTGGAGGAAAATTTTCATTGTTTAGGTATTTTATTTCATTTTTTTTGTCTTTTTTTCGGAGCTGGGGACCGAACCCAGGGCCTTGTGCTTCCTAGGCAAGCGCTCTACCACTGAGCTAAATCCCCAGCCCCATTTTATTTCATTTTAAATAAAAATTGCTATACCAGCTTTATTCATAATAGTCCTATAAGAGAAATGCCCAGGTGTTCCTGTGTTCCAAAACAGCAGAATAGTTAAATACATACACTGAGTTCATCCATATGTATCTTAATCCTCTTTCATTATTGCTTGGATCTTGCTAAAGAAGCAGTTTTTATTTTTACTCATTGGTAATTGTTTGTCTATTCTTTTTATAATTGGTTAATTTATTTATTTACATTTCAAAGGTTATCCCATTTCCTGTTTTTTTCCCACAACCCCTCTTTCCAATCCTACCTCCCTCTGCTTCTATGAGGGTGCTCCCCTACCCACCCACCCACTCCTACCTCAGTTCTCTAGCATTCACCTGTTGGGCATCAAGCCTCCTCAAATTGATGCCACATAAAGTCTCTGGGAGCTCTGGGGTGTCTGGTTGGTTGATATTGTTGTTCTTCCTATGGGGTTTCAAAGCCCGTTAGCTTCTTCAGTTCTTTGTCTAACTCCTTCATTGGTGTTCCCATGCTCAATCTGATGGTTGGCTGCAAGCATTCACGTATTTGATTAATTTCTCCAATAATCTTTAGATGTTCCTCTCATCTCCATGATTTAGGTTTAACATTGTTTCTTTCTTTAATATCTTAACGTGTCCGGTTGAATTATTGATTTTAGATTTTAATTTTTTAATCGAAATGGTTATATCATTTTGCTCTCCCTTTCTTATATCCTGCTCCTCAAAGCTCTCCTGTCATAAAATGCTTAGTTGTTCTCCCTTCTTAAGTTGATGACCTGTTTTTCTTTGATTATTATTATATATACAGACCTTTTCTTTTGATAAGTGCCCTTAGTAACTTTAAATTTCTCATTAAGGACATTGTTAGTTCTCACATGCATTTTGATATGTTATAACTTAATTTTAAATCATCCTCTAATATTATTTTGATTTTACTTTTTCAAATCTTTATTTTTGTTATTGTTGTTTTTTGGGTTTCTTTCAAACAATATTTTTACTGGATATTTTTATTTACATTTCAAGTATTATTCCCTTTCCTAGTTTCCTGTCCATAAGCCTCCTATCCTATCCGCCTCCCCAACCACCCCCCTTTCCCACCTCTCTGCCCTGACATTCCCCTACACTGGGAGGCCCAGCCTTAGCAGAACCAAGGGCTTGTCCTCCCGTTGGTACCCAACAAGTCCATCCTCTGCTACATATGCAGCTGGAGCCATGGGTCTGTCCATGTGTACTCTTTAGGTAGTGGTTTTGTCCCTGCTCTAGTTGGTTGGTATCGTTGTTCTTACAGGGTTGCAAGTCCCTTCAGCTCCTTCAATCCTTTCTCTAACTCCTCCAACTGGGATCCAGTTCTCAATGCAATCGTTTGCAGCTAGTATTAGCCTCTGTATTTGTCACACTCTGGCTGAACCTCTCAGGAGACAGCTATATCAGGCTCCTGTCAACATGCATTTCTTGGATTCATCAATATTGTCTGGGTTTGATGGCTGTATATTTATGGGCTGGATCCTCAGGTGGGGCAGGCTTTGAACGGTCATTCCTTAAGCCTCTGATCCTCCTATGAATATTTTTGTCTCCATATCTCCTCCTATGAATATTTTTGTTCCCCCTTTTCAAAAAGACTGAAATATCCACACTTTGGTCATCCTTCTTCTTGAGCTTCATGTGGTCTGTGAATTGTATTTTGGGTAATTCGAGCTTTTCGGCAATATCCATTTGAATCTTTGTTATTTAGGAAATTATTATTCTACTTTCTCACATTTAAGTGTCTCCATGTTTGACTGGTATTGGTTTTAAAGTTCATTTCTTGTGAATCAGTGAATTTTCTTTATAATATTTCTACCATTTCATATGTATTGAGAATTTTTTATGATCTACTCTGTGGTCTATAGTGGAGCATGTTCTATGTGTGTTTCAGAGGACTGTGTACAAATATTTGTTGAGTCTAGTTCATTTAAGGCATTGTATATTTTACATATTTACTAATCTGTTCAGCTATTGTGCCCATTATTAAAAGGAAGGTAGTGAAATCCATAACTATTTCTCTACTTATTTACCAGTTTTGGCTTTATGTATTAAGGGCTATGTTATTTAGTCTGTGTATGATTTTAATTCTTTTATCTTCTTGAGAGATAGACTATTTGAAATGATACAAAGTTTCGATTTATTTATAGTAACATACTTTTTCTGTCCTAAAGTTCATTTTTGACATTCATATAGTCTTTTCATTTTTGTGGTTGGTAATCACATGATAATTATTTACTCCATTTTAGCCATTTTGTCTTTTTAAGTCCCTGTGTGTGGCCTACAGTTGAACCATAATTTTAAGTGTAATATCTTATTGTCTGCTTTTGATTGGATTTTATGATTTTTTCACATTTAATACAAAGGATATATGTTTATAATCTGGTTTATATTCCCATTTATGTTTTTATCTTTATGTTGCTCATGACATTTTTGTCCTTCAGATTTTCCTTTATTTTCCTGAGTCTTTGTCACCCAGAAATACAAACAGAAAGTGCTGCACCTGTTCTCAATTTTACCCTGTCAAACTGATTATGAAATTAGCCAACACAGTACTCTCATGATCCTGATGCTAACCATAGTTGCCAAAGTCTATTTCAAAGTT
This sequence comes from Rattus norvegicus, assembly GCF_021556685.1. NCBI lineage: Eukaryota > Metazoa > Chordata > Mammalia > Rodentia > Muridae > Rattus > Rattus norvegicus. The sequence goes on along the minus strand of NC_141537.1, from coordinate 40,357,114 downwards.
GAATTCCTTTGTAGAAACCATCATTTTAGTAATTGCATAATTTTAGTAATGCTAAGAATGTGACTGTACTAAGAGACCACACAATGGGATGTGTTAACAACAGATATTTATTTTTCTCACAGTTCTTATCGATCTTGAGTCAAAATGTCAGAAAAAAATATTTTTCTTAACCTGTCTCTTTGACTTCTATGTAGCTCTTTTCTCTTGGTGCTTTCATGTGACCCTGCCTGACTTTTTCGTAAATTCATCTTCTCATAAGAAGGGAACCTACCTTAATGTTTTTAACTGAATTTTTTATTTCAAAATATAAAGACATATTGAAGAATTAATATTTAGAGGTTTCCCTTTTTAGTGATATTCGAGCATCCTTCCTTCTGTGGCTTGTAGCATGGTTATCCTATACTACAGGATTAATGTCCACTTATACATGAGCATATACCATGTTTGTCTTTCTGGATCTGGGTTACCTCATTCAAGATGACCTTTTTTAGTTGCATCCATTAAGCTATAAATTTCATGACGTCATTGTTTTTAAATACTATTACACTGTTTCGGTGTACCACATTTTCTTTGTCCATTCCTCTGTTGAGGGGTATTTCAGCTAGACATCAAGGGTAGATAGAGAGAGGAGACTGGATAGGAGATAAAGTAGGAAAGGGAAAAGGAGGGATGAAGTGGGAGGAGGGGAATGATGGAGAGAATACTGGGAGAAACAAGTAGATTGGACGGGTGGGCAAACCTGTGATAAGCTAGAAACCTAGGATAATAGAAACTCCTAGGAATCTATGAAGATGACCCTAGCTAAGATTCCTAGCAGTGAGTGCTATGGAGCCTGAACCTGCTATCTTCTGTAACCAGGCAAGACTTGCAATAGAGGTATTTGGACACTAACCCAAAACTTTTGACACAAAATTTGTTCTGTCCACAAAGTGAGCAGAGGCAAAAATGGAGCAGAAGTTGAGGAAAGTGCCAACCAATGACTGGATCATCTTGAGACCCAGGCCCATCTTGAGACCCATACCATGAGAGGTAACCTACTTCTGAAACTGTTAATGATATTCTGCTATACTTGCACACAGGAACCTACCATAACTGTTATCAGATAGGCGTCATCCAGCAATGGATGCAGAGACCAAGAGCCAAACTTTAAGTGGAACTAGGAGAATCCTGTAGAAGACGGGGGGAAAGATTGAAGAAGCCAGAGCGTGATAGACAGCACAAGAAAACCTATAGAATCAACTAACTAGGCCTATAGAGGATCATAGAGACTGAATGGCCAACTAGACAGCATGCATGGAACAGACTTCTGCCCTCTGCACACATGCAACACTTGTGCAGCTGGGTATTCATGTAGGACTACTAAAGTGTGAGTGGGGTCTATCTCTGGTTACATTGCCTGCCTTTGAATCCTTTCTCCTAAGTGGGCAACCTTGTCTAGCCTCAATAGAAGTTAATGTATCTAGTTTTACTGCAACTGGATATGCAAAGGCTGGTTGATATCTATGTGAGACCTGCCGTTTTCTGAGGAGAAGGGGAGGAAGAGAGGTGAGAAGGAAGGATTGTGAAAAGAGGAGGGAAGAGAAGTTTAAATATGAATGTTAAGAATACAGAACTCAAAAATATCACCCTGAGTGAGATAACCCAGACCCAAAAGGACATGCATAGTATGTACTCACTAATAAGCCAAAAGTACAAAATACCTAGGCTACAAACCATAGACTACAAGAAGTTTAATAATGCCCCAAGTGAGGATGCTTTGATTCCACTTAGAAGTGGGGAAGAAAATAATCAGAGGAAGCAGAGGGAAGGAGGAACCTGGGTGGGAGAGGTGGAGTGGGAGGAATGGGGAATAGGGTCAGGTATGGGGGAAGGGAAAGGAGAAAAGCTCAGATGGTCAGCAGAATGAGTGGAAATATGCAGCCCTGGGGTTGGGAGGTGGGAACCCCTTTTGAAAGTATCAGAGATCCAGGACATAAAAGACTCACAAGACTCAATGGAGGTGACCATAGCTAAAAGCTCAACAGTGGGAAGAACTTGAAGAGTACACCTTCAGTAGATATACAGGCTTCCAAGTGGAGTGACAAGGTTACCATCCCAGAGTCAAAATTTCTGACTCAGAATTGAAGAACTTCAGGGACAACAATGGAGAAGAGACTGAAGGAAAGGCAGTCTAGTGACTGGTCCAATGTCAGATCCATCTTATGGGGGTGCACCAAGGCTTGACACTATTACCAATGCTATGATGTGCTTACAGATAGGAGCCTAGCATTGCTGTCCTCTAAAAGGGCAAACCAGCAGCTGATTGAGACAGATGGAGATATTTATATCATGGGACTGAAGATTGGGACCCCTATAGTTGAATTAGGGGAAGGATTGAAGAAGCTGAATTGGAGGGAAACTCCATAGGAAGACTTGCAGTCTCAACTAACCTGGAAGCCCTGGGAGATCCCAGAAACTGAGCCACCAAGCAGGCGGTGTACAAGGGCTGGTCCGAAATCACAAGACTTATATAGTAGAGGATTGCCTGGTCTGGTATCAGTGGGAGAAGACCACCTAATCTTCAAGAGACTTGAGGATTCAAGAGGAATGGGGTGAGAAATTGTGGGAAGGACTGGAAGAGGGGCAATGGCTGGATTGTAATACATACACATATACATATACATATACATATACATATACATATACATATACATATACATATACATATACATATACATATACATATACATATACATCATATACATCATATACATATACATATACATATACATATACATATACATATACATATACATATACATATACATATACATATACATATACATATACATATACATATACATATACATATACATATACATATACATATACATATACATATACATATACATATACATATACATATACATATACATATACATATACATATACATATACATATACATATACATATACATATACATATACATATACATATACATATACATATACAATGTGTGTGTACATAGATATGTACACACTTATATATATGTACATACATATATATATAAATAAAATAAGGATGTTAAAATGTTAGTAAAAATCAAAAAGTCATATTTTAAAACATACCTTGTAAAGAAAGCATTTTCAATAAATGGTGCTGGTCTAACAGGATGTCTGTATGTAGAAAAATGAAATAGACCCATTATTTGTCACCATGCACAGCTAAAGTCCAAGTGGATCAAGGACCTCAACATAAAACCATATACTCTGAATCTAATAGAAGAGACAGTGGGGAAGAGCCTTGAACTAATTGGCAGTCAGAAATTTCCTAAACAGAATTCGAATGGCACAAACTCTAAGATCAAGAACTGGTAAATGGGACCTCAGGAAATTGGAAAGTTTCTGTAAGGCAAAGGACACAGTCAATAAGACAAATTTGCATACTACAGATTGGGAAAAAATCTTCACTAACCCCACATCTGATAGAGGGCCAATATAAAAAATATGTATAAAGAATTCAAGAAGCTTATCACCAAAAAACTAAACAACCCAATCAAAAAAAGGGGGTATAGAATTAAAAGGAGAATTCACAATACAGAAATCTCAAATGGCTGAGAAGCACCCAAAGAAATGACCAAAGTCCTTAGTGATAAGAGAAATGCAAATCAAAACGACCCTGAGATTCCATCTAACACCAGTCAGAATGGCTCAGATGAAAACCTCAGGTGACAACACATGGTGGCAAGGATGTGGAGAAAGAGGAACATTCCTCCGTTGCTGGTGGGATTGCAAACTGGTGCAACCACTCTGGAAATCAATTTGGAGGTTTCACAGAATATTGGAAATAGATCCAGAATACCACTCTTGGGAATATACACCAAAGATACCCCATGTTTCACTACGTTCATAGTGACCTTATTTATGATAGCCAGAAACTGGAAACAACCCAGATGTCCCACGACAGAAAAATGGATGAAGAAAATGTTCATTTACACAATGGAATACCATTAAGAACAAAGACATCCTGAGTTTTGCAGGCAAGTGAATGGAACTAAAAATGTCATCCTGAGTGAGGCAACTGAGCCCCAAAAAGTCATGTATGGTATGTTCTCACTAATAAGTGGATAGTAGCCAAAAATTGTACAGAATACCTAAGATACAGCCCACAGAGTTCGAAAAGGTCAATAAACCGAAGGGCCCAATTGAGAATGCCTCAGTTCCAGTTGGGAGGGAGAAGAAAGCAACCACGGGGGGGGGAGGGAAGGAGGAACAGTGGATGGAAAGGGATGGGAGTGGCAGGTGGGGGAAAAGGACTGAAGCCATGAGGGCCAGCAGAAAGAATGGAAACAGGTGATCTCAAGAGGAAGGTGGTTGGGAGCGCCCTCTAGAATGTACCAGAGACCTGGGAAGTGAGAGACTCTCAGGACTCAAAGGGAGGAACCTAGATGAAAGACCCCACAGTAGGGAGAGGGATCTTATTGAATCCACCTCTAGCAGAAAGACAGAGCATCAAGTGAGGGATGGAGTTGCTATTTCACAGCCAAAGCTCTGACCCAGAATTTTTCCTGTCCGAAAGAAATATAGGGATGGAAATGGAGAAGAGCATGAGGGAAAGAAGATCCAGTGACAGGCCCAAAGTGGGATCCAGCTCAAGCGGAGGCCTTAAGACCTGACACCATTACTGAAGCCATGGGGTGTTCACAAAAAGGAACCTAATATGACTGCTCTCCAAAAGACCCAACAAGCAGCTGAAAGAGTCAGATGCAGATATTTGCACCCTACCAATGAACAGCAGCTGCTGAGCCCCTGGTTGAATTAGGGAAAAGCAGGAGGAAGCTAAGGAGAAGGGCAATCCTGTAGTGGACCAGCAGTTTCAATTAACCTGGACTCCTGACATCTCTTAGACACTGGATTACCAAGTAGGCAGCATGCAGCAGCTGAGATGACGCCTCCAACAAACATACAGCAGAGCATTCTCAGGTCTTGGTTCAGTCAGAAAAGATGCACCTAATCCTCAAGAGACTGGAGGCCCCAGGAAGTTTACAGGTCTGGTGCAGTGGGTAGCGTGGGGAAATCCTTGTGGAGACCAGGGTTGGGGTGGTGGTGGTGTGAAGTTATGAGATTTGTAACCTTCGGGGAGTAGACCAGGAGGGTAAGAAAATCTGGTTATAAAAACAAACAAACAAACAAACAAACAAACTAACTAACAAACAAACTAACAAACAAAAAAACTTTAAAATAACTATAATCATATGCTTTTATTTAATAAACCAACATTGAGAAAAAAGTGGACTCTAGGTTGACCATATTTTCTCTTATATTGTGTAATGTAGTTGGCCAAAATTTTCAAGGATGTGCATCTGCCTTAAACTTCTCCCTATAAATGTGACATCTCTTTATGCTTTAGAGACAAATTCATTATTTTCTTCAAAATTATTTTGTGTGTAAAACAATCAAATATATTAGAATATTACTTGGTACTGTAACACTTAAAACAGTCACATTTAGAGCTGCTTTAATGGATAGTGTTAATAAAAAAGAGTATGATGCTCACAAAGTTACACACACACACACACACACACACACACACAAAGTCATACCCTCCAACCCCACACAACTCTATTAACATTGTGAGATTTGGTGGCCACAGGTGATTCTAGAATCACAAACATATTGCCTTTTCTATGACCTCTGATCTCTCTGTGTGGGTATGTGTATATGCATACACCTGTGGATGATACTATTGTTAGTAAGTGAGAAAGTGTTGGGGGAAGGTGACTATAAACCGATATTTCCAGTTCTGAATGAAAAAGAGATATTAAATTTGAAGCTATTGCATGTTAAACCTCCAGTTTATTTAACCAGCATCTGTTTTCAGTTACAACTGATTTCAATATTTTATTCATTATTATTCTTTACTTCTTAATTATTTTTTGTTTTTGAGATCTTAATATAATTACATTATTTACCTCTTTCTTTCCTCTCTCTAAGCCCTCCCAGATGCTCTTCCTAACTCTTTCAAATTCATGGCCTCTCTATTATTATTATTATTATTATTATTATTATTATTATTATTATTATTATTATATGCACACAGACATGAATATATACATACATACATGAGTATGTATATTTCTCAGTCTGTCTCTCTATTTCTGTCTCTGTTCTCTCTCCCTCTCCCTCTCTCTCTCTCTTTCTCTCTCTCTCACCATGTGTGTGTGTGTCTGTGTATCTCTTTGTCTGTGTGTCTGGGTGTCTGTGTATCTTCCTAAATGCATCAATAGAACCTTCTCAGTATGTATGTTACTTGAAAATATGTTTTCAGGGCTAACCATTTGGTGCTAGATAACCCATTCTCAGCCTTCTTTTGTTGTTTGTAGTTCTTTGTGTTAGGTTGAGGTCTTTTGATATATCTACAGTTTACATTACATGTATACTGATGTCAACTTGATTAAAATCATGTTTAAAATGTCTTGTTGGTGAAACTTTATAGGGGTGCCAGAAGATTCAATGCCATAGAAAGCATCTGCTTCCCTCCCCTTTCCACTATTTTGCAATGACTCTAAGTCTCAGGTGCAGGTATATCACAGATGTATCTATTCACTATGGCTGGGCGCCATAACTCCTCAATTAAAATGACAATATTTACCTTTGATATCTTGATAGTGGAAGACCATAGGGTCCTCTCTCCTTTTTAATTTTTTTGGAAGAATTTTCAGGATTGCATATTGACTTTCATTTAGGTTTTACAGAAAAACCTTCCAGAATGATTTGTTTTTTTTTTCTTTGCTGAGAGTATTGTGAGAATAAATTCAGCATCCTTCCATTACTTTTTAAAGTGGCCCTCCAGCATGGGATTATGCTAGGCTACATCCTCAGCCCTCTCATGGCATTGTCTAGTTTCCTTTTTTTTGCTTCTTTGTTTTGCAATTGGATTTCCAAGAAACATATACTGTTCCTTTTACTTAATGTATTCTTTGATTTCTACATATTTTTGAATTTTTTTCCAGTTTTCATTACTTAATATCAAATTCCGATGCAATGTCATCTTAAATTTTATGCACTGTTTTAAACTTCTTAAATTTGCTAAGATACGTATTTTACTCTAACATGTAGTGTGCTCTAAAGAACATACACACAACACAAATGTGAGGGCAGGAGAAGAACATTAATAGGTGTGCTAAATATTAGGAATGATGATGCCCCTTGGGTGTGCAATAATGTAGAAGATGCTACAATTCAAAGATCTTTAGTTTTGATTGAGGTATTTTAGTATACTCACTACTAATAAATTAGTGTATCTGCCAAGGAAGAAGAGTCTGTAACTTCTTAGATGATTGTTTGTCTGATAATAGTTTCTTTTTAAAAAAATACTAATTTTTATTTTTTTCTTTGCAGCTTTGCAGCTTTATTAATGATAGCCAGAAACTAGAGAAGACCTAGATGTCTCTTAAGTGAAGAATGGCCAAAAAGTACATTTATACAGTGGAACATTACTCAGCAGTTTAAAAACAATGACATCAAGAAGTTTGGAGGCAAATGAAAGGAACTAGGTAACCCAGACCCAGAAAGACAAATACAGTATGTACTTACTTATAAGTGGATACTAGCTCTTAAGTAAATGATAAGCTACAATGCACAGACTCAGATTAGGTAAAAAGTAGGGAAACATGAAGCTCCCTGGGAAGGGGAAATATAATTGATTTTGCAAATTGAGTGTGTGTGTGTGTGTGTGGATCAAATGCGACTGATAGAGCGTCTAACACTCTCATTTGATATTAATGGCTGCTGACTTCTTAGAGTACACATGGCATCCTTGGAAATGTTAGATTTCTATCACCTCTGGGCTTCTTTTCTTCCTAGTTGGTGGGTTACTTAGATCTCATGATTGTCAGTGTGGCAGACAGTAGCTCTTATATATGTGTGTTCTGCTACATGTTTAAATCATGGGAAGTAAATAATGATGGTTTCACAAAAGTACTAGTCAATATTCCTGCTGTTCTCTGTATTTGACTCATATATGTAATTGCAAGACATAATGGTATGCTCCAGTTGTCTCTTCTTGACTGACATGACTTTTCTGAATACCAGCTTTTTTCAGATCCCATAGAGAGAAAAAGAAGAAAGTTTACTGATCTTCTCAATGAAAACAATCTTGTAACTAAAGCATGGATATTCATGTATGATATTTAAAAATGAAAATAAAGCCAGATGTGGGAAAAGAGAATTCCTGATCTACTCTTAGTATGAATGCACACTAGAGCAGCCAATATGGAAATTACTGTGGAGACTTTTCAAATCCTAAAATGGGAAGTGTTATAAGACCCAGCTACACCACTCCTAGGCATATACCCAAAGCATTTCAAATCCTATTCTGGAGACACTTGCCCATTCATGTTTGTTAATTCTCTGTTCAGAGTAGCAAGTGGATGGAATTTAGAAAGAAAGTCCAACTTTCACAATCATTGCTCTGAAGGACTAATATGTGTTGGAACATTTCATAATGTAAGCATTACTTTAAATATCATATTGTTGTATTTTCTTACACAATTCATGTATCCATTTGTATCCAGACTGCCTGACTTAGGAAAGATTATTTCTTTTAGTTCAGCAAAAGACAGATTTGCTCATGTTCTGTATCTTCATACATCTCTTAAACACATGTGGTTCATTATTTTTCTTTTCTAGGTCAAGTGCCATCTTACCTAATCATACAACATCTTCTAAGTTTATAATAATTTACATTCCATTTTAATATATATCCCTCAGAAATTTACTACTGATGAGATATTTAAAATGGATTTTTGCTTTTTATAAGATGTGATAACAAATAAAACTCTGAGCTTCTATTTCAGTACACATCTGCACTCAGACAGTACCGACTTATATATCATGTTCAAGCTTGTAGATGTTAATTTGAATTGTGCCTTATTCCAGCATTCATATCGACTTTTTCTTCCTTTAACTCCATGCTGTACTACCTGTTTTATTCAATTTCCTTAAGTTTTTCCCTCCCTCATTTACATTTTCCTAAAACAAGTGTCTTGCTTTCCCCTCGTCTTTCCTTTATTGCAATAGTGGACATCAGAAGAGTGGATAGGAATGAGTTTAGGTGCCCAAACTGCCTAGTAAGCTCCTTGGTGAAACTTGTGGAATTAGTTAATTATAAATATTAGCGATGCTTCTAAACTTGGTCTGATTTTTCATTATGGAGTTCCTTAAACTAATAGCAGCAGCTTCAAATTAATGGATTTCATATAAGAAATTTCCACATCTTGACTGTGAATAAAATCCTTTAATGTGAGACATTTGTAAGATACATGTATCTCAGACAGAAGTTTAAAATCTTGATACCGTTATTTAAAAAATATTGCCCTGAAGTTGGTCCTTTGTGTAAATGTGGTCTCTGATTTTTTTCCATCTTTATTAAATTGGGTATTTCTTATTTACATTTCAAATGTTATTCCCTTTCCAGGTTTCCATGCCAACATCCTCCTAGCCCCTCCCCCTCCCATTCTATATGATCTCTCCTGAGAGACACAGCCAGAATACAGCAAATACAGAGGCAAATGCCAGCAGCAAACCACTGAACTGAGAATGGGACCCCCATTGAAGGAATCAAAGAAAGAACTGGAAGAGCTTGAAGGGGCTTGAGACCCCATATGAACAACAATGCCAACCAACCAGAGCTTCCAGGGATCTCTGATTTTTTAATACATGACTTCTTCATACCACATACTATTTTTTCATTAAGACCATTGAAAAATGTACAATTGGGCAAAATAAGTCAAGGCTACTGCTGTTTAAAAAGACAAGGGGAGTACAAAATGTGTTATTCGCAAAGTACAACACAGAGAAGTGAGTCAAAGACCATTTGTGTTTTCTAGCTGCTTCTAGCCAAAGGAAAATTTCAACTCATATACACTTAGGAAAGACATTTATAGAATTTGGAAAAAAAATCCCACTGAAGTTTGGAACTATAACCTCCACAGAAAGTGGAAGACACATTAGTGTGTTGTATCTTTTGAGACAAGATCCAAAGACATGCTTTTCTGACCCTTGGGAAAGATATGCTTTGCTGTAAAATTTTCAAGGAAACTTATAAAAAATTGTCTCTCTAAGGGACAGAGAGAGAATTTAAATTTCCAAGATTTCTAGAGCAAATCCTCTAAGAAAAGATCATTGTTCAGAGTCAGAAGCTGGTTTAAAGTTGAATAAAGATGAAGGTACCTTTAAAACCATCTAGTAGCATTATTGAACTGATGTGCAAATGTGTACAACATCTTTGCTTATACATTTTAAGATATCTTTCATATTTGCACAATGATTTACCTAGATTTCTAAATTCAAAGCATTATATACATGTAACTATTAGTTATGCTAAGAAAGATATCTCATTTAAATGATGTTTACTGTTAAAAGCATAAGATACATGCATGGTAGAAATCTACTTTATCACCCTGTAAGATCTATTAGTGGAACAAAGGAAATTGTTGAGTATTAAAGTTACATGTTCTTTTTCCTATGAACATATTTCAGACTGACCCACACCTCTTAAATTCATACAATATTTTCATAGTTGCTGTATCTCATTCTCTTTAAACACAACTTCAAGATACATTCTATCTTAAGTGGATCCATTGGCACCTTTCTTAACAATGTGATTTCATTGAAGAGTTATAGTTTTCTGATTAAATATAGAATTTATTAATATTGCCTCAGAGTTCATGGATGCCTTGATATTAAATTAGGTAAATTATTAACTTAAGAATATTTTTAAAGTAGCAACACTTTTGAATGGTTTTTAGTTTAATATTTATTCAACTGAATATATGGCAAGTATATTTATCAGTTGCAAGAGTATGGTAGTTATAAGTAAATAGGTACATGCTCATCATGTTGGGATGTTAGCGTTAGTAATTATCAATAACTAGTGTTCATTTTAAATTCTTTAGAAATTTTTTAGCAGTGTTCAATTGAAGGCAATTGAGACAGTAGAAGATGGGAAAACAATTAACCCAAAATTTTAATTCGGTCCTATATTTAGATTCTTTACTATGCTTAAGGATTAATGATGCTATCCTTAATCACATTATTAAGTTGTTCATATTACTATTTCTTAACAGACTGTAAGCAACTTGAATGCTCTATGACTCCTATGTAATTATTCCAAAATAAATAGAATTTGACTTAAAATGGAGAACAAATATTTGGGAAAGCATCACATACATACAAACATACATATATTCCATATTTTAGACAATAGACCATAAATAACTATGTCTTCTTCTTTTTAATTACTATTACAGTGACCATCATAGTAGTAACTAGATAAAACTTTGGTGAACAAATGAATATAATGTTAATATGCACATATATCTGCATACACGCATACTTGTTAGTAAGGTGTCTATCAGGTAATATTCAGTTGGCTTAATTTCATGTGTTTAACATGCACAAAGTAGTGACACCCCATTTTAATAACAAATCACAAGTTAAACCTGCTTCTTCAAATGCCTTCAGGCAGGAATTGAGAGGTCTTTAGCAGAAATTTTAATATAGCCTACATAAGGGTGGTTAAATGAAGACTTTATGATATCTGAACTTATGGAACTGTATAAATCTCAGTGACCAGAAGAGGAAACATATTTTTTCTTTTCTCTTTTTCCTCTACTGTTGAATTCCGAGGCAACCATACTTCAGGTTTACATAGCTTCCTCATAAAGACAGTAATTGAAGTTGTCTTATTTATTGAGCTTGATCTTCAAAGCCTATCCAGTGTGTTTGTATGTGTGGGTTTTGTGTGTGTATCTGTGTGTCTTTGTGACAGCTAGATTATAAATAGACAGACATAGATAGTAGTAGAATGTATATTTTTCTTATTTATTTATATACTTATTTATTTATTTTTACACTCCAGATTTTATTTTTTATTCCCCTCATGTTCCACCCCCTTGAGAGTTCCATATTTCATGCCTCCTGTCTGTCCCCCATGTACTACCTTCCCGTTATCCCTGTATCCACAAGCATGACCCCATCGCACACATACATGGCAGATCTTTAAAATTTCTGGGGCCTCCAGTCTCTTGAGGATTATGTGCATCTTCTCTGACTGAATCATGTACAGTCCTCTGCTGTATATGTGTTGAAGGCCTCATCTCAGCTGGTGTATGCTACCTAGTTGGTGATTCATTGTCTAAGAGATCTCATGGGTCTAGGTTAGTTGAGACTGCTGATCCTTTTACAGTTTTTCCATAATTTGACCAAAGGAGTCAGAAGTTTCTATTCATTGGTTATTTTCCCACATCTGCATCTGACTCTTTCAGCTGCTTGTTGGGTCTTTTGGAGAACAGTCATATTAGGTCCCTTTTTGTGAACACCCCAAAGCTTCAGTAATGGTGTCAGGTCTTAGGTTCTCCCCTTGAGTTGGATCCCATTTTGGGTCTGTTGGTAGACCTTCTTTTCCTCATGCTCTTCTCCGTTTCCATTCCTGTATTTCTTTCAGACAGAATGGGTCAGAGGTTTGGCTGTGGGATAGCAACTCCATTCCTCACTTGATGCCCTGTCTTTCTGCTGGAGGAGGATTTAATATGTTCTCTCTCCTACTATAGGGTCTTTCATCTTGGGTTCCACCCTTTGAGTCCTGAGTGTCTCTCACTTCCCAAGTCTTGGTACATTCTGGAGGGTCTTCCCAAACTTCTTTGTCTCGAAGTTGCCTGTTTCCATTCTTTCTGCTGGCCCTTAGGACTTCAGTTCTTTCCACCCACCCAATACAAGATCATGTTCCTTACTCCCCCACTCATCCCCTTTCCTTCCCCTGTCCCTCCCTCTCTCACCCCTAGTTGTTGCTTTCTTCTCCATCCCAAGTAGATGGGCCCTTCAGCTTGTTGACCTTTTTGAGTTCTCTGGATACTATCTTGAGTATTCTGTACTTTTTGGGGGGCGGGGAAAATATCCGTTTATTAGTGAGAACATACCATGCATGACCTTTAGGGTCTGAGTTACCTCACTCAGGATGACATTTTCTAGTTCCATCCATTTGCCTGCAGAACTCAGGATGTCCTCGTTCTTAATAGTTGAGTAACATTCCATTGTGTAAATGAACCACATTTTCTGCATCCATTCTTCTGTTGCAGGACATCTGGGTTGTTTTCAGCTTCTGGCTATCACAAATAAGGTTGCTATGAATATAGTGGAACATGTTCCCGGTGGCATGGTGGGGCACTTTTGGTGTATATTCCCAAGAGTGGTATTTATGTATTTCTGGATCTTTAGGTAGATCTATTTCCAATTTTCTTGCAAATTGATTTCCAGCGTGGTTGCACCAGTTTGCAATCCCACCAGCAATGGAAGAGTTTTCCTCTTTCTCCACATCCTCACCAAAATGTAATGTCACCTGAGGTTTTGATCTTAGCCATTCTGACTGATATAAGGTGGAATCTCAGGGTCATTTTGATTTGCATTTCTCTCATCACTAAGAACTTTGAACATTTCTTTAGGTGCCTCTCACCCATTTGAGATCCCTCCATTGTAAATTCTCGGTTTATTTGTATACCCTATTGGATTATTTGGGTTTTTTTGGTGGTTTCTTGAATTCTTTATATATTTTTTATATTAGCCGTCTACCAGATATCAGGTTAGTGAAGATTTTTTTTCCCAATCTGTAGGTTGCCAATTTGTCTTCTTAACTGTGTCCTTTGCTTTACAGAAACTTTCCAGTTTCAGGAGGTCCCATTTTATCAATTCTTTTTTATTGGATATTTTTTATTTATGTTTCAAATTTTATCCCCTTTCTGGGTTTCCCATCCATAAATCCCCTATCCCAACTTCCCTTCCCCTTCTTCTATGAGGTTTTCCCCACACCCAACCACCTAGCATTTTCTTCCTCCTGGACCTGACATTTGACTACATTGGGGGGGTGGTCCATACTTGGCAATAATCAAGGACTTCCCCTCCCATTCATGTGAGATAAGTCCATCCTCTGCTACATATGCAGCTGAAGTCATGGGTCTGTCCATGTGTACTCTTGGCATGGTGGTTTAGTCCCTGGGATCTCTTGTTAGTTGGTATTGTTGTTCTTATGGTTTTGCAAACCCCTTCTTGATCTTAGAGCATGACCCTTTAGAGTTCTGTTTAGGAAATTTCTACCTGTGCCATTGAATTCAAGGCTTTTTCCCACTTTCCCTTCTATTAGTTACAGTTTATCTGGTTTTATGTTGAGGTCCTTGATCCACTTGGACTTGAGTTTTTCGCATGGTGACAAATAAAGTTCTATTTTCATTTTTCTATCTAAAGACATCCATTTGAACTAGCACCATTCATTGAAGCTGATTTCTTTTTTCCATTGTATATTTTTGGCTTCTTTGTCAAAGACCAAGTGTTCCTGTAAGTGTGTGGTTTTATTTATGGGTCTTCGATTCTATTCCATTGTTCAACATGTCTTTTCTCTGTACCAATACCATACCGTTTTTATCATTATTGCTCTGTAGTAGAGCTGGAGGTCAGGGATGGTGATTTCCCCAGCTATTATTTTATTGTTAAGAATTGTTGTTGCTATTCTGGATTTTTTGTCTTTCCAGATGAATTTGAGAATTGCTCTTTCCATGTCTTTGAAGAATTGTGTTGGAATTTTGGTGGGGATTACATTGGATCTGTTTACTGCCTTTCGTAGAATGGCCATTTTTACTATGTTAATTCTGCCAATACATGAGCATGGTCAATCTTTCCATTTTCTGAGATCTTCGATTTCTTTCTTGGGAGACTTGAAGTTATTATCATAAAGATCTTTCATTTGTTTAGTTAGAGTTACCCCAAGATATTTCATATTATTTGTGCCTATTGTGAAGGGAATTGTTTCCTTAATTTCTTTCTCAACCTGTTCATCACTTGTACAAAGGAAGGCTAACGATTTATTTGAGTTAATTTTATGTCTGACTGCTTTGGTGAAGTTATTTATCTTCTGGTAGAATTTTTGCAGTCATAATGTATGGTATCATATCATCTGCAAATAGTGACACCTTTAATTTTTCTTTGCTAATTTGTATCTTCTTGATCTCTTTTTGATGTTTTATTGTTCTAGCTAGCACTTAGAGTACTATATTGAATAGATATGGGCAGAGTGGGAATTCTTGACTTGTCCCTGATTTTAGTGGGATTACTTTAAGTATCTCTCCATTTAATTTGATATTGGCTGCTGGTTTGCAGTAAATTGCTTTTATTATGTTTAGGTATGGGCCTTCAATTACTGATCTCTCCAATACTTTTAACATGAAGGTGTGTTGCATTTTGTCAAATCCTTTTTCTGCCTCTAAGGAGATGATCATGTGATTTTTTTGAGTTTTTTAATACGCTGGATTACATTAATGAATTTTCATATATTGTACCAACCTTGCATCCCTGGGATGAAATATATTTGATTTGGTGAATGATGGTTTTATTGTGTTCTTTAATTCAGATTGCAAGAATTTGATTGATTATTTTTACATCAATATTCATAAGTGTGATTGGTCTGATGTTTCCTTTTTTAGTTGGGTCCTTCTGTTTTCTGAGTATCAGAGAAATTGTGGCTTCATAGAATGAATTAGGTAGTGTTCCTTCTTTTTCTATTTCATGCAATATTTTGAGGAATATTAGTATCAGGTTTCCTTGAAGGTCTGGTAGAATTCTGAACTGGCCCTGGGCTTTTTTGGTTAGGAGGTTTATAATGACTTTTTCTATTTACATATGTGATATGGGCCTGTTTAGAAAGTTCACCTGCTCTTGATTTAATTTTGGTATGTGGTATCTGTCTAGAAAACCATCCACTTCATCTCAATTTTCCAGTTTTATTGAGGCTTTTGTAGTAGGATCTGATGACTTTTTGAATTTCATTCATTTCTGTTGTTATTTCTCCTTTTCATTTCTGATTTTGTTAATTTGGATACTGTCTCGGGGCCTTTACTTAGTTTGGCTAGGGGTTTCTCTATGTTGTTGATTCTCTCAAAGAACCAGCTTTTGGTTTTGCTGATTCTATGTATTGTTCTCTTTCTTTCTATTTGGTTGATATCAGCTCTGAGTTTGACTATTTACTGCCCTCTACTCCTCTTGGGCAAGTTTGCTTCTTTTTATTCTAGAGATTTCAGGTGTGATGTTAAGTTGCTAGTGTAAGATCTCTCCAGTTTCTTTACCAGTACACTTAGTGCTATGAATTTTCCTCTTAGCATTGCTTTTGTTGTGTCCCATAAGTTTGGGTATGATGTTTGAAAAATTTCAATAAATTCCAGGAAGTCTTTAATTTCTTTCTTTATTTCATCCTTGACCAAATTATCATTGAGTAGAGAATTGATCAGTTCCCACATGTATGTGGGTTTTCTGATTCTTTTGTTGTTATTGAAGACCAGCTTTAGGCCATGGTGGTCTGATAGGGTGCATGGGATTATTTCAATCTTCTTGTATTGGTTGAGGGTTGCTTTTTGACCAATTATATGGTCAATTTTGGAGAAGGTACATTGAGGTTCTGAAAAGAAGGTGTATTATTTTGTTTTAGGATGAAATATTCTGTAGATATCTATTGCATTCATTTGGTTCATAACCTCTATTAGTTTCACTATATCTCTGTTTAGTTTTTGTTTCAATGTCCTATTCATTGATGAGAGTGGGGTGTTGAAGTCTCACACTATTATTGTGTGGGGTTCAATGTGTATTTTGAGCTTCACTAAAGTTCCTTCTATGAATGTGAATGCTCTTGCATTTGGGGCATCAATGTGCAGAATTGAGACTTTCTCTTGGTGGATTTTCCCATTGAATAATATCAAGTGCCCTTCCTTATCACATTTGATAACTTTTGGTTGAAAGTCTATTTTATTGGATATTAGGATGGCAACTCCAGTTTGTTTCTTGGAACCATTTGCTTGGTAGACCCTTTTCCATCCTTTTACTCTGATAGTTTCCTTCTTTGTAATTGAGGTGCATATCTTGTATGCAGCAAAATGCTGGATCTTGTTTGCATATCCAATCTGTTTGCTTATATCTTTTTATAGGTGAGTTGAATCCATTAATATTGAGAAATATTAAAGAAAGATGTCTTGGATCCTGTTATACTTGAATTTGTAGGTAGACTATGTGTTTGTAGTTTTCTCCTTTTGGCTTTGTTGTGAGATGCTTAATGTCCTTTCTTTGGTGTAGGTATTTTCCTTTTATTGAAGTTTTCCTTCTAGGAGCCTCTGTTGGGCTTGATTGGTAGATAGATACTGTTTGAATTTGGTTTTGTCCTGGATTATTTTGGTTGCTCTGTCTATGTTGATTGAGAGTTTTGCTGGGTATAGTAGCCTGGGCTTGCATTTGTGTTCTTTTAGAGTCTGCCTGACCTCTGAGCAGGCTCTTCTGGCTTTCATAGTCTCTGTTGAGAAGTCTGGTGTAATTCTGATAGGTCTGCCTTTGCATGTTACTTGGCCCTTTTCCCTTGCAACTTTTAATATTCTTTCTTTGTTTCTGCATTTAATGTTTTGACTATGTATGAATAAGAAAAGTAAGAAAGCTGTCTGAGGTTTATAAAGCTAGCTAAACAGAAGTTCTGATTTTGATATTGGAAGGGAAACTTTATATTCTGCTTTCTGTTTCTGAGAAGCCTTATGTGGTTGACAGATTTAGACATACTGTTCTGTTTCCATGTCACAAGCACCAAAGATGATAGTTCCAGAAAAAAACATAGACTTTATTGTTAGAATATCTTTAGTCTTGTTCTGTACTTTCAAAGACAGCATTATTAAGGATGTATAAAGAAAACCGAGAGCATTAGAAACTCGAAAATATGTCAGGCTAATACTAATGAATTCTCCAAATAATGGGGCAGATGATGTTCCAACAGGTCATCTCTTGTCACCAAATAATAAAATAAAAATAAAAAATAAAAAAAAAATCCAGACTGGGATTGGGTAACATTCAATTGAGTTATTGGCCAAAGGGGACCAATGGAATTTCCAAATCAACTGAGGATGTTGCTAAGACAACAGGTTGCTCTCCACAAACTGACAGGAAAGGCCAATTGCTGAAGAAAATACCCACATAACCACTAAATGTGGAGAGATCATGCGGGTGCTTATGTAGAAATGTATATACATATAAATTACAAATAAATATATATGCATATATATATGTGTGTGTGTGTGTGTATGTGTGTGTGTGTTCAGAAAAATTTTCTGCTTTCATTGTATCAAGTCAATAAAGATCTGTACATCACACTTATTGATCTGATTTTATGTAAGTTCCAATCCATGCTTATAGCTAGGGAACTATAGGAAACAGGAATTTTCAAAGAAATAGGAATATAGCTGACGAAGATATTAACAGTAAAATTACAAGTTCGATGTGGATGGCTGAGCATAGCTCAGATTTTTTTTCAGAACTTGCACTCATAATACCTCATTGGTACTTAATGGAAAACACTTACCAACAGATTGAGAAAAGATCTTTATCAATCCTACATCTGATAGAGGTCTAATATCCAAAATATACAAAGAACTCAAGAAGTTAGACTCGAGAGAGCCAAATAACCCTATTAAAAATGGGGTTCAGATCTAAACAAAAAATTCCCAGCTGAGGAATATCGAATGTCTGAGAAGCACCTAAAGAAACATTCAACATCCTTAGTCATCAGGGAAATGCAAATCAAAACAACCCTGAGATTCCACCTCATACCAGTCAGAATGGCTAAGATAAAAATTCAGGTGACAGGAGATGCTGGTGAGGATGTGGAAAAAGGGGGAAACTCTTCCGTTGTTGGTAGGACTGCAGACTGGTACAACCACTCTGGAAATCAGTCTGGAGGTTCCTCACAAAGTTGGACATTCCACTACCTGAGAACTCAGCTATACTTCTCCTGGGCATATACCCAAAAGATGCCCCAACATACAACAAAGACACATGCTCCATTATGTTCATAGCAGCCTTATTTATAATAGCCAGAAGCTGGAAAGAACCCAGATGTCCTTCAACAGAGGAATGGATACAGAAAATGTGGTACATCTACACAATGGAGTACTACTCAGTATCAAAAACAATGACTTCATGAAGTTCATAGGCAAATGGATGGAATTAGAAAATATCATCCTGAGTGAGGTAACCCAATTACAGAAAAGCACTCATTGATAAGTATGTATTAGCCCAAAGTCTCGAATCACCCAAGATGCAATCCATAGACCATAGGAAGCTCAAGAAGGATGACCAAGATGCAGATGCTTCCACTCCTTCTTAAAAGGGGGAACAAAAATATTCATAGGAGGAGGTATGGGGACAAAATTTAGAGCAGAGACCGAGGGAACGGCCATTCATAGCCTGCCCCACATGTGATACACACACACACACACACACACACACACACACACACACACACACATCCACCAAAACTAGATAAGATTGATGAAGCTAAGAAGTGCATGCTGAAAAGGGACTGGATATAGATTTCTCCTGTGAGACTCAACCAGAGCATGTCAAATTCAGAGGTGAATACTAGCAGGAAACCACTGAACTGAGAATGGGATCCCCTTTGGGGGAATTAGAGGAAGGATTGAAAGAGCTGAAGGGGCTTGCAACCCCATAAGAACCACAATGCTAACCCACCAGAACTTCCAGGGACTAAACCACTAACCAAAGGGTATATATGGACTGATCCAGGGCTCCAACTGCATATGTAGCAGAGAATAGCCTTGTTGGGGCACCAGTGGAAAGGGAAGCCCTTGGTCCTGCCAAGGTTGGACCCCCCAGTACAGGGGAATGTCGGGGGGCATGGTGGTAAGGGAGGGTTGATTGGGGGGAGGGGATAGGGGGCTTACGGATAGGAAAGCAGGAAAGGGAATAACACTTGAACTGCCAATAAAGAAATATACCCAATAAAAATATAATTATATCAAAAAAGAAGTTGCATAATAGTTTATCCACATGAATTAACCAAGGCTCAGATTTATCGTGTGTTAACAGACAAGTGGAAGCAGCTACATCACACCCATATTATAAACCCCAATACTGATAGATGTCTTACCTTGGCTTACTTTAATCAATAAATAATTGATACTCTACTACTGTCTTTATAAGATCAAAAACATGACAAGCGAGAGTTCTTCTTGAAATTCAAGGCATAGTTGAAGGAATGGAAAATGTAGACACCTTGATTAACTATTCCTTGTACTATTTTTTCTTTTTTTTGCCACAGATATTTATAAAATGTTCCCCTGAGGGATTGCCTTAAAATGTGTCTTCAAATGTGTGAGATCCACATTCTATCCTCTTATGTGCTTTTTCCTGAGAGTATTTGAGCAAATAAATATTCACAATTGATAGGTAACAAATACCACACCAACTTAATGATTTTACCAGTGGCTGGAGAGATGGATCAATGGGTAAGAACACTTGCTCTTTGAACATTAGAACCTTACTTTGAATCCTCAGTACACATTTGAATAGACACATATAATTACTTATGCCTGACACCTCACGATTTGGTTATGGAGAGAGCCATATCCTCGCAGACAGCCTAGCGCAAAATGGCAATACTGGTTGCCAAATTTGGTTAAATGGGATACCTATCTCTAGGTAACACAGCTGAGAGTCATAGAGGAACACACACACACACACACACACACACACACACTCGAAAAAAAGAAATAAAATTCAAATAAATATTTCAAAAAGGTATATGAAAACATCAATACCATTTTATTTTTGTGATATTGCTATTAGAATGTTGTTGTCTCTTCTAAAGAGAATGTTGCTTTATTTCAAGGAAGGGAACTCTATGCCAAATTTCCATGTAATAAATTTTGTGTGTGTGTGTGTGTGTGTGTGTGTGAGAGAGAGAGAGAGAGAGAGAGAGAGAGAGAGAGAGAGAGAGAGAGAGAGAGAGGGAGAGAGAGAGAGAGAGAGAGAGAGAGAGAGAGAGAGAGAGAGAGAGGGAGAGACAGAGAAAAACAATCTGAGGAGAAACTTCACAAAGAAGATTAGTAGATTTGAGCTTACCCAGTTACTTTAAAGCATATTTTTCTGTTCTGCTTGAAGATGCACCTGGATTCAATCTATATCTATTATGTTCACTACTGAATGTCAATAATTCTGAGTGCTAAGAATACAATATTTGATCACCATGCACTAAATTTTAGGATTATCTTGATTAAATTCTTTATTTGTAGACCCATAAAAATACATTGTTAGTGTAAAGTTTTGAAAACAGTATGGTCAGCAGAAAAAATTCAGAACACCTAGAAAAATATATGTCTTATGTAAAATGCTAATATGTTCTTATTTCTCTAATATCACAAGTTACCGGTATCACATGGTATTTACACATATCTCAACAATTATTTTCTATCTACAATTAAATTTTAGCTAGAAATCTTATATTTTGTTTATTGAATGTGTCAAAAGACTTTGTTATGACACTTCTTGGAGACTTCCATACTAAAGTAGTTTAATGTCATCAAAACTTGATAAATCTTGCTTGAGATGGATGGTATAAAAGGAAAAGTACCCTCAAAACACATCCTATCCAAGAATATCTATAATTTACATGTAAGTTCATAGATAAGCATTGATACCAAGAAGGAGATAATCTAGTAGTAGGAGTAGTTATAGGAACGTAGCCAAAGCACAGAAGAAAAGTTAATTTGGTATAGAGTGAAGTCTTTGAACCTCAGTAGCTCAGCTTCTTGTGTAATTGAAAATTGGGGGCATCCTCTTAGAGATGGGGAGGGACAGGAGGTATGGGATATGGAACTGTGGGAGAGTAGACTGGGAGGGGTATATAATCTGCGGTGTAAAAAATGATAAAGAATAAATTAAGGAAAATTGGAGGAAAAAAGAAAAGATAACTGGACCTGGTTTTCAATGCAAGATGGGACAGGTATTCTAGGTCTAGTTATTCCAGGTATTGTAGGTACACTGTACACCATTGATCACCACCACTAACAACAGCAGAAAGGAAAACCTTCCATTCAAGCATTTGATAAAACAATTTACATGTTTTCTATTTTCTGCTGAGCTTTACTAAATAAAGGCAATGATACTACTTGTCAAACTTTAAAGTTTTAAGAGTTATTTATTTTATTATCTATATGTATCAATATTTTGTCTGCATGTTTGTGTGTGTACCCCTCCATGTATGGTACCTGTAAGGATCAGATTGTTAGTGTGACTGTTGTAATAGACAGTTGGGATTGAGCATGGCACTTACTGGAAATTGAACCTGGATCCTCTGCTAGAGCAATACATGGTTTTAACCATTGAGCAAATTTTGAGGCACAGTGGTCATGACATCTAAAAGCACATGTCTCTGGTACCCCACTTCTCATGTATCTACTTAATCTTCTTTTTAATACATTAATAAGATATTCATTATATTCCAACCACTGTTTTTGTCTTTTTAGAATAAAGAGTAATGATGAAGTTGAGTAAGTTATCTTGCATCCGTATTTTATTGAGTACCAAAAGAGAATAGAACAGAGAAGACCATTTGAGACTGTGATAAATGGCTTGGCAGATAAGTAGTGTGACATAATAGGGAATTGCAGCTTTAGTTGTAAATAACGTCTTTAGTGATGGCACTCATGGGAATTTGCTCAGAGATATGCTATTTTCACATGGGCTTCACAAATGACAAGGACTTAATTTTCCAGGCAGCTATGGGAAGAACTCTCAGAGAGACAAGTCCAACTATTCTTTACTTTAACAGAAGTCATTGCCTTCAAGAAATGAAGAGTAACAAGTAGAAGATGTGATCCAAGAATCAGAGATGAGGCACATGGCAAGACCATAAGTGCATCTTGTAGATTTTTCCCAACTGCCTCTGGAAGCTTCTAGGACTTTCAGGAAAGAAAAAAATTGTTGAGAATTTTTTTCTCATCATCTGTTGTGTAAATTATTTGGGTGTGACAGAGCTGGAATAAGGAGAACACAGAATTTAGGCCATCATTGTCAAAGTGATTCTTTAAATGGAGATGCCTTTAATGACAATGATCAACAAAGTGGTTAGGTTTGAAGTTATTTTGAAAAGGTAATTGACTATTTGATTTGAAATTTCATGAAGGTAATTTGGGGAAATGAGAAGTAAAAGTTAAATAGTTCAGCTTTTAACCTAAACAAAACAAAACAAAAAAATCTATTTAAATAGTGGTTCTATTTCCTGAACAAAAGAGTAGGGAAACCAAATGTGAGAAATTCAGGACCAGAAATATAAGTCTGAAATTTTTCAGTTTCTAGATAGTAACTTAATATTTGAAAATGAGGTTATTTAGATAATGAACACTGAAAGGAGGAAGAGAATGACAGGGGTATGGTAGGGTGAGAAGCTGGAAACATGTCTAGGGCAAAGGGGGAATGAAGAAATGACACACTAAAAAACATAAGACACACATACAGCAAAGCTGAGAACTGGGGCAGTGCTAACATAGGAGGGCACCTATCACCTAACCCAGACACTAGGCACTTTTACTCTGTACGGCATGAGGGTTTAGCTACTCTTGGCTGGATGCCTTTGTAGGGGAGAAGTCTCAGGTTGCAATAATCTGGGAAGAGAAAGTGCTAGATTTTTCACAAATTAATCATTTCTCAAGAATCATAATTGGACAGAGAAAGGCTATTCTCTTCCCCCAAGCCCTGTCCAAGGAAGGTTTTATCATTTCCACAGTTCTGAGGCACTGGAGTCTTTGATATGGCTGTACTCATGTCAATGACACTATCACTCCGCATTTCACTGCTCACCACAGGAGGATAAGGACAAAGAAAAAATGATTGCTGAAATTCTGAGAAAGAAATCTGAAGTAGGTGATTCATCAAGCTGAGCTGCCATCTGCCTCAGTCAGAGAAACTTCATCTTGACATGGGCAGAAGTAAATGCAGATGAATGGTTGGACAAAACAAGAAACTGAGCTTTAGTGTATTTAATCATCTTAGTAGCTGTGACTACTTGCAAAAGATGTGCATACAATCCAGCCATTCAAAGTTAATTCCACACCACATATATTCCTGTGCAGCTGTATGTTTTAATAGCTACTAGAAGGATAGGATTGGGATGAAAGCCATTCTCCTGTGAGTATGGACATTAGAAGTTGGTCCCTCATTTGATGAATAGCCCCACATCCTTGCAAACATAGGTGGCAGGAGGTGTACTTTGGAACATAGGTGCAGTTGTAGGGAGGACACAGGGAATAAATATGATCACATTGCATTTTGTCCATGTATAAAATTCTGAAGAATAAAAATGCAATCTACCACTGGGTAGAGGAAAAGGACTGAAGCTCCGAGGGCCAGCAGAAAGAATGTAAACAGACAACCTTGGGAGGAAGGAGGTTGGGCAGATCCTTCAAAGTGTACAAGAGACTTGGGAGGTGAAGACTCTCAGGATTCAAAGGGGGACCTAGATGAAATGCCCTACAGTGGGGAAAGGGAACTTGTTGAGCCCACCTCCAGCAGAAAGACAGGGCATCAAATGAGGGATGGGGTTGCTATTCCACAGTCCAAACTCTGACCCATAATTCTTCCTATCTAGAAGAAATGCAGGGTTGGAAATGGAGAAGAGCCTAAGGACAAGAAGGTTCAGAGACAGACCCAAAGTGGGAGAGGGCCCATGACCTAACACCATTATTGAGGCTATGGGGCATTCACAAAAAGGGACCTACTATGACTCCCTTCAAAAGACCCAATAAGCAGCTGAAAGAGTCAAATGCAGACGTTTGCACCCAACCAATGAACAGAGGCTGCTGATCTCTCTGGTTGTATTAGGGAAAAGCTGGAAGAAGCTGAGCATGAGTTTCAATTAACCTGGAACCCTGAGATTTCTCAGACACTGAATCACCAACCATGCAGCATACATCTCGGCCTTTCTGATGGAGGCTTTCCACAGAGATCTCTAGTCTGGCTTGGTGTGAGGGTTCAGATGAAGGGGAGAGAATTCGGACAGGGGTGGTGGTGGGGGACTGCTTCTACTCCTTTGGCTGCTGGTGTTGCTCGGCCTCCATTTCTGTCACTGCTCTTGTTGCTTAGGCCAGGTTGAGCCAGCAGGAGACTGACTAGCCAGCAATGGGTGCAGAAGAGCTTCTGGCGGTGATTTCTGGAAAGCAGCTCTTTTCCCCAAGTGGCAGTGTTATAGCTCTTCTAATAGAAGCTCTATGCAGATGGAGTAATTCCTGCACAACTTTAATCCTTCTGAACATGATTCTTAAATACAGTTTCAGGGTGGGTCAGGGTCTGACAGCAGGTACTTCCTATAGGTTTGGCCTGAGAGCTTGGGAAGACATCATCTACATATTTGGGGACATGGTCCTGCTTCTATGATTGATCTGTCTTGAGCCTATATGACCTGTGGTCATGTCTCCACCTGTGAAGGAGGGCATGGTGCATTGCCCTAAGTGAATGAGCTGTCTCAAACTTCTCTACAGGGTGCTATGGAGGGGGCTGTAGCTATGTGAGTGGGGTTCTTATCTCCTAGGAGACTGGGAATGTGCCTGCCATCCCTTAGGGTCCCCAGGGATTTGACCTATCATGACCAGGAATCAGGGTACCTTTCACAGCCCCACAGACTATCAGATCTGGGTTCAGTCAGAGAAGATGCACCTAACTTTCAAGGGACTGGAGGCCCCAGGGAGTTTAGAGGTCTGGTGAGGTGGGTGGGGTGGATTGGGTGAGGACATTATTGTAGAGACAAGGGGGATGGGGAGAAGGTATGGGGTGTTGAACAGTTGGAGGGTGGACCAGAAGGGGAATAAAATCTGGAGTGTAGAAAGAGAGAAAGAAAGAAAGAAAGAAAGAAAGAAAGAAAGAAAGAAAGAAAGAGAGAGAGAGAGAGAGAGAGAGAAAGAGAGAAAAGAAAGAAAAAATACCAATCAAGTGAATGTAGACTAGATTTTTTAGGAATCAAATGAGCATTATCTGTTGGATTTGTAAAGTGGTATTGTCAATGACTCATGAAAACTATCTTTGTAATGGCAGAGGAGGTATGTTTGAATAGACAGGAATAAATGGGAGGTGACAAGTGATTGATGGTAATAAATTTCTTAGAGATGTTCTGATGTGGCAAGAAATGGAAATATAAGTTGAAGATTCAAATATGCAGAGTCAAGACAGAATTTGGGGGAGTTGAAGATAGAGTAAGTTAGTGCAACATATGAAGACATAAGTTGATGGTGGATGAAAGAGCAGGCTAATGATATGAAAGTAATATTCCTTGAAAAGAAAAAAATAATGTTGGATCATCAGTTAGTTGACAGTTTTTATTAAGAATGCAGATGTAGTTAATGTAATATTGGAGGTGCCAGTGTAAATTACATTGGATATATAATGAAATTCTTTCTCAAAATTACCAGTCTCGTAGAAAAGCAAAGAAAAAGTAAAAGTAAAAGAACAAGAAAAAGTTCAAGAATGTGTATGGAACACTGAGAATATTGGAGGTGCCAGTGTAAATTACATTGGATATATAATGAAATTCTTTCTCAAAATTACCAGTCTCGTAGAAAAGCAAAGAAAAAATAAAACTAAAAGTAAAGAACAAGAACAAGTTCAAGAATGTGTGTGGAACACTGAGAAAATTCTTGATGATTACCTTCTGGCTCTTGTGTGGGTCTCTAAATGTGAATAAGTAATACCTTATGTTTGCTCTTCTTTTTATACAAGGACTACAAAACTGACAACTGATTTGGTGTTAGCATGTGGCAAATATTTAGATATAAAGTCAGCATGAATAGTTGAAAACAAAGACATGCTGAAATATCATTCCTATATAATATTTGAACACACATTTTTTAGACTGCCATTGCAGTTCTGCGTGGTTGTTCCAAACACCTTTATGACTGAAGTCTTCAAGATTCCCATGCAGTGTGCCCTTTGAATGCCCCTTCATTTCTTACCTTCTATTGTAAATGTCTATTATTGTAATTTATTTTTGTTATTTCCCGGTTGTTTAGCCACAAGGAGCAGCCATTTATTATGATTATGGCAAAGGCTGGTGTGTGGGGAGAGGGGGCACCAGAACTCATTTTTCAGTGGTCAGTGTCATTAGCATTAACCTTTTTAGATTGTCTGCCCCTGATATTTGGAAGATCTAGGAACAATTTTATCTGGACAGAATTGTTTTTTGCCCTCTTGCCCCTCTCATGCTTGACTCTTCCCTGTATTAATGGTGAAGATACAATTAGTTCCACTTTCTGATGACCCTCTTAGGTTGAAATTGGGGCTTTTCTTTGCTTCTTCCAACCCCAGTAGAAATTAAGATAAATTAAAAATTAAATATTTAAAGACATTAAAGGTCCTCAGTCTATTTGATAAGATGCATCATTTCTCTTTGAGAAAAAAAGAGAAATTAACAAAATACATATTCATTTTTATACATGTACAGAATATATTTTGGTCATTTTTATTCTTTATTCCCTTCCCTCATCCCACTACTGCTGAACCTCTTCTTCCTCCCTCCTGTTTCTAAACCTTTTGTTTGTATGTGATGCGCCAACTTTTAGTAGGGTTGCTCTCTGAGCCTGGATGAAGGTTACACCGCTGGATGTACCACATAAGAAAATGATGATTCCTCCTACACACCCCAACTCAGAGACCACGAATTGCCAATGACTCCTCAGGGAGGGTAAGACCTCATGAGCTTCTCCAGGATGCACCAGTTCTTACTCCAATGTCATTCATTAAAACATCTTTGCTTCTTCCTTCAACCCTCAATTTCAAACAATTCTTGGTTCAGAGAACTTATGCATATCCCACCAAAAGTCTTCTCAGCCATATCAAACTTACAGGTTTTACTGATGATAAAGTTTTGCACATTCAACACTATAATTAGTTGATGAGCACCAAAATAAAGTACTATACCTGGAACAGTTTCCTGAATAGTAGAGGTTAAGGCCTTGGGTACTTCTCTAGGGAATATTAAGGGTTGGAATATCTAAAACCTATGGATGTCTTTACACTGGCAATAGTGATAATGGGTGAATAAGGAAGTCAGTATACTTAATATTCTCAATATCCTTGTGTTTTTCACTGGAGGGACTGTGACGATTATGACCTCAACTCCTGACATAGCCACACTTATTTGGGAGATGGGGATAAAAAAGCCTAAGAGAGATTTTCCTTTGCAGAGGAACCTTGGCAATAAGCACAAAGTAGGTTAACTGTAGGAGATATTTTTGTAGGTTGAGAGGGTTGGGAAAATATGGAATAGGAATTATATACAATTTGCCCCAGAGAAGTACTGAAAAATTGAATGCATTTTTTAATAGACCTCAAAAATTACATGTAAACATTTGATACCACAGAATCAAAAGGAAAAGATGCTATGCTATATTATTTTCCAACTATTGTTGCAAATACTGAGCAATTTTAGGTGCTCCATTAAGGGAAGAAAGCTGAGGTCTTGATGGACACAGAAAGCTTCAACTCTATTGCTGTAACAGAGTAAACTTTCATATAATATTGAGATCTTCACATAATACAGTGGATTTACTTATTTACAGTATGACCTTTAACATCCTTTATCCTTTCTCTTTTTCTAATATCTAAATCTATTTTCTAGGTACTTGCCATTTAAAATTAATCTAATTTTGATATTTAATTTTTAAGCACTTACATTCCATTTTAATGACTTTATTACTATTCCTTCTTAATACTTGTACATTTAAATAATCTTTTCATTATTAGTTTTAGATCTAATGAAGATGTTGAAATGAAGAACCCAATTTTATCCTCGATAGACATTTTTTAGTGTTCTTCCTTGTCTTTAATCATAATCCCAGATTTATATTGTTAATAAAATATTAGTGGGTCCAAAAATGATCACTTCTAAACTAATTTGTATTCATTTTTCAAATTACACGGCATCTTATCAAGACCTTAAAATATCACAGCACTTTTAAGAATCTTAAACATCACTGTGTTCATGATTATATAAATAACCTTTAATTTTGCGTATCAGTTCTCCTAGTTAATCTGCTTTCTAACTCAGAGAATCAAATACTCATAAAGCAAATGCCAAGCTGAAATTAATATGTTTAGAAGTAAGCAGTGTGATGGTGAAGTGTAGTCATCAATACGTAAATGCCACTAAGGAAAGATTTCTTACTCAGAGTATTCAAAGACCATTAAAAATGCTGAGACACAGTTTTGTAAGCTTTTTTGCCTTCACAAATTTGGGATTTGATGCTGTATTATTGAGACCTGAGGGTTTTTTCCTTTAACATTAAAATATATGTTGAAGTATTGAAATACAAATATTTAAATCTAAAACATGAGCTACATTATTGACTGATAAGTTTTGAACTGATCTGACACAATTGGCATTTAATACAGGGTACCATCGGATATGGAGCATATCACTTTTACAAATAAATCTATAGTCATTTGCATTGAAATGCCAGCAATAATCCTATAAGAATGGAAAGCACATTTTCATGGTTTTGCTTTTGTTTTCTGATGCTAGGCAGACAGCTTTTTAAAGTAGATCTTGATTTGCACCTAGCCAAGAGGATATAAGAAAAAAAATCTATTAATATTTTAGGCAATATTAATTTACAAACCACTTTAAAATGGTATGTGGTTTATTTTCCCATTTTAGGTGTTTAATCTATTCACCTTGTTTATCATACCATATTTGTTTCCATGTGAGGAAGATGACTTAGAAACATTCGCATCTTCAAGAATAAATGAGCCACTGTCTTAGAACAAAGATACTATAGCTTTGGTATTCTAATCTAAGAGTGATTTAATAGATAATCAGCCAAAATCTTACCTGTTTTAACTGACTTCTAAATACATTTGCTTATAGCTCATTTATAAATAATTTCACATTCTTTTCTACATCAGGAACACATTGAAGCTTTATAGAATATTTTTG
Organism: Rattus norvegicus; assembly: GCF_021556685.1. Taxonomy (NCBI): domain Eukaryota; kingdom Metazoa; phylum Chordata; class Mammalia; order Rodentia; family Muridae; genus Rattus; species Rattus norvegicus. The sequence goes on along the minus strand of NC_141537.1, from coordinate 40,327,287 downwards.
GTAATTTACATCTTTGTAACTTTGTTATTATTTTAGGAAAAGGTACTTATTTTGCATCTGGATATTTTACCCTGATACTTTGTGGCTGTTGTCAAATGTTGATAAGTTTTCCTGCGGATAGAGTCTTTGGATATTTAAGGAATAGAACCATGGCATCTGCAAGTGATCTTTAATTTAGGTTTTCTTAGTGATTGCTTTCCTTTTTATTTATTTTTTTTATTTCAAAAATAGTACTTTAGTTAAGGTTTATGCAGTATAAGTTGGGAAGTGAGAACCATCAATTCTTTCTTGAATTTATATTAAATTAGTTCACATTTTGTCTACTGAATATAATGTATATATCCATAATAAAATAATAGATACCTTTATAGAGGAAATAAATAAATCTCTTTAAGAAATACAGGAAAATACAATCAAACAGGTGAAGTAAATAAAAAACTGTTCAAAACTTAAAAATGGAAATAGAAGTAATAAAGAAAACACAAAGTGAGGGGATCCTGGAGGTGGAAAACCTAGATAAGAGACCAGAAACTGCAGACGAAAGCATCACCAGCAGAATAAAGGTATGGAAGAGAGAATCTTGGTCATAGAAGTTACCATAGAATAAATCAATACATATTAAATGTTAAGTGAAAAATGTTAAATGTAATATCTTTCTGACATAAAGTATATTGGAGATTTTGGACACTATGAGAAGAGCAAATTTAAGAATATTTCAAATAGAAGATAATACTCCCAATTCAAAGGCCTAGAAAATATCTTCAACAAAATTATAAAATAAAAGTTTCCTAACCTAAAGGAGGACATGCTGATACATATACAAGAAGTTTAAAGAACATTAAATAGATTTTTCTAAAAATGAAAATCATCACATCATACAACAATAAAAACACATTAATGTTCAGAATACAAAATAATATTGAAAGCTGCAAGGGGAAAAGGTCAAGTAACATATAAAGACAGACCTATTAGAATTACACCAGACTTCTCAACAGAGATTCTCAAAGAGATGCTGGACTGATGTCTTGCAGTCTCTGAGAGACCACATGTACCAGATCAGACTACTATATCTTGCAGAATTTTAAATCACTGTAGGTGGAAAAAATAAGATATCCTATGACAAAACCAAATTTAAACAATATCTATCCATAAAGCCAGCTATACAGAAGATGCTAGAAGAAAAACTACAATCCAAGAAAGTTAACTGCACCCAAGACAACAAAGGAATAATTATATATCAGCAAAAACAAAAGAAGGGACATGCACGCACACACACACACACACACACACACACACACACACACACACACACCACAGAATGCCACCACCAACATCAAAGTTACAGGACTTAACAATCATGGGTCTTTAATAATATCTCTTAACATCAGTAGAGTAAATTCACCAATAAAAAGACACAGACTATCAGAATCATTGCAAAAATAGGACCCATCATTCTGCTAGATATAAGAAACATACCTCAATATCAAGAAAGAAATCACCTCAGTAAATGAGTGAAAATATATTTTCTAATCAAATGGACACAAGAAGCAAGCTGGAGTAGCTATTGTAATATTTAATAAAATAGATTCCCAAACAAAATTAATCATGAGAGGTGGTGAAAAGCACTTCACACATATCCAAGCAAAAATCCAGTAAGATGATGTATCATTTATAAATATCTATGCCCCAAATGTAAGCACACCCACATTCATAAAAGAAACATTATTAAAACTTAAGTCACAATTGGATCCCACATAATAATAATAGGAGACTTCGGCACCTCACTCTCACCAATGGACAAGCTATTCAGACAGAAATAAATAGTGAAAATATGGAACTAACAGGCCTTGCGATTCAAATGGAAATATGAAATATCTACAAAATATTTTACCCTAATACCAAACAATATACTTTCTTTTCAGCAAATCGAGACTATATACTTGGTCACCAAGCAAGTTTTAAAAGATACAAGAAAAATGAAATAACCCCAGTATCTTATCAGACTGCTATGGATTGATGCCGAAATTCAATAACAGAAACAACAGAACACCTACAATCTCATGACAACTGAACAAATCTCTATCCAATGACACTGGTCAAGGAAGAAAAGAAGAAAAAATTAAGGAATTTGTAAAACTCAGTGAAAATGAATGTATAACATATTTAAATTGATTGGATACAGTAAAAGTGGTGCACAACCCTCAAAGAAGAGCTAATGCCAATATTCCTCAAACTTTCCACAAAATAAAAACAGAAGGAATATTGCCAAAATCATTTTATGAGGCCACAGTTTTCCTCATATCTAAACCACACAGAGACTCAAAAAAGAAATAGAATTTCAGAGCAATCTTCCTTATGAACATTGATACAAAATTTGATTGATATAAAACAAAATACTCACAAACTGGATCTAAGACCATATCAGAAATATCATTTAACATGATCAAATAGGCTTCCAGAGATGTGGAGATAGTTTACTGTATGAAAATCCATTCATGCAATCCAACATATAAACAAACCTAAAGAAAAAGTCCACAGGACCATCTCATTAGATGCTGAAAAATCCTTTGACAAAATCCAGCAATTCTTCATTATAAAAGTGGGAGTGATCAGGGATACAAGGCATATACCTAAACACATTAAAGGCAATATACAGCAAGCCAATAGCAAACATTAAATTACATGGAAGAACACATAAAGTAATTTCACAAAGACCATGAACTAGACAAAGCTGACTACTCTCTCTGTATGTTCAACATCTTCAGTTATCAGGAAAATGCAAATCAAAATATTTCTGAGTTTTCATCTAATATACACTAGGATGGTAAAGATTAAAAACTGCAAGTCACAACACATGCTGGGAAGGATGTAGAGCAACGGGAACACTCCTCCACTGCTGGTGGGAATACAAACTTGTACAGTCACTTTGGAAATCAATTTGGTGGTTCTTCAGAAAATTGGGAATAGATCTACCTCATGATCTAGCTATACCACCCCTGGGCATATAACTTAAAGAAGCTCCACCATACCACAAAGGTCACTTGCTCAGCTCTGTTCATAGCAGTTCTATTCATAATAGCCAGAAACTGAAGAATTGATAAAGAAAGTACTATGAAGTATGAAGTATGACTCAACCATTTAAAAAAGCATCATTAAACCTGCAGGCAAGAGACTTCCAGTTTCCACCTGCACCTTGGAGCTGAACTGGTCCTACAGCTCTCTGTACCCGAATTCCATGTAGAGGAGAGATGGACTCTCAGAAGTGTGGACAATCCTGACAGCTCAGGGTGGACAATTACTTCTTCTTACATTACTGGCCCTAGAGGAATGTGCCTAGAACCCTTTGTGCCCTCTGGGAACCTAGGAACAGACAGGGGCAGGACCCTTCCAGTATCTGCATGCTTCCAGAGGTGAAAGCCAGTCATGAGGAGCACTGACACACCTGAGAGCAGAGCTGTGACCAACTCTTCTGCTACAAGCAACCTTCCTGGAGCCCTCAAGACAAACAAACCTAGGCGAAGTCTGGGAAAGGACCCTTCTGGTTTCTGCCTGCTTCAAAGCTAACCCGGACCCACAGCTCTCTGTACCCAGATCCAGTTGAAAGAAAACAGGAGTATAGGACTGCTGACAGTCCTTGTAAGACCTTGGCTTACAAGAGGGTCAAGCTATTGTCAGAGACAGCAAGAGAAGATAACAACAGAGACAACCTGATGGCTAGAGGCAAGTGCAAGAAACTAAGCAACAGAAACCAAGAATACTTGGCATCACCAGAGCACAGTTCTCCCACCCGAGCAAATACTGGATATCCCAATACACCAGAAAAGCAGGATTTGGATTTACAATAACATCTTATAATCATGATAGAAGACTTTAAGAAGGACATAAATAACTCCCTTAAAGAAATACAGGACATGGGGCTGGGGATTTAGCTCAGTGGTAGAGCGCTTACCTAGGAAGCGCAAGGCCCTGGGTTCGGTCCCCAGCTCCGAAAAAAAGAACCAAAAAAAAAAAAAAAGAAATACAGGACAACACAGGTAAATAAGTAGAAGCCCTTAAAGAGGAAACACAAAAAACCCCTTAAAAAATATTGGAAAACACAACCAAACAGGTGAAGGAATTGAATAAAACCATCCAGGATTTAAAAATGGAAACAGAAACAATAAAGAAAGCACAAAGGGAGAAAACCTAGGAAAGATATCAGGGGTCATAGATGCAAGCATCACCAACAGAATACAAGAGATAGAAGAGAGAATCTCAGGGGCAGAAGATACCATAAAAAATATTGGCACAGCCATCAAAGAAAATGTGAAATGCAAGAAGCATTGGGCCCAAAACATCCAGGAAATCCAGGACATAATGAGAAGATCAAACTTAACGAAAATAGATATAGAAGAGAGCAAAGAATTCCAACTTAAAGGACAAGTAAACATCTTCAGCAGAATTATTTAAGAAAACTTCTCTAACCTAAAAAAAGAGATGCCCATAAACTTATAAGAAACCTACAGAACTCCAAATAGATTGGACCAGAAAGGAAATTATTCCTGTCACATAATAGTCAAAACACCAAATGCACAAAACAAAGAAAGGATATTAAAAGTAGTAGGGGAAAAAGTCAAGTAACATATAAGGGCAAACCCATCAGAATTGCACCAGACTTCTCAACAGAGACAATGAAGGCCAGAAGATCCTGGGCAGATGTCATACAGACCTTAAGAGAACACAAATGCCAGCCCAGGCTACTATATCCAGCAAAACTCTAAACTAATATACATGGAAAAACTAAGATACTCTATTCTGTTTGAACATGGCATATGTAAAATATATTTATATTCCTATCATTAAAATATTTATGTAACAAATTCAAATTATATGAGGCCATGTCTATGTGTATGAACATATATATGTACATACATATAATTACTCTATAGCAAAGGAGGATGTAATTGATAACAAAACCTATCAGGTTCTATTTAGCTCTTATTATTTTGTTAAATTTTGGTAATTTAGCAAACATAAACCAAACATTTAGCTTCTATTTTCTCAAGTATTCAAGAAAAACTTGGCTAATGTGTGTTTAGAAATTTCAGAGGAGTCATGTAAGCTGGAGGAGGATCTCAATGTGGAAATTTGTAATCACGTGTCAGTGCCACTTGGGCAAATGCATATCTTTGGATGCTAGTTACATTGGGTTCTTTCTTCATCACTTTCTATCATATTTTGAGTTATGATCTCTCAATAAACTTGGAGCTCAGGAACTCTTTTAGAATCCCTGGTCAGCAAGACCTGTATGATGCTCTAATATCCAGCACTGCCTCACCTGATTGTCGCAACAGTTGAGTGCTAAACTCAAGTCCTCATGCTTGTGGAGCAGACCGATCATTCACTGATCAATTGTTCCAGCACTGAAATTGATTCATCTTAAGAATGGATAGTATATAATTATTTAAAAATATTCGTATTTTCTATTTTTTATGTATTATTTTTGTCTTTGAAAATCAATAATATTTACTTTCAATTTTTTAACTATGTAAAAAATATTTAAAATTATGTTTAATTTGAGGCTAGTCATTGTAGTTTGTATACATTATATAGAGTAGAATTAGAGGTTAATATTTTAATTATTATTATATTAGTTGCATATATTTATTAGGCACAGAGTGTAGCTTCCTATATAAATCCAATGTACATGAACAAATCGTGCAAGGAAGCTTTCCCAGTTCCCTATTAAAATTCTTATATTTACTTTTAACATGTATAAATTGTACATACTTATGAGATATGCGCAATGTTTCAAGTCATTAAACAATATATGATAATAGACGACATACAACACTAAAACATTTATGAAGAATGTCCTGCTATTTCAATGCATTGCTCATTTGTCTGTAAATTGTCATGATGTTGCTGGAGCCTTTGAATCTTTCTCTATTTCAGAAGAGTATGACACTGGAATTGCTTCTCACAGAATTAAAGGCACATAGTCCAGTCATAAATCATGCAACAGGCACAAATCCTGATGATGATACAGTGTCAATAGCAGACATGACTGATGTTTGTTAGAATACACTCAAATATAAACCCTGATTAGCTTCTTGTGGCGTTTGATTGAGAAGTCAGATCAAGTGGAAATGTGAGAAATAATAATAATCCAAAACAACAGAATCTATTGGCAATTAGCTTGGGGTCACTCTTTTGGTGTAAGAAAGACTTCTTGATTCTGTTTTTACCATTCATGCTGCTGGGGATCACACTCTGAGTCATATGTATGTTTGGTAAATATTCTCTAGAGCTAAATTTCCAGGCCTGATTCCTTGATTTTGTCCAGAAATCCATGACAATTATAAGACAATATATTCCTCTTTCTTCTATTATAGACTAGAGAATCTCTGTAGCTTCTTTGTGATTTATAGGAACAGGATAGCTATTTAGACAAGGAATGGTGAGGGGAAAGTTTACTAAGGAAAGTAGATCTCTCTCTCTCTCTCTCTCTTTCTCTCTCTCTCTCTCTCTCCCTCTCTCTGTGTGTGTGTGTGTGTGTGTGTATGTGTGTGTGTGCGCGCGCGCATGTACGTGTGCATATATTTCCCTCTCTCCTTTTCTTTCCAGAGAGGGTTTCTCACTGTAGCCTCGACTGTCCTGAAATTAGCTCTGTAGAGCAGGCTGACCTAAAAGTCAGAGATCTGCTTACTTCTGCCTCCTCAGTTCTGGGATTTAAGCATGTACCACCTCTGACTGGATAGATCTGTTACTTAAGGCAAGTCATTTTGTTCAGAGTACAGTGTGATTTATCTACCACTTACTGAAACTCTTGGCCAACAATCTTGAGATTGAAGAACCAGGAAAAAGCAGGATAGCTCTCCTGCATATAACTCTATCTGTATGGTCTAGGATTTGTTCTCTCTTCCTTAAAACAAAGCCTTGAACAGTAGATACAAAAATCATTTTTTCAATCAGTTTTCAACACACAGCTTACTTTTAATTTGCTGATGGTCAGGGGTGGAAAATGAATTTAATTGGAACAGTGAAGTGCTTCGTGTTGCTACTTTAACCATCAAGAATCTCTGCAGGGAGTTTGATTTATATAACGTTTAAAAAATGGAAAATAATGTTTTCCTTTAACTTTTGGATGTGAGCCACATCTTGTCATGCTTTCTCTTTTTCATTATATATATATATTTTTGTTTTGTCTTACTTTTCTTTACTTTTTTCTTTGACTTCTCCAGCTCTGGGTTCTCATTATTGGAATTTAAGATTCTTCAAACCTTTAAAAGTAACTTTCCAGAGTAACTTTGAAATGAAATAATTTTTAAGACTGTGTGAAGAATACAAGCTGAGTGTATGTCATGTGTATTTCCCTGCTCAGCAAGAAAAATATTCCTTAAAATTTCATGCATTTGCGGGGGGGGGGGGCTAAAAGTGATTGTAACCACAGTCATTCCAAAAAGCTATGCCAGTTTTGACTCCATGGAAAATGTTTAACTATTGAACTACTAGGCAGCCTGGCAGAGAGGGAAATGGCTCCCAATACAAGACTAGCTTCATACTTTGTGAAATTCACTGGGCACTGTGGTGATGAGATGTATTGAAACATGGCCCTCAGGAAAAAACCAGCCTGTTACTGGCAGAACCTGAGGATGGTTGATAGAAAAATGATGAATATCAGGTTGGATTATCTTTTTTCTTCCCCTGCCACACTTTTAAAACCTTATTCTGAGCTTTATTTCCAAGGTAACATTTACTTTATATCCACATGACATTATAGAAATAAGTTAACATCATTCAGTCTTGTGTGATTGTGATTTCTTGGCAACACTGATGAATGTCCACTGCCATATTACTTTGAGAAAAAAGTTCATTGTCATTTCTTCAACCCATATGTACTTTCAGCAACCAATTATTTTATAGCATTTGACACCATGTCTTTTGTGTAGTGCTTCCTCTTCTAGATGTCTAGGCCAATTTATATTATCCCCAAATTGGTGACTCAATCATAGCAGAAGTCATCAAGCTCACCCATGGCAAGTCGACTTGAGTGATGTGATGTAATATGTTATTCAGATTATTTTCACACTTGAGTTTGCATTTCAAGGGTAAGTAAGACATTTGGAGAAATAGGGAGAGAGAAATACACTGAGAAGAGGGAAAGGGAACGGGGCAATAAGGGAGAATGGAGAGGGAGAGAGGGTCAGGGGGGAGAGGGAGAATCAGGGACAGAAAGAAAGGCAGGGGGAGAGAGAAAGGAGGGGAAGAGAAAGAGGAGAGAAAGAGGGAGAGAAGGGCAGGGGAAGACAGAAAGAAACAGACAGAATGAATTATAAATATTCCAAACTTATTCCTTATATGATTTTGTCCTCCTTTCAATCACATTTGGCACACGATTCTGAAACCTTTTCTTTAATTTCTACTCAAGTAAAAGAAGGTATGAGTAAGAGATTTCTATATTTTAATCTATGTTCCATCACTTATTAAGGAAGGGATTATACAGGTTACTTAAACAACTTTCTGTGCCTGAGTTTAGCCATAAAGTTGGGATTAAAATGGAACTCATTTCGTGGTGATAAAATGAAATAGAAAATCAATGAATGTAAAAATCCCCTAGCTTTGCCTCAAAGTAATAATGCTCCACACACAACATTATTGGATAAAAACCAGAAAACAAGTGAAGACGAAGGAAATCACACCTCACCCCAGCTCAAGAGGGAAAATAGGTATATCATAGGATAAATACAATCATTGAACATTGTCCTGATTCCATCACTAATTTCTCAAGAACACAGGAAATTTAATCTTAAGTTATCTTTTAAATCTTTGGCCTCTATGCAACAAGAATAATAAGTTATATCCTAACATAACATCTACCAAAGGAAGCTCTTGACAATGATTCAGCTATACCCCTGATCCATTTTCTCACTATCAGCTACTATTTATTAAAGTGGCCTTGGTGCATGATGGAGATTTTATCTTCAAATTATTATATAATAGAAGAAAATAAATTTCGACACTGGAAAGATTGCAGAAGGATTTGAGAGGCACAGTATGGTTCTTAGACAATACCAAAGGAACAAGATATGCTGAGTTGTTTGCAAGAGATAGGTGGCTGCGGACAAAGCAACAGAAATCCCTTCTACTAAAATCTTCCTTCAGAGCAGAAAACAAATTAAAAGATAATGTGGTAAAGGTACTGTATTGTAGTAGGTGTTACTTTCTTCACTATTCACATTTCTGAGAGATGTAAATAAAGCAATACAATTCTCCATAAGTTTATGTCGTGTATGAATCTGAATGCATTAATTACGTATTGGTGCTCTTCAAAGGAGATTACAGATTCTTGGAAAAAACCACACAAATAGTACAACTGAGAGAGAAATGGCAAAACAATAAAATCTAATGAAAACATCATCCAGAAAGCAGTGTGCCACATGATTCTACTATCGTCCAATTAGCACTTTTCACTGACTGAATTTATCAACTGACCTGGTTTGGACTTTTTAGTAACTTAAAGTGAATAGCTAACTGAAAATTGTGTAATATAATAAAGGAATAAGAAGGAAATGACAAATCTACCTTTCTGTAATCTTTGGAGCAAAGTATAAAATACTTTTGAAACTGTTTCAAGATATTTTTCTTCTTCTCTTTCAATTTTTTCTTTTATTAAATGGACAAATAATTCTATGTAATTATCACGTATAATATTGTTTTATGATAATTTTTAAATGAACTATCATTCACATTTTGTTTAAAAATATAAGCACTCAGGCTAATCATTGTTCTTAAACAATCATTTAAAATTTAACTTTAATGATTTTTAATAAAGTAATGATAATGACAAGATTTCCACATTGATCTTTATTTTTGTTATTAATTTCACTTCCCTAAACATTAAAGATCTTCAAAAATTATTAGTTTTTACTAATTTTCTGTGTAAGGATACAAGTTGTAATTTTCACATATAAATGTATTTTCATTGTATTACCTTTCCCTTTTTTAAATATTTTTATCTTTTGTGTATACACATTACATTTTATTGCACAGAGAGATCAGTTGAAAATTTGCATTGATTTCTTGCTTTGCTTACCTGTAGAAGTTTAATTTTTATTTTAATATCTCATCATTTGGTGAACTTGAACTTTAGACAAAGTTTATCATAAGAAATCCTTGATTCTATATGGCCTCAATATATGCATCAATCTTGAAGTCTTAAATGACTTTACTAGGTATCCAGAACTAAGACAGGGTTGGTTAAATTTTATTAAGTAGAAAGTCGTGGTTCTCAGAGCCACTGACATGTCATTAATTAATATTACATTGAAAGTCACATGATGTCAGTACCACGTTATTCCATCATTCAAAGTAGCCATGATTGTTCATCACATAAGGTAGGCAGACACAAAAATCATCCAGTCAAATAATTTGCAGTTATGTTTTGAAACAAATGTATATTTTTAATAAAATGTAAATGGCTGAATTATAATATTTTAATAAATTATTTAAGAATTTCTGGGGGGTTGAGGATTTAGCTCAGTGGTAGAGTGCTTGCCTAGCAAGCGCAAGGCCCTGGGTTTGGTCCTCAGCTCTGAAAAAAACAAGACAAAATAATAAAGGATTTCTGACAATGTATTTTAAACATAATCAAAGATCTATACCCATTTCCCCATCTACTTATAGCTCCATAGTCTTTTTTATTGTTTTTAATAACCCCAAGGCCAAATTTATTGACCCATACACTCCTAGATTTGGAGCTACTCCTGGAGAATGTTACCAAATCAGAGGTCACACATTAAAAACTATCTCTACCATCACCACCAGCACCAGCACCACCACCAAACCAAACCAAAACACTATTTTTCATTCTCCTAGAATCATCAAAATTCAATAGCACTCCAGTACTCATAATCTCTCTCCAATCTATCTTAAAATATTGATCAACTTGACCATGTATTATCAGAGACACTGTGAGTTCAAGAGTAAAGTGGTCCTGTCTTGTCCAGAATGTACTGTTTCAGTTAGTTCTCCTCAAACAAAGGCTCTTACAATCTTTTCACTATCCTATGCAAATTCCTTGACCTTGCAGTTGGTAGTAATGTAGATGTCTCCTTTATGGCTCAGCCCTTTATTGACTCTTACTCTCTGCAGTTAGATCAGTGTGAGATTCGTGGATAGATGCTGCCACTGTACAAAGAAATTTCTCTAATGATGTTCATTAATGTCTGGGTATGAAAATATGAGTTTAGAGGGCAGTTTGATATTTTGTCCATATAGCAGTATAAGAGTAATAATTTTACTCTTAGGACCTGTGTGAGCCCCAAGTATGGGTTGCTGGCCATATTTATAGTATCAGGTATGAGTTTTCTACTGTTCAGCAGACTTTACATTCATTCAGAAAGTTGTTTGTTACCTCACAACATTCATATTACTATTGCACACATGAGCTTATCTTGCCACGCTGGTCATTGCTGTAGCTAACAGTGTATGTGGTTGAATAAGGCTGCTGGTGAATTTTTTTCCAGCAACCTACATGACACTCTCCAATACTGTGAAAGCTAGCCAGGTCAGAAGAGGTTCTGTAATACCCTCTATACCCTCGAAATTGTGTGATGTTTTTAGCAGTGAGCCATTTTAACAGGTAAAAAATGATTACTGATTAAGATTATGTTATCTTGGCATAGTGAAATTTTTATAATGAAGATGTGGTTCTCTTAATTCCAGGAATTCTTCTAGAACGTTCCTTTCTATTTTTAAATTTTTCAACATTCACCATTCTTTCCATTTTTCAAAGCAACCTATGAACATATAGGCAACACTAATTTGATTCAGTAGCTATTAAAAAGCTTATGGTCCCCTGCCCACATCCCTGGCCCAAGAGGAAACTGTATAAGGCCTCTGGGCTCCCGTGGGGGAGGGCCCAAGAGCGGCAGGACCCCTGCACCTGAGACACCACCGGAACCTGAAAGAAACAGACCGGATAAAGAGTTCTCTGCACCCAAATCCCGTGGGAGGGAGAGCTAAACCTTCAGAGAGGCAGACAAGCCTGGGAAACCAGAAGAGACTGCTCCCTGCACACACGTCTCGGACGCCAGAGGAAAAAGCCAAAGACCATCTGGAACCCTGGTGCACTGAAGCACCCGGAAGGGGCGGCACAGGTCTTCCTGGATGCTGCCGCTGCAGAGAGCCCCTGGGCAGCACCCCACGAGCGAACTTGAGCCTCGGGACCACAGGTAAGACCAAATTTTCTGCTGCAAGAAAGCTGCCTGGTGAACTCAAGACACAGGCCCACAGGAACAGCTGAAGACCTGTAGAGAGGAAAAACTACACGCCCAAAAGCAGAACACTCTGTCCCCATAACTGACTGAAAGAGAGGAAAACAGGGCTACAGCACTCCTGACACACAGGCTTATAGGACAGTCTAGCCACTGTCAGAAATAGCAGAACAAAGCAACACTAGAGATAATCTGATGGCGAGAGGCAAGCGCAGGAACCCAAGCAACAGAAACCAAGACTACATGCCATCATCGGAGCCCAATTCTCCCACCAAAACAAACATGGAATATCCAAACACACCAGAAAAGCAAGATCTAGTTTCAAAATCATATTTGATCATGATGCTGGAGGACTTCAAGAAAGACATGAACACACTTAGGGAAACACAGGAAAACATTAATAAACAAGTAGAAGCCTACAGAGAGGAATCGCAAAAATCCCTGAAAGAATTCCAGGAAAACACAATCAAACAGTTGAAGGTATTAAAAATGGAAATAGAAGCAATCAAGAAAGAACACATGGAAACAACCCTGGATATAGAAAACCAAAAGAAGAGACAAGGAGCTGTAGATACAAGCTTCACCAACAGAATACAAGAGATGGAAGAGAGAATCTCAGGAGCAGAAGATTCCATAGAAATCATTGACTCAACTGTCAAAGATAATGTAAAGCGGAAAAAGCTACTGGTCCAAAACATACAGGAAATCCAGGACTCAATGAGAAGATCAAACCTAAGGATAATAGGTATAGAAGAGAGTGAAGACTCCCAGCTCAAAGGACCAGTAAATATCTTCAACAAAATCATAGAAGAAAACTTCCCTAACCTAAAAAAAGAGATACCCATAGACATACAAGAAGCCTACAGAACTCCAAATAGATTGGACCAGAAAAGAAACACCTCCCGTCACATAATTGTCAAAACACCAAACGCACAAAATAAAGAAAGAATATTAAAAGCAGTAAGGGAAAAAGGTCAAGTAACATATAAAGGGAGACCTATCAGAATCACACCAGACTTCTCGCCAGAAACTATGAAGGCCAGAAGATCCTGGACTGATGTCATAAGACCCTAAGAGAACACAAATGCCAGCCCAGGTTACTGTATCCAGCAAAACTCTCAATTAACATTGATGGAGAAACCAAGATATTCCATGACAAAACCAAATTTACACAATATCTTTCTACAAATCCAGCACTACAAAGGATAATAAATGGTAAAGCCCAACATAAGGAGGCAAGCTATACCCTAGAAGAAGCAAGAAACTAATCGTCTTGGCAACAAAACAAAGAGAATGAAAGCACACAAACATAACCTCACATCCAAATATGAATATAACGGGAAGCAATAATCACTATTCCTTAATATCTCTCAATATCAATGGCCTCAACTCCCCAATAAAAAGACATAGATTAACAAACTGGATACGCAACGAGGACCCTGCATTCTGCTGCCTACAGGAAACACACCTCAGAGACAAAGACAGACACTACCTCAGAGTGAAAGGCTGGAAAACAACTTTCCAAGCAAATGGTCAGAAGAAGCAAGCTGGAGTAGCCATTCTAATATCAAATAAAATCAATTTCCAACTAAAAGTCATCAAAAAAGATAAGGAAGGACACTTCATATTCATCAAAGGAAAAATCCACCAAGATGAACTCTCAATCCTAAATATCTATGCCCCAAATACAAGGGCACCTACATAAGTAAAAGAAACCTTACTAAAGCTCAAAGCACACATTGCACCTCACACAATAATAGTGGGAGATTTCAACACCCCACTCTCATCAATGGACAGATCATGGAAACAGAAATTAAACAGTGATGTCGACAGACTAAGAGAAGTCATGAGCCAAATGGACTTAACAGATATTTATAGAACATTCTATCCTAAAGCAAAAGGATGTACCTTCTTCTCAGCTCCTCATGGTACTTTCTCCAAAATTGACCATATAATTGGTCAAAAAACGGGCCTCAACAGGTACAGAAAGATAGAAATAATCCCATACGTGCTATCGGACCACCACGGCCTAAAACTGGTCTTCAATAACAATAAGGGAAGAATGCCCACATATACGTGGAAATTGAACAATGCTCTACTCAATGATAACCTGGTCAAGGAAGAAATAAAGAAAGAAATTAAAAACTTTTTAGAATTTAATGAAAATGAAGATACAACATACCCAAACTTATAGGACACAATGAAAGCTGTGCTAAGAGGAAAACTCATAGCGCTGAGTGCCTGCAAAAAAAACAGGAAAGAGCATATGTCAGCAGCTTGACAGCACACCTAAAAGCTCTAGAACAAAAAGAAGCAAATACACCCAGGAGGAGTAGAAGGCAGGAAATAATCAAACTCAGAGCTGAAATCAACCAGGTAGAAACAAAAAGGACCATAGAAAGAATCAACATTACCAAAAGTTGGTTCTTTGAGAAAATCAACAAGATAGATAAACCCTTAGCCAGACTAACGAGAGGACACAGAGAGTGCGTCCAAATTAACAAAATCAGAAATGAAAAGGGAGACATAACTACAGATTCAGAGGAAATTCAAAAAATCATCAGATCTTACTATAAAAACCTATATTCAACAAAATTTGAAAATCTTCAGGAAATGGACAATTTCCTAGACAGATACCAGGTATCGAAGTTAAATCAGGAACAGATAAACCAGTTAAACAACCCCATAACTCCTAAGGAAATAGAAGCAGTCATTAAAGGTCTCCCAACCAAAAAGAGCCCAGGTCCAGATGGGTTTAGTGCAGAATTCTATCAAACCTTCATAGAAGACCTCATACCAATATTATCCAAACTATTCCACAAAATTGAAACAGATGGAGCCCTACCGAATTCCTTCTACGAAGCCACAATTACTCTTATACCTAAACCACACAAAGACACAACAAAGAAAGAGAACTTCAGACCGATTTCCCTTATGAATATCAACGCAAAAATAATCAATAAAATTCTGGCAAACCGAATTCAAGAGCACATCAAAACAATCATCCACCATGATCAAGTAGGCTTCATCCCAGGCATGCAGGGATGGTTTAATATACGGAAAACCATCAACGTGATCCATTATATAAACAAACTGAAAGAACAGAACCACATGATCATTTCATTAGATGCTGAGAAAGCATTTGACAAAATTCAACACCCCTTCATGGTAAAAGTCCTGGAAAGAATAGGAATTCAAGGCCCATACCTAAACATAGTAAAAGCCATATACAGCAAACCAGTTGCTAACATTAAACTAAATGGAGAGAAACTTGAAGCAATCCCACTAAAATCAGGGACTAGACAAGGCTGCCCACTCTCTCCCTACTTATTCAATATAGTTCTTGAAGTTCTAGCCAGAGCAATCAGACAACAAAAGGAGATCAAGGGGATACAGATCGGAAAAGAAGAGGTCAAAATATCACTATTTGCAGATGACATGATAGTATATTTAAGTGATCCCAAAAGTTCCACCAGAGAACTACTAAAGCTGATAAACAACTTCAGCAAAGTGGCTGGGTATAAAATTAACTCAAATAAATCAGTTGCCTTCCTCTATACAAAAGAGAAACAAGCCGAGAAAGAAATTAGGGAAACAACACCCTTCATAATAGACCCAAATAATATAAAGTACCTCGGTGTGACTTTAACCAAGCAAGTAAAAGATCTGTACAATAAGAACTTCAAGACACTGAGGAAAGAAATTGAAGAAGACCTCAGAAGATGGAAAGATCTCCCATGCTCATGGATTGGCAGGATTAATATAGTAAAAATGGCCATTTTACCAAAAGCAATCTACAGATTCAATGCAATCCCCATCAAAATACCAATCCAATTCTTCAAAGAGTTAGACAGAACAATTTGCAAATTCATCTGGAATAACAAAAAACCCAGGATAGCTAAAGCTATCCTCAACAATAAAAGGACTTCAGGGGGAATCACTATCCCTGAACTCAAGCAGTATTACAGAGCAATAGTGATAAAAACTGCATGGTATTGGTACAGAGACAGACAGATAGACCAATGGAATAGAATTGAAGACCCAGAAATGAACCCACACACCTATGGTCACTTGATTTTTGACAAAGGAGCCAAAACCATCCAATGGAAAAAAGATAGCATTTTCAGCAAATGGTGCTGGTTCAACTGGAGGGCAACATGTAGAAGAATGCAGATCGATCCATGCTTATCACCCTGTACAAAGCTTAAGTCCAAGTGGATCAAGGACCTCCACATCAAACCAGACACACTCAAACTAATAGAAGAAAAACTAGGGAAGCATCTGGAACACATGGGCACTGGAAAAAATTTCCTGAACAAAACACCAATGGCTTATGCTCTAAGATCAAGAATCGACAAATGGGATCTCATAAAACTGCAAAGCTTCTGTAAGGCAAAGGACACTGTGGTTAGGACAAAACGGCAACCAACAGATTGGGAAAAGATCTTTACCAATCCTACAACAGATAGAGGCCTTATATCCAAAATATACAAAGAACTCAAGAAGTTAGACCGCAGGGAAACAAATAACCCTATTAAAAAATGGGGTTCAGAGCTAAACAAAGAATTTACAGCTGAGGAATGCCGAATGGCTGAGAAACACCTAAAGAAATGTTCAACATCTTTAGTTATAAGGGAAATGCAAATCAAAACAACCTTGAGATTTCACCTCACACCAGTGAGAATGGCTAAGATCAAAAACTCAGGTGACAGCAGATGCTGGCGAGGATGTGGAGAAAGAGGAACACTCCTCCATTGTTGGTGGGATTGCAGACTGGTAAAACCATTCTGGAAATCAGTCTGGAGGTTCCTCAGAAAATTGGACATTGAACTGCCTGAGGATCCAGCTATACCTCTCTTGGGTATATACCCAAAAGATGCCTCAACATATAAAAGAGACACGTGCTCCACTATGTTCATCGCAGCCTTATTTATAATAGCCAGAAACTGGAAAGAACCCAGATGCCCTTCAACAGAGGAATGGATACAGAAAATGTGCTACATCTACACAATGGAATATTACTCAGCTATCAAAAACAACGAGTTTATGAAATTCGTAGGCAAATGGTTGGAACTGGAAAATATCATCCTGAGTGAGCTAACCCAATCACAGAAAGACATACATGGTATGCACTCATTGATAAGTGGCTATTAGCCCAAATGCTTGAATTACCCTAGATCCCTAGAACAAACGAAACTCAAGACGGATGATCAAAATGTGAATGCTTCACTCCTTCTTTAAATGAGGAAAAAGAATACCCTTGGCAGGGAAGGGAGAGGCAAAGATTAAAACAGGGACTGAAGGAACACCCATTCAGAGCCTGCCCCACATGTGGCCCATACATATACAGCCACCCAATTAGACAAGATGGATGAAGCAAAGAAGTGCAGACCGACAGGAGCCGGATGTAGATCTCTCCTGAGAGACACAGCCAGAATACAGCAAATACAGAGGCGAATGCCAGCAGCAAACCACTGAACTGAGAATAGGTCCCCTATTGAAGGAATCAGAGAAAGAACTGGAAGAGCTTGAAGGAGCTCGAGACCCCAAAAGTACAACAATGCCAAGCAATGAGAGCTTCCAGGGACTAAGCCACTACCTAAAGACTATACATGGACTGACCCTGGACTCTGACCCCATAGGTAGCAATGAATATCCTAGTAAGAGCACCAGTGGAAGGGGAAGCCCTGGGTCCTGCTAAGACTGAACCCCCAGTGAACTAGTCTATCGGGGGAGGGCGGCAATGGGGGGAGGGTTGGGAGGGGAACACCCATAAGGAAGGGGAGGGGGGAGGGGGATGTTTGCCCGGAAACCGGGAAAGGGAATAACACTCGAAATGTATGTAAGAAATACTCAAGTTAATAAAAAAAAAAAAGCTTATGTTAATAAGCTCATGAAGTTGACAGGGTAAAGTGTTTGCACAGTTAGGGAAGGATTTGAGGGGTTGATTTTGGTCAATATATGAATATTAAATGAAATATTTCTAAATTTATAGAATCTGTTTCTCTTCCTTACTCCATACTTTTGAAATGTAGCAGTGGTTGTTTCAGAAGATCTGGTGTGTTGTGTTATATACAAGCACACAACACACAAGCACATACACACACACATACACACACACACACCAAACCCTGGGATATATCCTTTCTTTGTCTTTTTAAAGACATCACTTATCCATATGAGTTTTGTAACATATATTAACTCTGATTGTTTAAGAGCTTGTCGCTTTATTCCTTCACACATACAAATTTCAGAGAAGTCATGTCTACTGGTGACTGCTCCTTATGGAGGCATTGGAAATAGAAAGCCCATTACTTGGAACCCCAAGTTTGAGAGATAGAATTCCCTCGGGAAATGTGTCATCTAGTCTTTCAACACTTACTGTAAAGGAGACAATGTTATTTCTATGTACAGATATTCTGCAGCAAAGGTAATAATCAGAATAGATTAAGAGGATGAAGAAAAGATTTAGACAGGGTTTGAGATTGCTTTCTGGTAGACATAGCGCTACTATACAAAGGTCTGGTAAAGGCACTTGCCACTAATACTGAGGCTCTCAATTCCATATCTGGAGCTCACTGGAGAAAGTTGTCTTCTAAACTCCATAAGTGTGCTGTGGTATGAGGATGTCTGATACATATACATCAAATGAATAAATAAGTAAGTAAATAAATAAATGTAAACAAAGTTGGAAGAAACACATTTCTTTCCTGTTTTAAGGTAAGTGCTTCTGTACATTGGAGTTAAGCTATTTCTGTTTGGTAAATAAAGATTTCAGTAGCTGAAATAGCATTAGATCTTACTTTTCAGTAATAATAAAATGAGCAACATTCATAGTCCAAATGTTAAGAAACTTTTAAAATGTAATGATAGTTACACAACCCAAGTTTGAGGAGAAAAATATGTAGACAATAATGAACTCATGTGAGATACAAGAAAATGGATTATTTTCAGGTGTGTTAAAATTAATATAACAGACTATCCTCCAGCAAGTCACATTCAATTAAAACAAAAGTATTATTAATAAAATATGTATAATGAAAAATATTAGAATGCTCAGGCTGATAAGAAAATTATTTCAGGAAATGATTTATACATGTTTCCAAACAGAAAAATGTTGACTGTCTCTTGAAAACTCTTAGTTCTTCATTTAGCAAACATATTGAATGCTGTCAAGCCCTGTTACAGTAATTGGAATATTATTTTGTGCACATTGGGCAACACTTCCCCTTTTAGAGGCTACATTTTATAATGGAAAGAGACAGTTAATAAGCAAAGAAATGTGTACCATGTCTTCCCGGAATGGGCAACCTACGTGTAGAGAAAATAAAGTAGAATGGTGAAAATGAGTCCTGTTTATAAGTGAGGGAAGGTATGCTCGCAAGTATGTGTGTTTTCTAGGTAGGTTTGTTTGATAAAGCCCATGTGACAAAGAGATGCTGCATCCAAGACATGACACTGAAGGGCTGGCATGTATTAAACAAGTATAGATCCTGAAAATAGGCATACACGCAGCACATTCACACAAAAGCTGGGTAATGGAGTGCAGCCGTGCCTCTTTTCCTGTCACAGTAATAGCAGTGCCGTTTTCCCTATGGTACTCATGATATTCATTGAAATTTCAAGCCATGGCAGTTGTAGATCAATGATGACATTTAGAAATTGAATATATGTTGTGTAGGTTATGAATATTTCCTAAGTATTGAATGATCACCATGTAACTAAGGTACATCATGTAGCACTATAGCGAGTTTTAATTCCACAACTGAATTCTTAAGACAACTTTTCATTTTTCTACTTATTATACTTTTAAGCTAATATGATGATTAATATTGATCATCAATATGAGAGGATCTTGGATCATCTGTGTAGATAGGACTCTGAGCATGGATATGCAGGCATTTCAATGTAGGGCTAACTGAGGACAGAAGATACCCTCAGAGTGGCTGGCATCTTCTGGCAGGCAGCCCAGATAGAGAGAGAAGCCTGAGAAGTCAGGGCTGCTGCCTTATGGCCTTTGCCTTGGGCCATGGAGGAAGACTATCTGTGTTACTGTTGCTACCCTTGCCATCATCTTTCATTGACATTCAGATGGCAGGTTCTTCAGCCTTTAAATGTGCACCTAAGAGAAGCAGCTGAAAGAGTGTTCAGAGAATAAGAGGACTGGTAGGGAACACAGCATTGATTGGTACTGAATAGCTGTGGAGTTCTCACCCTCATAGGTGCTCAGATGGCTATTATTGAGTTGACTGGAACCTATTTGTGATAAATGATTCGATTAAACACACACACACACACACACACACGCACATTTCATTCTAGCAGATAACTTCCAGCTGATATGTCTCATCAAGAGTTGAATGTGCCTAAGGTTAGCCATGGATATATCCTAACGTGAAAACTATAAACCTAAAATACTATGGATTTCTTTGTGATTTTGGTGACTTGAATGTGGGCTTTTTTATTGTGAACTTTATACACGATAATGTCATATCACAATTTCAAAAGTTGCGCATCCCTGTTAGACAATCTTAAATAATACAACAATTACCTCTTTTCTGAAAGGATACCATATCAGCTGTGTGATTTTTCTTAGACTGAAAAATGATAGCACTGTGATGGGAGGGAGCTAATGCTGAAGGTGAGTTTTCCCTCTCCCTCCCTCCTTTCTTTCTTTCTTTCTTTCTTTCTTTCTTTCTTTCTTTCTTTCTTTCTTTCTTTCTCTCTCTCTCTCTCTTTCTTTCTTTCTTTCTTTCTTTCTCTCTCTCTCTCTTTCTTTCTTTCTTTCTTTCTTATTTGTTTATTTATACACTCCAGATTTTACTGCCCTCTAGTCCACATTTCCACATCCCATACCTCCTCCCCTCCCACTCCCCTCTGCACTCAATTCCCCCCATGTCTCCACAAGTATGTCTCCACCCCACCCACCCCACCAGACCTCTAAATTTCCTGGGGCCTCCAGTATCTTGGTGCATCTTCTCTGACTGAACACAGACCTGGGAAGCCTCTGCTGTATAGGTGTTAGAGGTCTCATCTCAGCCATTGCATGCTGCCTGGTTGGTGATCCAGTGTCTAAGTGATCTCAGAAGTCCAAGTTAATTGAGACTGCTCATCCCCATACAGGTTTGCCCTCCTCCTTAGCTTCCTCCCAGAGGGGTCAGCAGCTTCTGTTCATTGGTTGGGTGCACATATCTGTATCATCTGAGTCTTTCAGCTGCTTGTTGGGCCTTTTGGAGAGCAGCCTTGGTAGTTCCCTTGACACCTGGTCAAACTCTGGTGTTTGCTATGATGATCTATTAGCTGCTCTTTAAACCTTTTATGCATACACTAAGCTTTGTATTTTTTAAAATTTAGATATTTACTTTGACATGCCAAATGAAAGTTTTGGAACACAAGCCTCATTCTTTTCTCTGAAAACAGGTTTTAATAGGAAAATTCTTGGCTTTCTGAACTGTAATTTTTTTCGATGAATTTTAAAAGCCTACTCAGAGATTCAAATCCTAGTAAATTAGCTTTCTTTTTTCTGGTTTTGGCTATGTAGGCCCTTTCCTGTAGGAAAATTTTAATTAGGAACAAAGAACCTGTCTGTTATCATATTTAAAGCTTATGCTGGCATTTGGTAAAATAAATTGTTGAGTTTCATACATGGCATGATTAACATAAGCATCCTTCATAAATACCATAAAAATGACTCAATTTAATAAGTGTCTGTATCTAACACTTCTAGATCCAAAGCCTTTAAACTTTATTAAATACTATAAAATATATTTATCTTTTTATGGTGCCTTCTTTATATATTGCTACTAGAGAAAAATAGGGAAGTCCATGACATGTTATTGTTATGCTTGTTTTTGACTGCTGAAAGTTGTATTTGGAGGAAAGATGGATATGTTCGTTCAACCACTAGATCCTTGCCCTTGGACCCTATTTTTATTTCCTTTTAGATTTCTTATTCTTGATTTATTTTTTTTGTATTTATACCATTCCCTTGTTTTCAGATGTTGTCCAGTTGATAATATTCGCATCCAAGTCTTTGACTCTGACCTAATCCCTGGATTATAGGTCTTAGTGCTTTTCTTACAGGGACTTCAGTTTGGGTGAGCATGTTGCTTTTAACGTATAGGAAAAAAACTGAAATACATCCGAAACTGCTATCCGAACATCATTAAATCCTATTAATTTTAGTCTAAAAATCTTTCACAATCTTATTCATATTTCCACCATGCCTGTAAAAGTTTAGATTTTTCTTGATTTTACCCTTTCTTCAGCTAAGCTAATGCAATATTATCTCTTAACTTCTTTCCCCCTTCCAAGGAAACTTTGCATTACTTCTCACTTGACCATATTGATGTGATCTAACATCTTTGCGTTTCCTTCATAGCCTTCTTGGAAAAAATGGAGAATTCTTGACTTATTGAATACTATCAATTAAATAAAACATAAATAGTCCTCAAAAATGAAATGTTTTCATATTTCCGGAAACCCATAAATACAGATATAACTCGGCAGTGAAATATCGCTCTAAGTGTCTGATGTAGTGTTTCCTCAGAGACTCAGGTGTGGCATATGTAAGGTGAGGCCCAGATTACAGTGACAGATTCTTCTCACAATTCTCTGGAAGCATTACATTTTATAATAAGGTGCACAGAGGAAAGGGTATGTTATTTCCTGCTTTTCTCCTAAAACTATTATTTCATGTCTACTGAGTAAGTACATTTCTATCTGATCTGCATTCTTTACAGGACTAAGTCACAACTCTCTGTCAACCTCAGTACCTCAGATAGCAAAATATGCAAATCTGTTACTCCTGCTTCATATTTACATAATGCATATATCTAGGATGCTTCCTCATAAAACCTAGAGCATAGGGATGACACACATCTACATTTTGTGAGTTGAGAGTATAAAGAGAAGTTCAATGGACAAAGTAAACTGATATCTTTACAGTAAGGTCACTTAAGACAACAGAATTAATAAGACATAACTGCTTGCATTAAAAATATATAACCTTTATAAATACATCTATGGATAAATATATACATACTATATATGTAGTATATGTATATATGCATAGATACACATTTAATATATAAATACACACACACACACACACACACACACTTTTCTTGTTGTCATAGGTAGTTTTCTCTATTTGAAACAAAGACACACCTGGAAAGAGGAACATTAATTGTGGCATTGCTTCAAACAAACTGAATATTTCTATGTCGCATTTTCTTCAGTATTGATGGTTGTTGGAGACCATTTGCACACCATGTGTGCAGTGTCATCCCTAAGTGAGCCTGAGCTATTCAGGAAACAAAGCTGAGAAGCCAGAGAAAGCAAGCCAGTTAGCAGTTTTCCTTCATGCTTTCTCTTTCAAGTTTCTGGCTTGAGTTCAAGCTTCCTCAGTAATGACTTGTGACTTCTCAGGTGAACAATTGAACAAGCTCTTTCCTCCTCAAGTTGCTTTTGGTGATGATGTTTTTCAGAGTAACAGAAAAGCAAATTCTGACACTTGTTTAGAATTTTAAAATAGAACCCTATGAAGTTTTTATATAAAATATTTTATATTAAAATGTGGATTACATAGCTTTCTTTAAGAGACAAAAATGTAAAAATTAGAAAAAACTATATAGTTTATAGCTTAGGTTCAATAACATTTTTCATTTTAAAAAAACTAATTTATTCTCTTCTCATATATTACATTCTCATGGCAGTTTTCTGCTCCTTTTCCTCCCATTCCCTCCCCTAACTCTCCACTCCTACTCCCTGCTTTATCCACCAGATTGTAATAAGCCAGGCTCATACCGTAATATTAAGTTTTGACAGGGAAATACAGTGGGCAGAAAAGAGTTCCAAAAGAAGGCAAAGGAATCAGAGACAGTCTCTGCCCCCACTGTTAGGAGTCCTACATAAAGACCAAGTTACACAACTGTAATGCAGGTATATGCAGAAAGCCTAGGTCAGTCCCATGCATTTCCCTGATTGCCAGTTCAGTCTCCATGGGCCCTTATGTGCCCAGGTTGTCATTTCAGTTTCTGGTTTTCTTACTCTTAGTTCCATTAATGCTTACCACATTGCCTCACCTGTGCTATTCCCATAGCCATCATTTCTTTCACATCTCAGAGCTTAGCTCAAATCACTGCTATGTTTCCTTCCTTTTTTTTTTTCTTCTGTTAGATTTCCCTAAATGTCTACATTTTTGCCTCTTTTAGAGATAGCAATAAAGTCCATGTATTCAATATAAAGTGACGTTTACAGAATCATATGGGTCTGTATACTGGTCCTTGAGCTCATTTAAAATTTTTATGGTATATTTTATTTGATTTACTTCTGTCTCCACTGAACTATAAGCTCAGTAGGGGTAGTGACAGTCTGCTTTGTTTACAGTTGTTCCTTTAGTATCCAGTACTGTGGTTAACATAATACAAATTTTAAATCAGCTGCATTGGCTTCCCTTACTCCCTGACTTTAAGCCATGCATAATTTAGAAGAAATTGGGTTATTAATTCCCATAGTAACCATGGTTGCCCCCAATTCTACTTTCCTACCAACATAAAGCCCAAGAAGGGTATTATTAGAAAATTTAGAGATGATGTCAAATTCAGGTTTTTCTTATTTTATGCATGTCATCTAAGTTCATAAAAGTGTTCCTACAATATTTAGCCCTGGCTGATTTTAACGTGAAAAAAATACACCAACAAAACAAATGAACAAATCACTCTAATATAATCATGTGATGACCTTTCAGGTCTCTGAATGGCCTTTGACTTTTTTGTTTCTTGTAATTCATATACATAATTTCTTATTCTCTCTCTCATTCTCTAACAACTTCCTGATAGAGCATCACCTCTTAGTCCAATTATCATTTTCTCAGATGTACCTATTTTTTTATTTGTCAAACTTTAAATTATGAGAAAGTGAAGGTATATCTATGGGTACTTGTATCTGTCTTTATTTGCTTAACTCCACACTTCACGATCCTTTCTGTGGTAAAGCAACTAGGTATGGATTGGTTAATACAATTTTGTTCATTGTTATATTCCAATGAACCATCATGGTATATTTTTCACTTTAAATGAGTATACAAATGAATGAGTATCATTTCTATTTTCTCTCTTCCAGCTATAATGGTGCTTGACAGCACACATTCTTCTTGTATTATCTGATTCTTCCTAATAGCCGATCATTTTACTTTTAATGTAGTTATTTTTACGTTTCTTTGCTGTCTTTGAAATAGTGGATGTATGGTTATTATTATTTGAATGAACATAAATATCAATTAATGTGAATTGTTAATAGTGCAATATGTTTGGAGCATATGGGTCTCAAGGTAGGAAGAAAATCAGACTGACTGCTTGAACATTGACCATGATAAGCCTATATTTTACAAGAGTAATTAGAAAATCAGAAAGTCACAGAAAGGGAATTGGCATTATTAGGTAATGAAACATAAGGTCAGAATGTTTTCCAGTTTTAGATATGTCAAGTTCTTTGGCAAACTTTTCTACAAATATCCCACAAATAGGCAGAGACTACTGCCATCTGCTTCCATTCCTTAACAGATTTTTTAACTAAAGCTGTAGCAGTCTCTGTAAAGGAAGTTTCAGAATGCTTTCTTGCTTTGCTGCTGACAACAGCTGGTGGAAACTACGAGACTACACATCATCTCTAGGAAAGCAAACTCTATGCAGAGAGTTGGCTTATGCAATGAATACATTTTCAAACAAGTTTCTTTAAAAAAATCTTTGATCATGGATCAGATTAAACAAATTGACATTTATTATTGTCTAGATTCAGCTTCATTGCCTTCTACTGGAAGGAAGATCTGTTGGAAGGACGGAATGTGAGTTGCCAAACAGCCTGAGGTTAAGGAGACCCAAGATCCACTTCAGATTTGGCGAGAAAAGAATATTAATTGAAGAGTAAGGTATGCATTGACCAATTTCACAGCTGCATGCCATCGAAGGGACAATGAAAGAGGAAAGCTGACTGTGGTGTTACAACCTTAGCAATAGTCATAATATGAAACTCTAAGTCATGTTTCCAGCAAGTTTTGATCAAGGCAACATGCAAAACCTCACTCTCTACCCTCTTCGAACCTCTCTGTTCTCTTTAAAATTTCCATCGTAGTTCTCAGGCATTTAGGTCATAGTCACATAATCATTGTCTTCATTTTTCTTTTTTCTTTTCTTTTTTTTTTCTTTCTTTTTTTTTTCAGAGCTGTGGACCGAACCCAGGGCCTTGCGCTTGCTAGGCAAGCGCTCTACTACTGAGCTAAATCCCCAACCCCTTCATTTTTCTTTTTATTATTCCTCTCTCATATAATACTTTCTGACCATGCCTCCCCTTCTCTCATTCCTCCCAGTTTCACTCCTTCAACTCCCCTTTCTCCAGTTCCACTGCTCCTTTGTTTCCTTTCAGAAAAGAGCAGTTCTCCTAGTGATATCAACTGAATACAACATAACGAGATGCAATAAGAAAAGGAACAAACCTTCATATCAAGGCTGGATAAGGTAACAAGTAAGAGACAATGAGTGACAAGGGCAGGCAAAAGAGGCATCTGTGTATCCACTACCACTATTAGGAGTCCCACAAAACCAGCAAACTAAATAACCACAATTTGTACACAGATGGCCTAGCACAGGCTCAGGCAGGTATTTTCAACCCTCACTCATGACTCCATTTATTTTAAGAAACTCAATGAGAAAATCTTGAATTACCCAAGATGCAATCCACAGGCCACAGGAAGCTCAAGAAGAAGGATGACCAAAATGGGGATGCTCCCACTCCTTCTTAAAAGGGGGAAAAATATCCATAGGAGGGGATATGGAAACAAAGTTTAGAGAAGCTACTCAAGGAATGGCCATTCAGAGCCTGCCCCAGATGTGGCTCATATATATACAGGCACCAAAACTAGGTAAGATGGATGAAGCTGAAAAATACATGCTGAAAGGGACTGGATATAGATCTCTCCTGAGAGACACATCCAGATCATGTCCAATACAGAGGTCAATGTTAGCAGCAAACCACCAGACTGAGAACAGGACATCCTTGGGGGGAATTAGAGGAAGTATAGAAAGAGTTGAAGGAGCTTGCAACCCCATAAAAACAACAACGCCAACCAACCAGGGCTTCCAGGG
This sequence comes from Rattus norvegicus, assembly GCF_021556685.1. Taxonomy (NCBI): domain Eukaryota; kingdom Metazoa; phylum Chordata; class Mammalia; order Rodentia; family Muridae; genus Rattus; species Rattus norvegicus. Next base: position 40,299,887 of record NC_141537.1, on the reverse strand, counting down.
ACTAAACCACTACTCAAAGACTATAAACAGACTGACCCAGGGCTCTTCTTATGTAGCAGAGAATAGCCTTCTTGGGGCATCAGAGGAAGGGTAAGGCCTTGGTTCTGCCAAGGTTGGACCCCAGTGCAGAGGAATATGGGAAGGGGACAGTAAGGGGGATGTATAGGGGGAATACCCGTATAGGGGAGGGTGAGGAGAGGGAATGGGGGCGTATGCACAGAAAACTGGGAAGGGGAATAACATTTGAAATGTAAGTAAAGAAATATATCTAATAAAAAATTTTAAAAAAGAAACTCAATGTGAAATTTTATATTACTTTGTTTTTTACCTAGTCACAATGTTTGCTTATTGTCTATATATACTATAAACTATATCATTTATTCTTTTTCTTCCTTTTTCTATTATCTTTAATTTTTCCCATTCTTATCCCCATCCCAGTTCATCCTCTGACAGTTCTTCATTTCATTCCTCCTTCCCCATCTCCAAGAAGGTGTTCCTAACCCACCCTCCCAGGCCTCCCTACTCCCCGGGGATTCCAGTCTCTGGAGGGATAGCTGTATCTTCTCTCATTAGTATTTTTATGGGACTTCTGTATGTGTGAATGAGTGGGCTTCTGATCCTTGTGACTTATTTTGGTTCTCTTTTCTTTTGGTTGACTTGTCTTGTTCAACTTCAAAATGATGGTTTTTATTTTATATTATATTTCTTTATATTTTGTTATTATCTCTTAGAAGTCTTTTCTGTTCAAACGAGAAACAGAAAGGGGATGGATTTGGCTGGAAAGGAGATAGGAAACAGGATGGAGCAGAGGGAGAGGAAACTGCAGTAAAGTTATATAAAAAGAATATATTTTTTAAATGGAGAAATAGTATTAAAAATAAAATTTCTCATTTAAAACTGTAATATATATACAGAGAACCTGGTGTATATATCCATGTTGGCCCTGTGCCTTCTGTTCTTTGGGGTTCATATGAGTTTTGCTTCATTGTTCTACAACACCATTTTATCCTACTGTTCTTCTTACCCTTTCTCCTCCTAACTCTTCCTGTTTCCTTTTCAATGGAGTTCCCTGCTCTGAGGGAGGGATTTGATGGTGGCATCTCATTTAAAGTTGTGTGTCCCAAGGTTTCTTCCATTCTTTGTCTCTCTGTCTCTCTGTCTCTTTCTGCATAAGGTCTAGCTGCGAGTCTTTGTAGTCTGTGTTTGTTCCATTGGCTGCAGGAGGAAGCCTCTCTGATGATGGCTGAATAAGGCACTAATCTATGGGTATAGCAGAATATCATTAGGAGAGGGGTCATTTTATTTTTACCTTTTCATTATTTTTTTAGATCAGTAGCATTGCTTTGACCCTAGGAATCTGGGCTACTGGTATTAGTATTATCTAGCTTAAGGTTGTTGGTCACCCAGCAGGATCAGATATGGACTTTGCCTCATAAAGTGGGCCTTAATTCAAATCGTATATCAGTGGTTAGTTCGACAAGATTTGTGCCACTATTGCCCCAGCACATTTTGCAGGCAAAATTGTAGAAGGCAGTATTATAGATCAAAGTTTTTGTGTTTCTCGTTTACTTCTCTTTTCTGGTAATCTGCAGTATACCTTTCTGTAACATAGACACTAGAACATGGGGTGAAAATTCTATATAGGCACAAGCTTTAACTCTCCATGTTGAATTATTAGTGTTAGTGTTTTCTTCAGCAAGGAATTTTTGTTTTCAAAGAAAGTAAGGTGTATAAAGTTCCACATCGTCTACATCAAGATGCTTTTATTATAGATATATTGTCATGACACAATTGCTAGAACCAATTCTAATTCAAGAGTATTAGCTAAAATTCATAATTTGTTCATACCTTCTTTTTTTATCTTTTTTTTATTTATTTTTTTTATTAACTTGAGTATTTCTTATATACATTTCGAGTGTTATTCCCTTTCCCGGTTTCCGGGCAAACATCCCCCTCCCCCCTCCCCTTCCTTATGGGTGTTCCCCTCCCAACCCTCCCCCCATTGCTGCCCTCCCCCCATAGACTAGTTCACTGGGGGTTCAGTCTTAGCAGGACCCAGGGCTTCCCCTTCCACTGGTGCTCTTACTAGGATATTCATTGCTACCTATGGGGTCAGAGTCCAGGGTCAGTCCATGTATAGTCTTTAGGTAGTGGCTTAGTCCCTGGAAGCTCTGGTTGCTTGGCATTGTTGTACTTTTGGGGTCTCAAGCCCCTTCAAGCTCTTCCAGTTCTTTCTCTGATTCCTTCAATAGGGGACCTATTCTCAGTTCAGTGGTTTGCTGCTGGCATTCGCCTCTGTATTTGCTGTATTCTGGCTGTGTCTCTCAGGAGCAATCTACATCCGGCTCCTGTCGGTCTGCACTTCTTTGCCTCATCCATCTTGTCTAATTGGGTGGCTGTATATGTATAGGCCACATGTGGGGCAGGCTCTAAATGGGTGTTCCTTAAGTCTCTGTTTTAATCTTTGCCTCTCCCTTCCCTGCCAAGGGTATTCTTTTTCCTCATTTAAAGAAGGAGTGAAGCATTCACATTTTGATCATCCGTCTTGAGTTTCGTTTGTTCTAGGGATCTAGGGTAATTCAAGCATTTGGGCTAATAGCCACTTATCAATGAGTGCATACCATGTATGTCTTTCTGTGATTGGGTTAGCTCACTCAGGATGATATTTTCCAGTTCCAACCATTTGCCTACGAATTTCATAAACTCGTTGTTTTTGATAGCTGAGTAATATTCCATTGTGTAGATGTACCACAATTTCTGTATCCATTCCTCTGTTGAAGGGCATCTGGGTTCTTTCCATTTTCTGGCTATTATAAATAAGGCTGCGATGAACATAGTGGAGCACGTGTCTCTTTTATATGTTGAGGCATCTTTTGGGTATATGCCCAAGAGAGGTATAGCTGGATCCTCAGGCAGTTCAATGTCCAATTTTCTGAGGAACCTCCAGACTGATTTCCAGAATGGTTTTACCAGTCTGCAATCCCACCAACAATGGAGGAGTGTTCCTCTTTCTCCACATCCTCGCCAGCATCTGCTGTCACCTGAGTTTTTGATCTTAGCCAATCGCACTGGTGTGAGGTGAAATCTCAGGGTTGTTTTGATTTGCATTTCCCTTATGACTAAAGATGTTGAACATTTCTTTAGGTGTTTCTCAGCCATTCGGCATTCCTCAGCTGTGAATTCTTTGTTTAATCTGAACCCCATTTTTTAATAGGGTTATTTGTTTCCCTGCGGTCTAACTTCTTGAGTTCTTTGTATATTTTGGATATAAGGCCTCTATCTGTTGTAGGATTGGTAAAGATCTTTTCCCAATCTGTTGGTTGCCGTTTTGTCCTAACCACAGTGTCCTTTGCCTTACAGAAGCTTTGCAGATTTACGAGATCCCATTTGTCGATTCTTGATCTTAGAGCACAAGCCATTGGTGTTTTGTTCAGGAAATTTTTTCCAGTGCCCATGTGTTCCAGATGTTTCCCTAGTTTTTCTTCTATTAGTTTGAATGTGTCTGGTTTGATGTGGAGGTCCTTGATCCACTTGGACTTAAGCTTTGTACAGGGTGATAAGCATGGATCGATCTGCATTCTTCTACATGTTGCCCTCCAGTTGAACCAGCACCATTTGCTGAAAATGCTATCTTTTTTCCATTGGATGGTTTTGGCTCCTTTGTCAAAAATCAAGTGACCATAGGTGTGTGGGTTCATTTCTGGGTCTTCAATTCTATTCCATTGGTCTATCTGTCTGTCTCTGTACCAATACCATGCAGTTTTTATCACTATTGCTCTGTAATACTGCTTGAGTTCAGGGATAGTGATTCCCCCTGAAGTCCTTTTATTGTTGAGGATAGCTTTAGCTATCCTGGGTTTTTTGTTATTCCAGATGAATTTGCAAATTGTTCTGTCTAACTCTTTGAAGAATTGGATGGGTATTTTGATGGGGATTGCATTGAATCTGTAGATCGCTTTTGGTAAAATGGCCATTTTTACTATATTAATCCTGCCAATCCATGAGCATGGGAGATCTTTCCATCTTCTGAGGTCTTCTTCAATTTCTTTCCTCAGTGTCTTGAAGTTCTTAGTGTACAGATCTTTTACTTGCTTGGTTAAAGTCACACCGAGGTACTTTATATTATTTGGGTCTATTATGAAGGGTGTCGTTTCCCTAATTTCTTTCTCGGCTTGTTTCTCTTTTGTGTAGAGGAAGGCAACTGATTTATTTGAGTTAATTTTATACCCAGCCACTTTGCTGAAGTTGTTTATCAGCTTTAGTAGTTCTCTGGTGGAACTTTTGGGATCACTTAAATACACTATCATGTCATCTGCAAATAGTGATATTTTGACCTCTTCTTTTCCGATCTGTATCCCTTTGATCTCCTTTTGTTGTCTGATTGCTCTGGCTAGAACTTCAAGAACTATATTGAATAAGTAGGGAGAGAGTGGGCAGCCTTGTCTAGTCCCTGATTTTAGTGGGATTGCTTCAAGTTTCTCTCCATTTAGTTTAATGTTAGCAACTGGTTTGCTGTATATGGCTTTTACTATGTTTAGGTATGGGCCTTGAATTCCTATTCTTTCCAGGACTTTTATCATGAAGGGGTGTTGAATTTTGTCAAATGCTTTCTCAGCATCTAATGAAATGATCATGTGGTTCTGTTCTTTCAGTTTGTTTATATAATGGATCACGTTGATGGTTTTCCGTATATTAAACCATCCCTGCATGCCTGGGATGAAGCCTACTTGATCATGGTGGATGATTGTTTTGATGTGCTCTTGAATTCGGTTTGCCAGAATTTTATTGAGTATTTTTGCGTCGATATTCATAAGGGAAATTGGTCTGAAGTTCTCTTTCTTTGTTGTGTCTTTGTGTGGTTTAGGTATAAGAGTAATTGTGGCTCCGTAGAAGGAATTCAGTACGGCTCCATCTGTTTCAATTTGTGGAATAGTTTGGATAATATTGGTATGAGGTCTTCTATGAAGGTCTGATAGAATTCTGCACTAAACCCATCTGGACCTGGGCTCTTTTTGGTTGGGAGACCTTTAATGACTGCTTCTATTTCCTTAGGAGTTATGGGGTTGTTTAACTGGTTTATCTGTTCCTGATTTAACTTCAATACCTGGTATCTGTCTAGGAAATTGTCCATTTCCTGAAGATTTTCAAATTTTGTTGAATATAGGTTTTTATAGTAAGATCTGATGATTTTTTGAATTTCCTCTGAATCTGTTGTTATGTCTCCCTTTTCATTTCTGATTTTGTTAATTTGGACACACTCTCTGTGTCCTCTCGTTAGTCTGGCTAAGGGTTTATCTATCTTGTTGATTTTCTCAAAGAACCAACTTTTGGTTCTGTTGATTCTTTCTATGGTCCTTTTTGTTTCTACTTGGTTGATTTCAGCTCTGAGTTTGATTATTTCCTGCCTTCTACTCCTCCTGGGTGTATTTGCTTCTTTTTGTTCTAGAGCTTTTAGGTGTGCTGTCAAGCTGCTGACATATGCTCTTTCCTGTTTCTTTCTGCAGGCACTCAGCGCTATGAGTTTTCCTCTTAGCACAGCTTTCATTGTGTCCCATAAGTTTGGGTATGTTGTATCTTCATTTTCATTAAATTCTAAAAAGTTTTTAATTTCTTTCTTTATTTCTTCCTTGACCAGGTTATCATTGAGTAGAGCATTGTTCAATTTCCACGTATATGTGGGCATTCTTCCCTTATTGTTATTGAAGACCAGTTTTAGGCCGTGGTGGTCCGATAGCACGCATGGGATTATTTCTATCTTTCTCTACCTGTTGAGGCCCGTTTTTTGACCAATTATATGGTCAATTTTGGAGAAAGTACCATGAGGAGCTGAGAAGAAGGTATATCCTTTTGCTTTAGGATAGAATGTTCTATAAATATCTGCTTAGTCCATTTGGCTCATGACTTCTCTTAGTCTGTCGACATCACTGTTTAATTTCTGTTTCCATGATCTGTCCATTGATGAGAGTGGGGTGTTGAAATCTCCCACTATTATTGTGTGAGGTGCAATGTGTGTTTTGAGCTTTAGTAAGGTTTCTTTTACGTATGTAGTTGCCCTTGTATTTGGGGCATAGATATTTAGGATTGAGAGTTCATCTTGGTGGATTTTTCCTTTGATGAATATGAAGTGTCCTTCCTTATCTTTTTTGATGACTTTTAGTTGGAAATTGATTTTATTTGATATTAGAATTGCTACTCCAGCTTGCTTCTTCTGACCATTTGCTTGGAAAGTTGTTTTCCAGCCTTTCACTCTGAGGTAGTGTCTGTCTTTGTCTCTGAGGTGTGTTTCCTTTAGGCAGCAGAATGCAGGGTCCTCGTTGCGTATCCAGTTTGTTAATCTATGTCTTTTTATTGGGGAGTTGAGGCCATTTGTATTGAGAGATATTAAGGAATAGTGATTATTGTTTCCCTTTATATTCATATTTGGATGTGAGGTTATGTTTGTGTGCTTTCATTCTCTTTGTTTTGTTGCCAAGACGATTAGTTTCTTGCTTCTTCTAGGGTATAGCTTGCCTCCTTATGTTGGGCTTTACCATTTATTATCCTTTGTAGTGCTGGATTTGTAGAAAGATATTGTGTAAATTTGGTTTTGTCATGGAATATCTTGGTTTCTCCATCTATGTTAATTGAGAGTTTTGCTGGATACAGTAACCTGGGCTGGCATTTGTGTTCTCTTAGTGTCTGTATGACATCAGTCCAGGATCTTCTGGCCTTCATAGTTTCTGGCGAGAAGTCTGGTGTGATTCTGATAGGTCTCCCTTTATATGTTACTTGACCTTTTTCCCTTACTGCTTTTAATATTCTTTCTTTATTTTGTGCGTTTGGTGTTTTGACAATTATGTGACGGGAGGTGTTTCTTTTCTGGTCCAATCTATTTGGAGTTCTGTAGGCTTCTTGTATGTCTATGCGTATCTCTTTTTTTAGGTTAGGGAAGTTTTCTTCTATGATTTTGTTGAAGATATTTACTGGTCCTTTGAGCTGGGAGTCTTCACTCTCTTCTATACCTATTATCCTTAGGTTTGATCTTCTCATTGCGTCCTGGATTTCCTGTATGTTTTGGACCAGTAGCTTTTTCCGCTTTACATTATCTTTGACAGTTGAGTCAATGATTTCTATGGAATCTTCTGCTCCTGAGATTCTCTCTTCCATCTCTTGTATTCTGTTGGTGAAGCTTGTATCTACAGCTCCTTGTCTCTTCTTTTGGTTTTCTATATCCAGGGTTGTTTCCATGTGTTCTTTCTTGATTGCTTCTATTTCCATTTTTAATTCCTTCAACTGTTTGATTGTGTTTTCCTGGATTTCTTTCAGGGATTTTTGCGATTCCTCTCTGTAGGCTTCTACTTGTTTATTAATGTTTTCCTGTGTTTCCCTAAGTGTGTTCATGTCTTTCTTGAAGTCCTCCAGCATCATGATCAAATATGATTTTGAAACTAGATCTTGCTTTTCTGGTGTGTTTGAATATTCCATGTTTGTTTTGGTGGGAGAATTGGGCTCCGATGATGGCATGTAGTCTTGGTTTCTGTTGCTTGGGTTCCTGCGCTTGCCTCTCGCCATCAGATTATCTCTAGTGTTACTTTGTTCTGCTATTTCTGACAGTGGCTAGACTGTCCTATAAGCCTGTGTGTCAGGAGTGCTGTAGACCTGTTTTCCTCTCTTTCAGTCAGTTATGGGGACAGAGTGTTCTGCTTTCGGGCGTGTAGTTTTTCCTCTCTACAGGTCTTCAGCTGATCCTGCGGGCCTGTGTCTTGAGTTCACCAGGCAGCTTTCTTGCAGCAGAAAATTTGGTCTTACCTGTGGTCCCGAGGCTCAGGTTCGCTCGTGGGGTGCTGCCCAGGGGCTTTCTGCAGAGGCAGCAACCAGGAAGACCTGTGCCGCCCCTTCCGGGAGCTTCAGTGCACCAGGGTTCCAGATGGTCTTTGGCTTTTTCCTCTGGCGTCCGAGATGTGTGTGCAGGGAGCAGTCTCTTCTGGTTTCCCAGGCTTGTCTGCCTCTCTGAAGGTTTAGCTCTCCCTCCCTTCAGAGAACTCTCATACCTTCTTTGTTATATTTTGTTTTCTTCTGTTATTCTAAGGTTTAAATGTGCAAAATAATATAACATTTATTTTCCTCACTAGGTGCTTCCTGGCTATTGTAATTTTTAGGTCAATTCCTGTTTTTTATGACCTTCATAACATTGAGAGTATTGGTAATACATTTTGTAGATGTCTCAGTCTTATAGTTTAACTTCTGCTATCTCTTGATGAGCCTGGGATTTTAAGGTACACGGAGTTGTACCACAATTATAAGGAGTATATGTGATTTTAATCATATTATATCATGAGCATATGATGATATATGTCACCATCTTGATCACCTGGAGGTTTATTATCAGGTGACTCTACTGTAATTTCATTTTTTTCTACAATTTATTATGTGTCTTTTTAAAGTGAGTAAACTATGACTGGAGTACATTCATTCATTATCTGGAATTCTTCTGAAAGAGTATGTTTTGTTATCAACATTTATAAATATACTTGCTTATATAATTGATTCATATGGACTTGCTTATACTTTGCTTTATAGTAAGTTTCGCTTAACTTTTAAAAAATAATGTTTCAAATCTGGCAGGTCAGAGTCTTTAGACCATTTTTTTCAGACTTTCTTGCGTGAAAGAGTGAAACTAGATCTATTATATTAACTGTGAAGTTTAGTGTTCCTTGTCACCTTTATACGTTCTCGAATTGTCTAAGAGACAAACTTCCAGGCACATGAGAAAATTATGTGTTCTTTTAGTGTGGTTTTAGGAAATTATGTTGATTATGTTAGTTGAGGAAGGAAGATGCATTTGAAAGGTAGTAGATGCAGACAAAAGAAAGCAAGCTGGGCATACGCATTGATTGCTATCTCCTTCTTAATATGGGATGCAATGTGAGCAGCTGCCGTCCCTTCCTGCTGCTGTGACTTTTACACAAAGATGGATTGTAACCTTAAACTGTGAGGTAAAACAGATCTCTTTACCACTTATGTTTCTGTTTTGAGAGTATTTTATCACAGCAACAGGAAATGTAACTTAGGAACTCACTGATGTGCACTCTTCTACAGATAGTCTCTGTCCAAAAGTTTACTAAGCAAACCTGAGATCCCACCGATATCTCCAATTCTTGTGATTCCAGCAACTGGCCTCATTGATCTGTAAGTTCATATTCCAATGATAGGAACTTCAACGTTCCATATCAGTTTACATGTAGAAGAAATAATGATCTATAAGCCCATTGGAAAAAGATTATTAGCTAACCGAAATAATTATTTGCAGTCCTTTTTGCACTTTCAGGTGCTCTTCGTGACAGTGCCACTTAGGATGGTATCATTTTCCTCATCTTCTCTCCTGAGGTTGTACGACACATATGTTAGGCAGCCAGACTCATCAGTCCATTATTTGATGTACTATATAATTTAAAATAATCAGTGAGAATAAAAGACAAATAAATGAATACTCTTTTTATTATTTAATTTTTTATGAAAATATATTTTTCTTTCATATAATATATCTCAACCAGTGTTTACCCTCTCTCCACTCCTTCCAGATCCCTTTTCACTTCCCCTCTCCCTCAGATACAACCCCCACCCCCATCCATTTTCTATTTAGAAAAGAGCAGGAGTTGAAAGGAAGTCAGCTAAACAGAACAAAACAAGATACAATAAGACAAGGCAAAGCCTTCATTTCAAAGCTAGACTGGACAGCCTAGTAAGAAATAAAAGAGTCCCAAGAGCAGGCAAAAGAGTCAGAGACACATCTACTCCCATTGCTCCCACAAAAACGCCCACCTAGCAGCCATTACACATATGCAGAGAACCTTGTGTAGACCCTTTCAGGTCTCATGGTTTTTGCATCAGTGTCTATGAGCTCATTTGATTCCTGCTTAGTAGATTCAGTTGGCTATGTTCTTCTGGTGTCCCTCACTCCCTCTGATTCCTATAATATTTTCATCCTATCTTCCATAGGGTTCCCTGATCTCTAAGGGTAGGGACTTGATAAATTCCTCCAATTTAGACGATTTTCATAATGTCTGAATGTGCATTTCTGAGCCCATTTTCATCTTCTGCCAGGTGAAGAATCTCTGATTATGACTGGACAAGGCGCCAAATTATCTTCTTATCAATAAATTGATTAATGAGTAAAATAAAATTTTATCTAAGAAAAAATACAAATAGTCGATTAATATTTATGAAATTCTACAAGTGATGGTTAATCATAGTTGTAAAATTGACATCATCTGTATTCAACTAAGAGCCAAGTTGCTTGGAACTGTTATGAGGGATCTTTTGAATCAAGTTATTGGAAAAAAGACCTACTCTAAACCTGGGACACATCTTCTGTTAGCAAGGTACATAGAGGGACATGGAAGAAAGAAGCTTTGCCTTTTCTGTTTGCTTATCCTCCCTCCCACTATTTATCCTCTTGGTGCACCTGGCATTAAACCTAGTTTCCTCAGGACTCCAACACAGACTGAAGAGCAGCAGCCCTCCAGGAAACTCCAGAACTGCAGCATCATACTGGAGTGGAAAAGTATGGACTGAGTGACTCCTGGAATTTCAGCCTTTCTTTTGCAAGACAACCATTGTTGGACTACCTGGTCTACATCCTGTAAGTTAGCCTAATAAACTCTATGTATGTTTATGAATGTAAATTTTATTTATGTGAGTCCTGTTCTTTTAGAGAACTGTTCTTAATATCCTTCTTTTGGAAATATAAATTAATACTGGTTTTATACTTAATGACCACTGCCAGTAATGACTATCATCAAGGAAATGACTTATGGTTTGGATGCGGGTGGAGAGAAATACATCACTCTTGAAGTGAAAGAAAGCTGTTACAGTCATGAAAATCATTATGAAGCTTCCCCCCAAAATAAAGGAGAACTTCCATGTGATCCAGTTACACCATTCATGGTAAATGCCCAAAGGATCAGAGATTATATCACAGAAATACTCATGTAGTCATGTTCATTGCTACCCATTTAACAATAGCTAAGAAATGGAACCAGCCTAGATGCCAATCAACACATGAATGGGTATAGAACGTGTTGTATATATACACAGAGTGGAATAGTATGTAGCCATAAATATGAAAACAGCATCATTTGCAGAAACGTGTCAAAGTGGAAGTGTTTATGCTAAATGAAAATACTACAGGCTCAAAAAGACAAACACCAAATATTTTCTCTTATATATAGAACATTTTTATACATATATAGATGTTTTGGGATTGAAACATCATGAAACAAAAGGGGGGGAAATGAAAAGAGAAAAGTCATAAAGAAAGGGAGATGGACAGAAAAGAAATATTAATTCAATATATGTAACCCCAAGATTAAGGGGACACATAGAGTGGGAAGAGGAAAAGCATGAAGTAAGGGACAGATGACAGAAAGGATAGTAGAGAAGATTGATGAATGGGAACAAAATTTGTATGAAATGCCATCATGAAACCCAGAACTTCATATGCTAATTTACAAACAAATGAATGTTGTATATCTACAATTAGAATTTAATGTAAAATTATTTTAAGTTAAATATTTGTAAATGTTACCTCTTTCTCTGGGAACTGAATGTTCCACCTTCACCCCATGTACATGAGCATTTAAAAAGAATACATCTTTAAATACTTTCTGTAGACTCCTCTCTCTTCTGTATTCCCTGACTTACATTAACCCACACATCGTTCATCTTTCCGGTGATTGACAGAGTCTGGACAGGGATCTTATATGACTGCTTCACTGTTCTTTAAACTTGGAGTTAATAATGGAAAAGACATCACACTTGTCTAGTGCCTTTAATGTAGTGTCTTAGGGCACTTTGCCAATTAAACAAACTTTCAAAACTAAGTGTTAGAGATTTTTATTGATGGTTTTGTTGAGCCAGACATTTTTCCCAAGGTTAGAGAACACTGTCAAAATTGTAACTCTGGAAAGAACATTTCATTTCTTTGTGTCATCTAGCCACAAAAGATGCCTCCTACAATATTGAATAGGAAAAAAAATGAAACATTTTCCCATCTCTCTCCTCACTCCCTCCTGCGAATTAGGTATATTTGGGAAACAGGAACCTTGGACTGCACCCAGGTGCATTTGGGAGTCTTTCAATGGCACACTTTTAATCCAATATTGCTTCTAGTATTTAGGAAGCCAGACATATAATCTCTGTCTCCATAGGGGAGCTAAGCTTTCACATGCTCTTCTCGCCAATGCTGTCTGCCTATTTTTGCCCAAAGACATAATAACTATTTTTGGTAACTGCATACTGTGACAAGGCCTGTGTTACATTAACTGAAATAAAGACATTTTAGGCTGAATTAACAGATGACTTTTTTTAAAGGCAAGACAATTTGGGAAGAATGGTTGAGTAATTTGGGTAAAATTTAAAACTTCCTTTTTACAATATTGTCTTTAGCACCAACATGAGAGGCTATTTTTCTCCGTTTATGGTCTTATTCTCTTTTTAATCAGTTTAATAGTTATTTACACAGAACTAATTATCTGAATGAATTATGTTTCTGTTGATTTGAAACTTTCAAGGACAAAGAATTATTTGGATGCATTATTTGCCAGAATGTTACATAAATATATAGTGTGTGTATATGTATGAGTGAGTTGTATGTATTTACAATTGTACAATGCATACACAGCTGCACATATATGTGTGTACCAGTACATGTGTTTTGTGGCCTGTAGAGAGTTTGGGTGCCATATCTATCAATTTCCAATTGACTCATTTAAAATTGGCTCTTTTCTTGAGAAAAGGACTAGTTTACTCATTAGCAAGCTTTAGAATCTTTAGTGTTATAGGCACATGTATGAACATAGCAGGCTTAATTTTTTCATGGGTGCTAGGATTTGAAATTAGGTCATCATGCTTGTCCAGAAAGTACTCTTCTACACTAAGCTATCTCTCCCCCATTCTGTATCATTTATGTGAGAAATATTTTTTATGAATATTTTCTAAAATTTTTTATGATTTACCCATGGGAGGGTTTTCCTATGAACCAAGCTACACATCCCTGTATCAACTTTACCTAATTTGTTTACCTAACTTATTTACCTACCCTATTTCATTTCACATGTTTTCATCTCACTGTGTCTTACCTAAACTCAATTCCTACTTATCACCCTATCATTTTTTTTTTTACTCAGGGTACTGTGCAGATGTATAGTCTGTTTCATTTAATTCCTTTTCTTTTTATCCCGTGCTACCTTTTATAAAGCTGACAAATTGACTATCCAACATACTCTTCATCTTTGCTTTATCCAATGATGCCTTCGGTAACTTCTGTGCTTTCTAATATATATTCTTCAGTATAGTGTTTAGATTATGTTGTGGCTTGCCCTGGAGTTATCTGTATTTTGATGCTAATTCCACTGCCCCAAGGACAGCTGCCTCATCAAATACTTAGGAGTCAGGTGACTTCACCAGAACCTTCTCCCCATTGAATACTTAAAATATAGGTGAGGGGCAGGTACAGGATAGAAGGAGGCCTGTCATTGGAGGAGAAGAAAGGATGGGAGGGAGAGAAGTTTGAGGAAGAGGAGGAGACTGGATCAAAGAGAGAAAGGAGGGAGAGAGAAGGGGAGAAGCTGTGCTAGGATGATGGAGGCTGACGTAAAGATTCCGTTCTGTGTATTTACAGGTTGTTATTAATGATCTCAAGGGATGGATAGTACCGGGTTTTGTATGTTTAAGTGGGCAATTATATCTTATCAATTGGATGTAAGGTTATTGTGTTGTGTGTTCTTTTTTTTTTTTATTAACTTGAGTATTTCTTATATACACTTCGATGTTATTCCCTTTCCCGGTTTCCGGGCAAACATCCCCCTCCCCCCTCCCCTTCCTTATGGGTGTTCCCCTCCCAACCCTCCCCCGATTGCCGCCCTCCCCCATAGACTAGTTCACTGGGGGTTCAGTCTTAGCAGGACCCAGGGCTTCCCCTTCCACTGGTGCTCTTACTAGGATATTCATTGCTACCTATGGGGTCAGAGTCCAGGGTCAGTCCATGTATAGTCTTTAGGTAGTGGCTTAGTCCCTGGAAGCTCTGGTTGCTTGGCATTGTTGTACATATGGGGTCTCGAGCCCCTTCAAGCTCTTACAGTTCTTTCTCTGATTCTTTCAACGGGGGTCCTATTCTCCGTTCAGTGGTTTGCTGCTGGCATTCGCCTCTGTATTTGCTGTATTCTGGCTGTGTCTCTCAGGAGAGATCTACATCCGGCTCCTGTCGGTCTGCACTTCTTTGCTTCATCCATCTTGTCTAATTGGGTGGCTGTATATGTATGGGCCACATGTGGGGCAGGCTCTGAATGGGTGTTCCTTCAGTCTCTGTTTTAATCTTTGCCTCTCCCTTCCCTGCCAAGGGTATTCTTTTTCCTCATTTAAAGAAGGAGTGAAGCATTCACATTTTGATCATCCGTCTTGAGTTTCGTTTGTTCTAGGGATCTAGGGTAATTCAAGCATTTGGGCTAATAGCCACTTATCAATGAGTGCATACCATGTATGTCTTTCTGTGATTGGGTTAGCTCACTCAGGATGATATTTTCCAGTTCCAACCATTTGCCTACGAATTTCATAAACTCGTTGTTTTTAATAGCTGAGTAATATTCCATTGTGTAGATGTACCACAATTTCTGTATCCATTCCTCTGTTGAAGGGCATCTGGGTTCTTTCCATTTTCTGGCTATTATAAATAAGGCTGCGATGAACATAGTGGAGCACGTGTCTGTTTTATATGTTGAGGCATCTTTTGGGTATATGCCCAAGAGAGGTATAGCTGGATCCTCAGGCAGTTCAATGTCCAATTTTCTGAGGAACCTCCAGACTGATTTCCAGAATGGTTTTACCAGTCTGCAATCCCACCAACAATGGAGGAGTGTTCCTCTTTCTCCACATCCTCGCCAGCATCTGCTGTCACCTGAGTTTTTGATCTTAGCCATTCTCACTGGTGTGAGGTGAAATCTCAGGGTTGTTTTGATTTCCATTTCCCTTATGACTAAAGATGTTGAACATTTCTTTAGGTGTTTCTCAGCCATTTGGCATTCCTCAGCTGTGAATTCTTTGTTTAGCTCTGAACCCCATTATTTTATAGGGTTATTTGTTTCCCTGCGGTCTAACTTCTTGAGTTCTTTGTATATTTTGGATATAAGGCCTCTATCTGTTGTAGGATTGGTAAAGATCTTTTCCCAATCTGTTGGTTGCCGTTTTGTCCTAACCACAGTGTCCTTTGCCTTACAGAAGCTTTGCAGTTTTATGAGATCCCATTTGTCGATTCTTGATCTTAGAGCATAAGCCATTGGTGTTTTGTTCAGGAAATTTTTTCCAGTGCCCATGTGTTCCAGATGCTTCCCTAGTTTTTCTTCTATTAGTTTGAGTGTGTCTGGTTTGATGTGGAGGTCCTTGATCCACTTGGACTTAAGCTTTGTACAGGGTGATAAGCATGGATCGATCTGCATTCTTCTACATGTTGACCTCCAGTTGAATCAGCACCATTTGCTGAAAATGCTATCTTTTTTCCATTGGATGGTTTTGGCTCCTTTGTCAAAAATCAAGTGACCATAGGTGTGTGGGTTCATTTCTGGGTCTTCAATTCTATTCCATTGGTCTATCTGTCTGTCTCTGTACCAATACCATGCAGTTTTTATCACTATTGCTCTGTAATACTGCTTGAGTTCAGGGATAGTGATTCCCCCTGAAGTCCTTTTATTGTTGAGGATAGCTTTAGCTATCCTGGGTTTTTTGTTATTCCAGATGAATTTGCAAATTGTTCTGTCTAACTCTTTGAAGAATTGGATTGGTATTTTGATGGGGATTGCATTGAATCTGTAGATCGCTTTTGGTAAAATGGCCATTTTTACTATATTAATCCTGCCAATCCATGAGCATGGGAGATCTTTCCATCTTCTGAGGTCTTCTTCAATTTCTTTCCTCCGTGTCTTGAAGTTCTTATTGTACAGATCTTTTACTTGCTTGGTTAAAGTCACACCGAGGTACTTTATATTATTTGGGTCTATTATGAAGGGTGTCGTTTCCCTAATTTCTTTCTCGGCTTGTTTCTCTTTTGTATAGAGGAAGGCAACTGATTTATTTGAGTTAATTTTATACCCAGCCACTTTGCTGAAGTTGTTTATCAGCTTTAGTAGTTCTCTGGTGGAACTTTTGGGATCACTTAAATATACTATCATGTCATCTGCAAATAGTGATATTTTGACCTCTTCTTTTCCGATCTGTATCCCCTTGATCTCCTTTTGTTGTCTGATTGCTCTGGCTAGAACTTCAAGAACTATATTGAATAAGTAGGGAGAGAGTGGGCAGTCTTGTCTAGTCCCTGATTTTAGTGGGATTGCTTCAAGTTTCTCTCCATTTAGTTTAATGTTAGCAACTGGTTTGCTGTATATGGCTTTTACTATGTTTAGGTATGGGCCTTGAATTCCTATTCTTTCCAGGACTTTTATCATGAAGGGGTGTTGAATTTTGTCAAATGCTTTCTCAGCATCTAATGAAATGATCATGTGGTTCTATTCTTTCAGTTTGTTTATATAATGGATCACGTTGATGGTTTTCCGTATATTAAACCATCCCTGCATGCCTGGGATGAAGCCTACTTGATCATGGTGGATGATTGTTTTGATGTGCTCTTGAATTCGGTTTGCCAGAATTTTATTGAGTATTTTTGCGTCGATATTCATAAGGGAAATTGGTCTGAAGTTCTCTTTCTTTGTTGTGTCTTTGTGTGGTTTAGGTATAAGAGTAATTGTGGCTTCGTAGAAGGAATTCGGTAGGGCTCCATCTGTGTGTTCTTTTATGTGACAGTTTGAGTGTAGGAAAGTGTGTGGTGGCAAGAGACACTGGGCCGCCGTGGAGCTGGGATCTAGCAGATTATCTTGGGATAGAGCAGTGCTGGACCTAGTGAGGTAAAAGACAATGTTACTTTTTATTTTTATTTTTTTACAACAACAAGGTTAAGTAGATTTTTTTTTCCTTTGGATCTCAAGAACACATTTTCTCTGTTCCAGAAAGAAAGAACAGTTTTCTATTCACTGATTTTGTGCCTCACTATAATGTGACAAAACTTTCTAACGGTTTTTCTTTTCAGCACTTAGTAGATTTTATTGAGTGGTGAGTCTCATATAATACTTTATCTAGAAGATGGGTTTATTTTATCTTTATACAAAATCAAGTAGAAAAATGCCGCGCCCAACCTCGACCAGCAAGGAAGACATGACCACAGGAGATCTTTTCAAGCAGTTTTACTCAGGAACCTTGATACAATCTTCTGACCTCTATCTCTTCTGAGTCTCTCTCTCTCTTCTGACTCTCTCTTCCTCTCTCTCTCTCTCTCTCTCTCTCTCTCTCTCTCTCTCTCTTCTCTCTCTCTCTCTCTTTTCTCTCTTTTTCTTCTGTCTCTTCCCGGGGAACGCCCTGCACCACACTTAAATAGCTAGTACTGGCCAGTCCTAGCAAGCCACGTGGGTCATGTAGATAGGCTGTCACTATGCGGAAGCTAGTGGGCCAGGCAGACAGCCAAATAAGGACTTGTTTACTGCAAGGAGCGCTCACCGTTGGGAGGGTGGAAGGTGGAAACCAGTGCCATCTTTGAGGCGCGGCACATAGCAGCTCTCTACAGAAAAAGTACTATGTATGTAAATATTTTAAACAGATAATGCATATTCATATATGAAAACATACAATAAAAGTAATAAATTATCTAAGTTAGACCAAATTTGCTCCATTCTCATGCCCTGTCCCAGAGAGACCACCTTTGAAAAACAGCCTATGCCTTCCACATTACACACCACATGGCCATTGTCAATCCTATGTCATGATTAGAGTTAGGTCAATAAAGTTCATGTTAATTTACAGGAAGCTTATTGATGGTCTTTGAAGGAAACTAGAGGGAGCTTTTAAAATGAAAATTCTGATACATAAATTTATCCAAATTATATTATTATAAAATGTAAGAGTGTAGTTATAAAATATAAGAATATTATTATGAAATAGATACTTATTATCTAAGCTTTTTATCCTCAGTTAATTTTTCTTCTGTATTCATTCATTTTTTGGATTAATTATAAATGTTAGGTAGCTATACAACTAATTAATAAATAAATTAATAAAACATTTTACTCCTAAGAGGACTACATACACATATTAATTCCATAATGACTAGACTTAATGACACAAGAGCAGCAAGAACTTTTTGCAAAGGACTCCAATAGTTCAGGGCATAAACCAAGAGTTGACAGATGGAGACACAAGAAGATAACGACTCTGTTTGAAAAAGGAAAAAAAAAAACACTGAGTGAAGAGAAGCCAACATAATGGGAGAAACGTTTTCTTAGTTATACATATTAATCTAGAATATCTAAACAACTCACACATTTTGTACCCATAAACCAAGAACAATTAATACATGAATTTTTGAGATAAACAAATTTCTCAGATTAAAAAAAAGAAGAATGTATTGGGCAAGAATCCCATGAAAAAAATATTCAACACCTTTAGCCACCAGGGAAAAACAATGCATTGGGAATCCATCAGAATGATTATAATTAAGAAAATAAATATTATAAAAATGCTGGTTAGGATATGGGTAGGTGGCAGCTGAAGTGGAGAAGCACCAGGGGAGGTGTCAAAAACCAGTTCCCCTCCCTGCCCGAATTCTCTCCCCTTCACCCACACACTGAGCCTGACCCGAGATCTCCGTGGAAAACCTCCAGCATGGAGGCACACAGACACACACCATTAATCTGGATCTTGGGCAGGATCACACACCCTAAACCTAAACTCCATGGACCCCTTATCAGATCCTGGCTATAGGTTTCTTTCCTTGAATTGCTGTCCTGGCTTCCTTTGATGGTAAACTGTGAAGTGGATGCCTAAGCTTAATAAACCCTTTCTTACTCATTTCATCACAGCATTAGTAAACCTAACATGGTGACTTAGTGTTTCATTAATCTATAAAAAAGACGTTATCAGGGACTAAAGGGATAGTTCTTGCTGCTTTTGCAGAAGACAGGGGCTCAATTCCTAGCATCAGGAAGCTCACAACCTTTATGACTTCCTTCCAGGGTCTCTGATGCATTCTGCTGCTATCTGCAAGTACCATGCACACACATGCTACATATACATATGTGTAGGTAAACACTCACACACATAAAACACAAATGAATAAAGTTTTGCAAAAAGAGAAGAAAATATATCTATTTGCAGAAAATAAATGGAATTAAAGACTATTCTATTAAGAAAAATATTTTTGTGCAACATTTTAGGAAGGCTGCAAAAAAGGTGGAGGAGCAGAGCAGGAGGAGAAGGAAGAGGAGAAAGAGAAAGAGGAGGACAAGGATGAGGAGGAGGAAGAGGATGGAGAGATAGAGGAAGAGGAGGAAAAAGAGGAGGAGGAGGTAGTGGTGGTGGTGTGGTTTACAGGCAATGTTTAGAGCAAGATTACCAGTTTAGTAATGTTTGAGAAAGCTACATATGACATACTTTGTAAGGAAGTTACCAAATATAAGCTTATTTATTATTCAAGCTGTGGTCTATGAGAGACTGAACATTCAAGGCCTTCAGCAGCTACTTAGTGGAAGACAAATCAAGCTTCTTTCAAAGCACAGTGCATGTTAAACCAACTCTCCATTTGGAAAAAATAAAACTTTATTAAATCATAAAAATTATAAGTACTACTTTTTCTTCACTTGTAGAATATAGATTTTATTTTAGACACATAACTCATCTGTATGTTTTGTGCATATGTAGGATATATAGTAATTATCAAGTTTTATGAATATCAACTTATATAAAATTATTAGATATGTATTTATTTAATCATGTATAAATTTAAGTACATCTATGTATAAATAAGTACATATTTGTTAATTTTAATATGTAAAAGTAAACAATTGTCCTGACAGTATTATATGGCGATAACCATGAGGAAAATTTAATGAATGACCACATTGCTGTGAGCTTTGACTTTCACCCTTGGTCACTTTCTCATATCCTCTTCTAGACTGAAATTTTTCTACTCCCTCCAGTACTCAAACTCAAAGTTGCAGATACAGTGAGATCTTTGGTACTTAAGCCTGATTTCAGCTCTAACTTTCGCTACTCCAGTAAGACTGATTGTATCAAAGTAATAAAAAGGCACTTTACTATTAAATTACTGACCACTTCTGAATCTCATGTTAATCTCTGTGGAGCAAGTAACACAGTGACATTGTTAAAGTAACATGGGTATGACCAGAGTTAAAGTTACCTCATAGAGGGCATCCCTACAGACCAAATCCAGGAAAGATCCCATCCTTACAGAATTGCTTGCTGCTTTGGCTTTACCTGTTACAAGATTCTAATACAGTTCATATTTTACTTATTAACTTTTTTACTTGTTTTTCCTCACAAGAGAGATTGAGTACCATTTATGTGACAATTCATGGTTTTTTTGTTTCCTTAATGCATAAAATAATGCCTGGACACAAAGAAAGTGATTAGTAGGTATTTGTTGATTATATGAATTAATTTATAAATAATATAATTTGTGGCAATTAAAAATAAATGATAAGTAGCCATTCTAATATCAAATAAAATCAATTTTCAACTAAAATTCATCAAAAAAGATAAGGAAGGACACTTCATATTCATCAAAGGAAAAATCCACCAAGATGATCTCTCAATCCTAAATATCTATGCCCCAAATACAAGGGCACCTACATACGTAAAAGAAATCTTCCTAAAGCTCAAAACACACATTGCACCTCACACAATAATAGTAGGAGACTTCAACACACCACTCTCATCAATAGACAGATCATGGAAACAGAAATTAAACAGAGACGTAGACAGACTAAGAGAAGTCATGAGCCAAATGGACTTAACAGATATTTATAGAACATTCTACCCTAAAGCAAAAGGATATACCGTCTTCTCAGCTCCTCATGGTACTTTCTCCAAAATTGACCATATAATTGGTCAAAAAAAGGGCCTCAATAGGTACAGAAAGATAGAAATAATCCCATGCGTGCTATCGGACCACCACAGCCTAAAACTGGTCTTCAATAACAATAAGGGAAGAATGCCCACATATACGTGGAAATTGAACAATGCTCTACTCAAACACAGAGGTGTTTGCCAGCAGCAAACCACTGAATTGAGTATAGGACCCCTGTTGAAGGAATCAGAGAAAGAACTGGAAGAGCTTGAAGGGGCTTTAGACCCCATATGTACAACAATGCCAAGCAACCAGAGCTTCCAGGGACTAAGCCACTACCTAAAGACTATACATGGACTGACCCCGGACTCTGACCTCATAGGTAGCAATGAATATTGTAGTAAGAGCACCAGTGGAAGGGGAAGCCCTGGGTCCTGCTAAGACTGAACCCCCAGTGAACTAGATTGTTGGGGGGAGGGTGACAAGGGGGGGAGGATGGGGAGGGGAACACCCATAAAGAAGGGGAGGGGGGAGGGGGATGTTTGCCCGGAAACCGGGAAAGAGTATAACACTTGAAATGTATATAAGAAATACTCAAGTTAATAAAAAAAATAAAAATAAATGGTATTGGGAAAAACAATTTGAGACAATTCGAGATTTTATTTACAAACTATTTTAAAATTGTATGTACATTATACAATTATACTGGGGAGTAGATCCAAAAAATATAGACAATTAGATGCAAATTTTTAGATGCAAATAAATAAAACTATTTATTGCTCCATTTTGAATGCAAATTACCACATGTTTTCACCACAGATAATACATATTGTTTTTGTACTTTAGTTTCTTTTTAAAAATTTATTTAATTTTTTTTTACACTCCAAATTTTATCCCCTTCCTGGTTCACCCTCTGACTGTTCCATATCCCATATGTCCCTTCCCCCTATTAGAAAGTGCCCACCCCCTACCCTGCACCCCATCAGACCTCCCCATTCTCTGGGTCCTCCAATCTCTGGAGGATTAGGTACATTTTCTCTGACTGAACCCAGACCTGGCAATGCTCTGCTGTATATGTGTTGGGTGGTCTGGTATCAGCTGGTGTATACTGCCTGGTTGGTGGTTCAGTGTCTGAGAGATCTTGGGGTCCAAGATAATTGAGACTGCTGGTCCTCTCTACAGAGTCGCCCTCCTCCTCAGATTCTTCCAGCTTTTCCCTAATTCAACTACAGGGGTCAGAAGCTTCTGCCCATTGGTTGGGTGTAAGTATCTGCATCTGACTCTTTCAGCTGCTTGTTGAGTATTTTGGAGGACAGTCATGATAGGCCATTTTTTTTGTGAGCACTCCGTAGAGTGTCAGGCCTTGGCTCCTCTCTTTGAGCTGAATACTATTTTAGGCTTGTCCTTTTCCTCAGGCTCTTCTCCATTTTTGTCCCTGCAGTTCTTTCACACAGGAACAATTATGGGTTAGAGTTTTGGTCTGTAGGATGGCAGGCCCCCCCTCACCTGATGTTCTGTCTTTCTGCTGGAGGTGGGTTCTACAGATTTTCTTTCCCAGCTGTAGGGTCTTTAATCTGAGGTGCCCCCTTTGAGAACCGAGAGGCTCTTACCTCCCAGGTCTCGGGTGCATTCTGGAGGGTCCTCCTAACCTCCTACCTCCCTAGGAGGTTGCCTGTGTTCAATTTTTCTGCTGGCCCTCGGGACTTAAGTCCTGTTTCCCCATGCAATCATGTTCTGTTCTTTCCCTTCTTGTCCCCTATCCCACCCAGCATTCCCCTTCCTCCTCCCTCCTGTGATTGCTTTCCTCTCCTTCCCAAGTAGGATTGAGGCATCCTCACTTGGGCCCTCGGTTTGTTAACCTTTTTGAGTTCTGTGGACTGTATCTTGCTGTCCTTGTTTCTTTGTTTGTTTTGTTTTGCTAATATTCACGTATTAACGAGCACATACCACACATTTTGGGTCTGAATTAGCTCACTCAGAATGATATTTTCTAGTTTCATTCATTTGCCTGCAAAACCAGGATGTCCTCATTCTTTAATAGCTGAATAGCATTCTGTTGTGTAAATGAATCACATTTCCTGTATCCATTCTTCTGTTGTGGGACATCTGGGTTGTTTCCAGCTTCTGGCTCTTACAAGCATGGCTGCTGTGAACACAGTGGATACATATTGTTTTATGTTATGCAGTGAGAACTTGTGTTTGTGGTTTGATCTCATTGGGGAAAATAGGCAGCCATATTCATAGTATATGGAAATTTAAGGTTATAGAGGAAGATAGTTTTAATATGCACTAAAAGATATAAAGATATTCAAAGTGTTTAAAACAGAAACCCAATTTATAAGAATAAATCATAACAATGCTTAAATAAAATGAAGCAAATGTAAACACTAAGTATAAAACAATAATTTACCAAAAAGGATAATTGTGTATATTGTCAGTAGTCTAAAATTAAATTTTACACTGAGTCCAGGAAATGTCGAGTTTTCTTTTAAAATGTTATATTTTATAAATTAACAATCTAGAAATTATCCCTGTAGATTAAAAAGAGGAAATGATGAATGAAATGAAATTTTAACAGTGTATATTTATCTACGAATATATGAACATAGACAGAATGAAATCATCCAATTAAATGTTATCTGTGGCGTTTGTCATAAATAACATTTTTAGCACTAACATCAAGTATTTTGAATTTTGGAGGTGAATATACAGTGTGTGATTTTAAAAGCAAAGTAACCTAAAAGAAACAAGAATTAACTGACCCCACTCTATTTGTAAAACATGAAAACTATGATGGAAGCTGTCACGAATTTTTATTCTTTTATACATTGAAATTATCCTACATTGTAGAGATGAGGGAGAGAAAAAAATGAAAGTGAAAAGTCAGATTCTTGATTGAAAAATCTCTTTTTTATATGACCTTTATATCTTCATGATGTTCTGTACAAAGTCTTAGGTCAGACAAGTCCTACTGCCTGTGAGACTGGCGTATAAAGAAGTATTACTTTGAGGTTCTAAGTGGGTGTTGAGACACAGGTACATTCTGTCCTAAGATCCAAGGTGACGTAGTTAAAATGAAAGCAAAACAAAACAAAACGGAAAAATCATATCTCTTCTGTGCTGAAAACGTTGTGGAAGCAGGAGACAGTGATTGTACTCTGAATGTTCTTCAGTTGAGCTTCTATTAGTGCAGGCAGCTGGGAAGTCATTGATTGCCTCTGAGAGATGATGAGATTGTGCTACACATAACTTGGCCATCGTTACCATGTGATTTTCAATTAAGAAGAAAATCAAAAGTATCCTGGTGTCATGGTCATAACCTGAAGGGTTCAGACAAGCTGCTGGCTGCATACAAATCAGGGCTAATCATCCATCCTTGTGCTGCCTGCAGGCTTCTAAGAGAAACGATCTTTACAGCATGCAGGCACATTTATTTTTCATGTCATTGCTGTTGTCATTTTTGAATAAGATTGTTCATTTTTTGTTTTGCATTTGAGAATACTTAATCCAGAGAGTCGATTGAATTATCACTACAACAATATGGAGGGTCAAAATGCATTGTTGAGAACTGAGTAACTTGGAAGTTCAACAAGACTGCCGGAGAGAAAACAGCTCAGGTCTTCAGGCATCCACATCTCCAAAATTTGTAATTCATGTAACTAGGCTATTAATATACTCACAATGCAGTGACTTAACAGAGAAAGATCTATTACCATAAAATGTGTAGATCTGATGAACATCTTTCTTTGCTTTGTTTCAATATGGTGCTATAGACTATTTCAAGAATAGAGACCTTACTGTGAGAAAGGTTTGCCTCATTAAGAAATTGTGAATGATGTCATGGGATCTGCTTTTATGAATTGGCCACATGAGACAGGGAAACAGAAGCACACAGTCATGCTACTGTTATGTCTACTGATGCCTTCTTTACAGCCACTGCTCTTGGTCTTAACGAAGAAGACAGGAAGGAATCTTTTTGGCCTTTACTGTAGAGAATAAGACGACATTTCTACCTCATCCTACTTTTTATGCCTTAACTGCAAAACAAACTGCAGCTGTCAGAAAACAGAACTGAGTTGATTGTCAATTTTATTGACAGTAATAGCTTAATCTGTCAGTGCAAATAACACACATTAGTATGTGAACTGAATTCTTGAAGTGCAGAAAGTCCTGCTTTGGTTTTATAATGGGCTCGATGAAAGCTGAATTCTTTTTAATGTTATTCTCTCACAAGATGTGGCTTTTATTTATCCATTTTTAACCTTGTAGTCAATTGGGTTTAAAAACTGTCTTCTATATATGCGCATCATTTCAAAAGTGTTATTACTTAAGACATTCTTAAGGGTAGAACATGAATTTAAAGGATTATCATGAAAAAATGTCCTGGTAGGTGTGGTAGGGGTAGTCTGGGATAAATAGGATCCAGACACACTGCATACACACCTGTGGACCTTTAAAAACAGTCTAAGAAAGTTTGTCCTTATTTCCCAAGCTGAAGATTCCAACCATTGGAATCTTCAGGTCTCATGTTTTGACTCTTTCCTATTGAAGTCATGAAAGTGTCAGGGGTTCCCTTCATATCATAAGTGAAGTGATTGATAATGGAGAAGACATATTAAGCCACCTTTCACAAATCTCATGAGCCCTCTTTTTTTTTAACCTTCCCCACTGAAGGGAGAACAGGGCCCTCTTATTTTTTTCTCCATCTTTACTAAATTGGGTATTTCTTATTTATATTTCAAATGTTATTCCCTTTCCTGGTTTCCATGTCCACATCCCCCTAACCCCTCCCTCTCCCAATCTGTATGGGTGTTCCCTTCCCAATCCTACCCCATTACCCTGCTTCCTCCAAGAATCTTGTTCACTGGGGGTCTAGGCTTGGCAGGACCAAGGGCTTGTCCTTTCATTGCTGCCCTTACTAGGCTATTTATTGCTACCTATGAAGTTGGAGCTCGGGGGTCAGTCCATGTTTGGGTAGTGGCTCATTCCCTGGAAGCTCTGGTTGGTTGGCATTGTTGTTCATATGGGGTCTCAAGCCCCTTCAAGCTCTTTCAGTCCTTTCTCTGATTTCTTCAAGGGGGGTCCCGTTCTCAGTCCAGTGGTTTGCTGCTGGCATTCACCTATGTATTTGCCATATTCTGTCTCTGTCTCTCAGGAGAGATCTACATCCGATCCTGTCAGCCTGCACTTCTTTGCTTCATCCATCTTATCTAGTTTGGTGACTGTATATGTATGGGCCACATGTGGGTCAGGCTCTGAATGGGTGTTCCTTCAGTCTCTGTTTTAATCTTTGCCTCTCTCTTCCCTGCCAAGGGTATTCTTGTTCCCCTTTTAAAGAAGGAGTGAAGCATTCACATTTTGATCATCTGTCTTGAGTTTCATGTGTTCCGTGCATCTAGGGTAATTTGAGCTTTTGGGCTAATATCCACTTATCAATGAGTGCATACCATGTGTGTTTTTCTGTGATTGTGGTACCTCATTCAGGATGATATTTTCCAGTTCCATCCATTTGCCTATGAATTTCATAAAGTCATTGTTTTTGATAGCTGTGTAGTATTCCATTGTGTAGATATACCAAATTTTCTGTAGTTCTCTGGTTTAACATTGCGGATCACTTATATATACTATGATATCATATGCAAATAGTGATATTTTGATTTATTCCTTTCCAATCTGTATCCCTTTGATCTCTTTTTGTTGTCTGATTGCTCTGGCTAGGACTTTGAGATTTATTGAATAAGTAGGGATACAGTGGGAAGCCTTGTCTAGTCCCTGATTTTAGTGGGATTGCTTCAAGTTTCTCTCCATTTAGTTTAATATTAGCTACTGGTTTGCTGTATATGACTTTTACTATGTTTATGTATGGGCCTTGAATTCCTGTTATTTCCAGGACCTTTTATCGTGAAAGGGTGTTGAATTTTGTCAAATGCTTTCTCAGCATCTAATGAAATGATTGTGTTGTTTTTATATTTCAGCTTGTCTATATAGTGGGTTACATTGTTGGTTTTCCTTATATTAAACCATCTCTGCATACCTGGGATGAAGCCTACTTGATCATGATGGATGATTGTTTTGATTTATTCTTGGATTCGGTTTGCAAGAATTTTATTGTGTATTTTTGCATCGATATTCATAAGGGAAATAGGTCTGAAGGTCTCTTCCTTTGTTGGGTCTTTGTGTGGTTTGGGTATAAGAGTAATTGTGGCTTCATAGTAGGAATTTGGTAGTAATCAGTCTGTTTCAATTTTGTGGGATAGTTTGGATAGTATTGGTATGAGGTATTCTTTGAAGGTCTCATAGAATTCTGCACTGAACCCATCTGGACCTGGGCTCATTTTGGTTGGGAGAATTTTCATGACTGCTTCTATTTCTTTTGGAGTTATGGGGTTGTTTAAACGGTTTATCTGTTCCTGCTTTAACTTTGGTACCTGGTATCTGTCTAGGAAATTGTCCATTTCCTGCAAATTTTCAAGTTTTGTTGAATATAGGATTTGATGATTTTTTGAATTTCCTCTTATTCTGTTGTTATGTCTCTCTTTTCATTTCTGATTTTGTTAATTTGGACACACTCTCTGTGTCCTCTGGTTAGTCTGGCTAAGGGTTAATCTGTCTTGTTGATTTTCTCAAAGAACCAGCTGTTGGTTCTGTTGCTTCTTTGTAGAGTCCTTTTTATTTCTACTTGGTTGATTTCAGCTCTGTGTTTGATTATTTCTTGCCTTCTACTCCTCCTGTGTTTATTTGTTTCATTTTGTTCTAGAATTTTCGGTGTGCTGTCAAGCTGCTGATATATGTTCTCTCCTGTTTCTTGCTGCAGGCACTCAGAGCTATGAGTTTTCCTTTTAGCACAGCTTTCTTTGTGTCCTATATGTTTTGGTATGTTGTACTGAAAGGGAAAAGTTTAAAATTGGCCCTCTAGGCAAAAGTTGAAGCCATAAGAAAGAAAAATAGTTGGGCCCTGGAACTGCCTATTGCAGGAATTAGCTGACCACAGAAACAGTAATTGCACCAGCTGGTTCAGCCACTTTGTTCCAGGAACTAGCTAAATTGCATGAGCTGTTTCAGATAATAGCAGGATTAAACAATCATGAGAAACAGGTTCTTCCTTGTGATTCGGTATGGTATTTCCTTTAAATACTCTTTCTCTCAGCCATTCAGTGTCGAACTCCTCTACTCCAGCGTGCGATACTAGTCTTGACCCCAGTGCACTGGTTTCTGTTGTCCCTATCAATAAACCTCCTGTTATTGCAGCAAGGATGGTCTCTAGTGATTTCTTGGGGGTTGTGTCATCCCGAGACTTAAGTGAGGGTCTCCCTGCTCCGGGGGTCTTTTAGTACCTTCATTTTCATTAAATTCTAAGAAGTCTTTAATTTCTTTCTTTATTTTTTCCTTGACCAGGTTATCGTTGAGTTGAGCATTGTTCAACTTCCATGTATATGTGGGTGATCTTTTCTTATTGTTATTAAGACCAGCTTTAGCCTGTGGTGATCTGATAGGACGCATGGGATTATTTCTATCTTTCTGTATCTGTTGATGCCTGTTTTGTGACCGATTATATGATCAATTTTAGTGAAAGTACCATGAGGTGGTAAGAAGAAGGTACATTCTTTTGTTTTAGGATAGAATGTTATATAAATATCTGTTAAGTCTATTTGCTTCATGACTTCTCTTAGTCTGTATATGTCTCTATTTAATTTCTGTTTCTATGATCTGTCCATTGATGAGTGGGGTGTTGAAATCTCCTACTATTATTGTGTGAGGTGCAATGTGTGCTTTGAGCTTTAGTAAGGTCTCTTTTATGTTTTTAGGTGCCCTTGTATTTGGAGCATTGATATTTAGGATTAAGAGTTCATCTTGGTGGATTTTTCCTTTGATGAATATGAATTGTCCTTCCTTATATATTTTGATGACTTTAGTTGAAAATCTATTTTATTCGATATTAGAATGGCTACTCCAGCTTCCTTCTTCCGACCATTTGCTTGGAATGTTGTTTTCCAGCTTTTTACTCTGAGGCCGTGTCTGTCATTGTCTCTGACATGTGTTTCCCGTAGGCAGCAAAATGCTGGGTCCTCATTACTTATCCAGTTTGTTAATCTGTGTGTTTTTATTGGGGAATTGTATCCATCGATGTTGAGAGATATTAAGGAATAGCGATTGTTGTTTCCTGTTATCTTCATATTTGAAAGTGAGATTATGTTTGTGTGCTTATCTTCTCTTTTATTGCAAAATGATTAGTTTCTTGCTTTTTCTAGGGTGCTGCTTGCCTCCTGGTGTTGTGTTTTACCATTTATTATCCTTTGTAGGGCTGGATTTGTAGAAAGATATTGTGTAAATTTGGTTTTGTCATGGAATATCTTGGTTTCTTCATCTATGTTAACTGAGAGTTTTATTTGATACAGTAACCTGGGTTGGCATTTGTGTTCTCTTAGGTTCTGTATGAAATCTGTCCAGGAACTTCTGGCTTTCACAGTCTCTGTTGAGAAGTCTGTTGTAATTCTGATAGGTCTTCCTTTATAATTTACTTGATCTTTTTCCCTTACTGTTTTTAATATTCTTTGTTTTGTGCATTTGGTGTTTTGACTATTATGTGATGGGAGGATTTTTTTTCTCTGGTCCAATCTATTTGGAGTTCTGTAGGCTTCTCATATGTTCATGAGCATCTCTTACTTTAGGTTAGAGAAGTTTTCTTCTATGATTTTACTGAAGGTATTTACTGGTCCTTTGAGTTGGGAGTCTTCACTCTCTTCTATAGCTATTTCCTTAGGTTTGATCTTCTCATTGTGTCCTGGATTTTCTGTATATTTTGGGCCAGTAGTTTTTTTCTGTTTTACATTATCTTTGACAGTTGTTTCTATGATTTCTATGGAATCTTTTGCTCCTGAGATTCTCTCTTCTATTTCTTGTATTCTGTTGGTGATGCTTCTATCTACGGTTCCTTGTCTCTTCCTTTGGTTTTCTATATCCAGGGTTGTCTCCCTTTGTGCTTTCTTTATTGTTTCTATTTCCATTTTCAATTCCTTCACCTGTTTGATTGTGTTTTCCTCCTTTTCTTTCAGGAATTTTTGTCTTTCCTCTTTAAGGGCTTCTACTTGTTTACTTGTGTTTTCCTGCATTTCTCTAACGTAGTTCTTTATGTCTTTCTTAAAGTCCTCCATCATCATGATCAAATGTGATTTTAAATCTAGATCTTGCTTTTCTGGTGTGTTTGGATATTCAGTGTTTACTTTGGTGGGAGAATTGAGCTCCAATGGTGTGATGTAGTCTTGGTTTCTGTTGCTTGGGTTCCTGTGCTTGCCTCTTGCTATCAGGTTGTCTCTGGTGTTACATTGTTCTGCTATTTGTGGCAGTGGCTTGACTGTCCTGTAGGCCTGTATGTCAGGAGTGCTGTAAAATTGTTTTCCTGTTTTCTTTCAGCCAGTTATGGGATCAGAGTATTCTGTTTCAGACGTGTAGTCGTTCCTGTCTACTGGCTTTCAGCTGTTCCTGTGGGAGTTTGTCCTGAGTCCATCATGCAGGTCACTTGGAGCAGAAATGTTGGTCTTACCTCTGGTCTCAGGCCTGAAGTCACTCATCAGGGTTGGGCTTCAGCTCTCCATGAGCGTAACAACCAGTAGGGTCTGCCACTCCTTCTGAGTCCCTGTGTGCAGGGGGCCCTGATGGCATAAGACATTTTCCTCTAGAGACAGAAATGTGGGCAGAGAGTAGTCTCCTGTGGTTTCCCAGGCATGTCTGCCCCTCTGCAGGTCTTTCTCTCCCTTGCATGGTATTTGGGTGCAGGGAGCTATTTGACCTTGTCCCTTCAGATCCGTGCCCAGTCTGGACCTCAGGGCTCCTGTAGCTTGAGTGCTCCTTTCTTCCTGTTCCCAGAGGCCCTATACAGTTTCCTCTTGGTCCAGGGATGTGGGCAGAAGTGGTGGTCTCTCCTGCCCTGTAGTCTCAGGAGTGCCCACACTTCTGGAAGATGAGCTCTCTCTCCCAAGGTGTTTGGGAGCAGAGAACTTTGGGCTGTGATCAGCAAGGATTGGGTGACAGCTAGAAACCGGAAGGGAAAGAGGAATTTTGCCTTTGTGTGTCCTGAGTCCATCAGGCAGTTCACTTGGAGCAGAAAAGTTGGTCTTACCTCTGGTCTCGGGCCTGAAGTCACTCTCAGGGCCATCTTTTAAGTCTTCTATAAACTCTTAATTAAAAGTCAAGATGACAAATGGCTACCCATTGTTCAAAATGGATTAGCTTTTAATATTAGTGTTAATGTAACAAGGAAGCAGCATGGGTCTTTGGTTTAAGAGACAAAAACATGTGTGACACATCACTGATGTGCTGTGTGATCCTATCAGAGTATAGATATACAAGGACAACATACTAGCATTCAGTTACCTGCCTTTTGTGCTCAGTTCTATACCTGGTCTTAAGAAATGTACACCTTAAGGTTTCCTGTGCATATCATGACTCTCCGTCCAAAGGTTTTTCATTCACTCATTCGACAATGTGCGCGTGCTCGCATGGGTGTGCGCGCGCACACACACACACACACACACACACACACACACACACAACACAAGTTGGATACTTACTAGAGATACATAAAGATGAAATTCAATAGCTTTCTAGAGTTTACATTCTAGTGAAAGCAAAAGAAAGTAATTAAAACAAACATATCAGTCCATGAACAACTGCCACCTATAAAAATTACCTCACTCTTGTATTTGGGCTAAAGGGTTATCTGCACAAAAGTTGCACAAGATTGGGCAAGCTGACATGTAATCATGGAAAAAGTTAAAGCCCATGGGTTTATGGAGGAGATGTCATTTTCTTCAGTGATGCAGATACCATTTCTCCCCCAGTGCTTGGGTAGCAATTCTAACTGTACACAGTGGGTCACTAACTAATACAAGACATTAAGTAGGAGTGAGGCATGTTGAGAAGAGTTCCGGTGGAAGACAGGTGGCTGAGAGAGAAATGGGATGTATAAAGATCTAAAATTCACTATATAAAAGCACAAACCTCTTAAATAAATTTAAAAATAAAACTTACATGATGCTAAAAAAAATCCAAGTAAAACATACACCTTTATAATGTGAACTTACTTTGTGAAAAAATAGATATGACTTTCTAGCCTCACTTAATTCAAGTGGAATACTTTTGAGTCTGATCACAAAATCAACTCCATGTGGTTTTTTTGCCCCAATACCTAAGTTTTCATTGCTGTAGTTTTCACATTTTTTGCAAAAACTAGATTATGTTCCTGAAGCTTGTAATGGCTCCTGAATTGTTAAGTGTTTTACCAAGATTATATAATTACTGGAAGCCTCATTTTGAGAAGCAAATGACAAATTCTTCAATTCCAACTAGACTTGAAGGCTACTTGTCTGAAGATTTGTTTATAACAGCAAAATTCATGTCTACCTTGTTTATTACTATGGAATGAATTTCCTCGAATGTCAACTTTAGGGCACCAACAAAATCTGATGGATGGTCATCAGAAGTCAGTGTTTGCCTGGTCATCTGTAAACATTTTGTCAATATTCTAAGGACTTGGGAAGACCAGCCATGGGTGAGGCTAAAGAAGTATGACTGAGCT
The DNA here is from genome assembly GCF_021556685.1 of Rattus norvegicus. Classification (NCBI taxonomy): domain Eukaryota; kingdom Metazoa; phylum Chordata; class Mammalia; order Rodentia; family Muridae; genus Rattus; species Rattus norvegicus. The sequence goes on along the minus strand of NC_141537.1, from coordinate 40,267,374 downwards.
GTCAACATGTGTTACATCTTGAATTTGTTTGAATGTTTGGATGGACAATGTAACCCATTCAACTATTGGCATCTGAAAAGAACCATTGATTCTTGGACGGTTATGCAGATGAACAGAGGATGCTGAGCATGCATATTCAATTCCTAACTTTTGTTACATTTTCTGGTAAATAGTATAATGTTTTGTGAATATTTTAGGGACAAATCTTGGCAGTCAGAAAGGCTGTCTTTCATAAATCATGAGGGTGGATTGTGGGAGGTATGATTACCTAAACTATTTTTGTTTGAGTAAGAAGGACTGAGGGTTAGCAGATGGTAGGTAAAAAACAGAACCAGCTGCAGAGTCCAAATTAAAAATTGAAGCCATCATACACTTTGTCTGCATATGCTACTAATAGTTGTTTTGAAACATGATAAATTGTCCCACAGGGTCAGCACAACAATCTAGTTGGCACGGTTCTGACTTAGTTGCATTCATTATGTGTTTGCTGGGGTTGTGATTAGGGCTCTGCTATTGTTGGTTAAACACCCGTTGTTGAGTCTTTTCTTCAAAATATAAACATATCCAATAAAGGAGCACATGCATGGATGCATGTAGCAAAATAACATAGCAGGTGCAGTATTAAGGAAACAAAAGAGGAAAGGTGATCTCTTAAGTCAGAATCATAATAATCTGAAGGATTATGTCATTATGTAAGTCAATTTATCAATTTTTCTTTAAATCTTGAATGTAGTAATGATATACAAAGAATGTGTGAACCTATTGTGCTAATTCTTTTGGTTATAATCACTAAAATCTTTGCTACTTTTTACTAAGTACCAGGTGAAATATGTGGTTTGTACACTAAATTTATTTCCAACTTAGAACACTTCACAAATTAAGTCAGATTAACTTGCTAATGTAAATATCATATATAACTTTTTCATTCTGTTCCTGCTTCCTCTTTTGCTTAGCATTTCTCAGTACTTCACTTAGTTTCTGGTTTTGTACATGGTATTGAGAACAGTCTACAATTATTTGTTCTTGAACAGTCTACAATTATTTGTTCTTGTTATGTATTTTATGCCTGATGATGTCATGAGTAGATTGAAATTATAATGATGCTAAGCCAAATAATAATAGTTAGAAGGTAAAGACAAAGGATGGAGAGCTGTCCTAGTGAAAACATCTGCACTGGTAAAATTACCGAATATTATCTAACTGAAAATATATATTTCAAAATGTTCCGACTGAAGTTTCTTGGATATTTTAAATGCCTTCATACTTTGTCACAGGAACAGGCAGTATGAAAACCAGGCAGTGTCTCCACAGGTAACTGTCACACAGGTTGTATCCTTTGGAAATTATTTTCTGTTTACATAGATTCACATACTGCATTCCACAAAATTATAATGCCTTTGCTGCCCAACAACGTGCACGATCCCTTTGTAGCTGCTACAGCTTCTTTTTATTTAGGGTATTCAATTTTCTTTTTGGTTTGCAGTGTCTCAGATGTACAGAGCTGTAAAGTAAGTGTCCAGTGAATTCATTGGTAATCTTTACCTTTCTTCTTTTGAAGTTGTAAGCAATTTTATAAAAAGAGAAAGATGTTTCCTTAAGAGCTTAAGACCAGAGCCTAGAAAATAGTATCTTAAAGAGGTGTTTTTTATTGTAATTTTGTGCCTGGTATTTTTTTCTTTCTTGTCTTTTTTGTTTCCTTGTTTTACACTAGATCACAAAACTGTAGGTGCGCTCTTGTCTTTGTTTCTTGATTTAATGCCACACACCACATTTCCCTGTCACATGGGAGTACAATAAATTTTCTTGTAAACTTGAGATTTCAAGGCTATGACTCTGTCAAACTTATACTTTCTGAACTTCTGAAATATTTCCGCTTAGCAACCTTTTTGCATTACTTTGAAAACTTTTATGTCCAAAAACCGGATGACTGTAACCAAATAAAATAAAATTTAGAAGCTGATTTTTAAAACTAATGTATGAAATATTTGGTATCTATATAAAAATTCTCATTGAAGGGGTTTAAAAGGAAACATTTTTTCCTATAGTTATATGTTATATTCACAAAATATATCAGATATTTAGATTTGAACTTCCTTATAAAGCTTAAGTTATGTTATAAAAACAAAATACTTGAAAATGTTAGTAATGACAAAATACCATCAATGTGGCTGTATGTAACTAACCCCAAACTTACATGGAATAATTACATGTCCCCTCATGACTAAGATTGGGAAGAAAACAGTGTTTAAAAAGGGAAGCATCTCTGTTCACTTTTGTACTTCAGAATTACTCAAATCACCTATGTATTGACATTGATCTGCCATCCTCATAATTCATGAGCACAACTGTAGATCCTTTAAGTAGTTACTGGGACAATGTTTACAAAAACTCCCATGGTGACCTGTAAATACTATGTGCTCATAAGTGTTTATGTGTGTGGTGGATGGGGAGGACAGGAAGCCAGATTGACCAGGGTGAGGCTGGCTTTTCAAGTGAAATTGAGACTTGGCATTACACCTGAAATGACACGGGTATAAATAAGAACTGAAGATTGATCTAATACATCTTCATTTTCCTCTTCTTCACTTGGATAAGGAGATATCTACAATCTAATTTGAAAATTCTCTGAGCATTTTATATAATTTTCTTTGGTGTTTCATCCCAATTCTGAATTACTGAATTTTGGATACATGCTGATTATGATAATGAATAACAACATTTCAATATTTTTGAGTAATGTTATTCTAGATGATTTATATAAATCATTTAATGGGCTTACTGTGGTTCTTTTTTTTTTTTACTATAGGCAGTTTTATGACAGCTTTAGAACTAGCCAGTGGAAAAATAAGATAGCAATATTTATGACTGCTTCTATGTTTTTATTTAGAGCACAAACACTCAATAATATGAAACTATCTCCTTTTATGTTGGATCAGATTTTTGCAGTTATGTTTCTATTAAATGTATAAATATTCTCAACCTGCCATAGAGACACCTGGATCAATTACTTGCCTGGAATTTTGAACCTTTATTTTCTACTCATCACCTTCTCACCATTATCTACTCATGTTTTGGGGCTTGTCTCCTCATCTTAGATTTTAAATCTTTCTTCCAGAAGTCACCCTTTTCTGAAGATTTCCTACTGGAGTCACATTTCCATATCTATGGGGGCAACATAATAGTCTACAGTATACCAATTGAATAAAATAATTTATTTAACATTCTAAATGAAAAGCTTATAGGTATCACCTGTGATATTACTTATATTATTAGATATACCAAGGAATTAGTTATACTTGAAATAAAAAGCCAAATGTAATCTCTATTGGCATGTAATTTATTGTTGAACAAAGAATTCTAAAAACTATCTTAGGACAAATAAGGTATGTTCCTCTTCCTAATTTTGACCAAAAACCATCTTCTAATCTAATTTTCACTGAATATTAAACTACTGCTATATTTTCATATAGTTTCCAGTCTAAGAAATAAGTATAGTAAAGTGCCCGGGCACAGGTACATTGCTCCTCCCAAGGAGTTACTGCATCCATTCAGGTGAACCTGACATTCAACTTTACTTGTGCTATTGCAGCTCTTGAAAGCATTTGAATATAAGAGGAGACATTGATATGTGTGATACTCAAAGCATCTAGAAGAGTTTAAACAGAATTTCATTTAATATACATGAAGAAGTTAAATTAAACACCAGAAAAATACTATTCATAACCATTGAGTGATCTGACTTTGTCTTTTCTTTTTATTAATGTGTAGATTACTCTTAATTATATTTTATGCTGATTAATTTTTAAAGTTTATTTTTCCTAATTAATTTCACTAGGCTAGCAGTCAATATTTAACATATTTTATGTAACATCTATTGTTTTCTTTTAGAGATATCCAAACATAATTAAGATACAACATCATTCCTACTTGCATGAATAGAATCTGTTATGAAAACATGTCAATAATTCCCATCTTGATGTATTATTTATGTATGTGCAAAATATGGACACTCAAAGGATTGATAACTAACTCTGATATTTGTATATTTAATAACCTTATAATGTTGTAGTGAACTATAAACCAGATAAAGGACAAGTCACTTTACTATTTATAAAGCAAATAGCATGTGCTAAGACATTGGACAGTATAGGGTTAAGAGATGACTATGTATCATATTAGTGCTGAATTCTAAAGGGGCACAATGGAAGTGAAAGAGGGGGAGGATGGAGGAGATTGCAGAAGTTCTGGCTTGTCCACACAGCCATTTTAAAGGTGTTCTGGTTTGATGGGGGGGAATCTTGTGATGAGTTTTCGCTACAAGGATAGTGTTGATCTGTAGTAATGTCTTAGCACCATAAAAAATCCATTATTTAGAAGACTGTTATATAACTATAGTTCCTAGTATAAAATTTGGGTGGTTGTGATATATTTGTAGTTTCCTAATACAAAATTGTTTTCCATTCTTTTTCTTTCATGGAATGACCATAAAAGATGAAGCACCATTGCTATTTGAGGCAGACTTTCATGTATAATCATATATCACATTTCAGTTGTGGGGTGTGTAGTTACTTTGACTTTAACAATCTGATTTGATGACAAAATAGAGGTGATCATTTGATACACATGTTATGAACAAATAAGATATGGCAAAATATATTTTCTAGAGGATTGAAGGTGCTTATTCCAGATGTCCCCAGTTTCACTTTCAAAATCTTATTAAACTTCAATGCCAGACCATGCATGAAGGATAATATGCCTTGCTGTTAGTAAAATGAGGGCTGTTTCTGTGGTAATCACCTTAGATTGGCTCAGAACAGCGTACCCACTTCTGTGGCTGTATGGAAAGAACACTGTTGCTGACTATAACAATGTCAGTGGAATTTGCCATTCTATTAATCTCCAGCCCTGGGATAGAGTTTCCATCATAATGTTGTGATCAGCTATTTCTGTTATGTTTTTATGGAAAAAACCAACTGGCTAATGCTTTAATTATTGAAGAGATATTTTTCCAGGGTTATAGCACACAATTCACTAAGGAGGTATCTTAAACATTTCAAGGGCAGATGTACTGGAGAAGGTCTTAATATTTGCTTGAGACTTGGAAAAAGGATTTTGTAAAAATTAAATTAATATATTTACTAAAGGAATGAAGAAAATGTTTAAAAGTTAGCCATAAACAAGCAACAAAACTATTATCATAATATCTGGTGTCTAGTTTGATCCACATCCATATGCACTTCCATACATGTAACTAGTATTGGTTTTGTTGTTAAAGCTTTCATATAGTATACCATCTGCCTTGATATTGACTGTATAGTCCAGCCTGGCCTAAAACTAATTCTCCTGCTTCAGTCTTTGAAATGGTGGATTACAAGGCTATGCTTCCATGCTCAGCTACTTTAGTGTATTTTAAGACTTGTAGTCAGAAATTTTGAAACTTGAAAATATTTTCTTTTATAAGATTAATTATACTACTGTGAAATTTTGGCATTGACATACACATTTTAAAATAAACCTGACCAATTATATGAAACATACTTGGGAACTTTGGCTTTATATATCAGCTTGGGAAAATTCTATTTTAATACTATCATGTCTGAGTCACAAAATGCCATATCTCATCCACAAAATACCACATATTTTCTCTTTTTTGTTAGGATACTTTTTTCCTTTTAAATAATTGTCTTATTTACTTACATTCCAAATGACATCCTTCCCTCCCCCTAATCCTTCCCATGAGAGTTCTTCATTGTACCCTTCTCACCTTTGCCTCTGAAAAGATGTTATTCTCCCCACTCCCATCCCCCACAGGGTGGGGGAATTCACCTTCTCTGTGCCATCAAGTCTCTACAGGACTAGGTACACCCTCTCCTATTGAGTTCAGATGAGTCCATTCTCTCCTACTTAAATGCTGGGCATATAGAGAGGTTATGCTCTTTGATTGATAGCTTATTCTCTGTGAGCTTCCAGTGGTCTGGGTTGGTTAATACTTTTGGTCATCCTATGGGGCTGCCGTCTCTTTCTGCTCTCTCAATCCTTCCACTAACTCTTCCATAGGGGTTCCTGACCTCAGTTCAATGGTTGGCTATAAGTATATATCTAAGTCATCTGATGGTAGAGACTCTCAGAACACAGCAGTGCTAGGCTCATGTCTGCAAGCACAACATAGCATCAGTAATATTGTTACAGTTTGATACTTGCCCATTCTGGTTGGCCTTTCTCTTACAGCTTTTAACATTCTTTGCTTTGTACACTTAGTGGTTTATTATGTGGTGGGAGGGTTTTCATTTCTGGTCCAATCTATTTGGTTTCCTGTAGGCTTACTGTACATTTATGGACATCTCTTTCTTTAGATTATGTTGGGGGTGATGCCCTTAAAACCTGCCATTATTGATGTTAATATTATAGTTAGAATTAAGTATGACTGGGTTCATGGAAAGTCCTCAGCCAGCTGCAGCAGGCTAATACAAATCTGGTGGTCAGGATGCCTAATGATATGACAAACTTGTGACCTCTCTGAGAAATACATTTGATGTCAGGATGCCTAATGATATGACAAACTTGTGACCTTACTGACATCCTGTTGATGCCAGCCGATTTCTGATCACAGGAGCAGTGTCCTTGGCCTACGTAAATATTTCCCACTTCCTTCCTCCCTCTATTACCCCTGCTATGATATAAATTCAGTCTTGGGGAAAAAATAAATTTGTCACCTTGATAAGACTCTTGTCTTCACGTCCTTCGAGTCTCTTGTTCCCCATTCTCTCCCAGGTACCCTTTGGACCCTCTTTGACTCTCCTGCAGGACAGGACAAAATTAGGGAAATTTTCTTCTAGGAATTCGTTGAAGATGATTTCTTGTTTCTTGAACTGGGAATTTTCACCCTCTTCTATTCCTATTAGTCTTAGGTTTGGTCTTCTCGTTGTTTCTCAAAATTCTTTAATGTTTTGGGTAAGAAACTTTTTATAATTTATATTTAACTTGACTGGTGTGTTATTGTGTTCTGTAGTATCTTCTATGCTGGAGATTCTCTCTTCCATCACCTGTATTCTAGTGTGATGTTTGCATCTGTAGCTCCTGATCTCTTTTCATGTTTTCTGTCTCCAGGGTGGCCTCCATTTGTTCTTTCTTTATTTTTCCTATTTCCATTTTTAGTTCTTGGACCATGCTGTTAATTCCTTTACCTGTTTAATTGTATTTTTCTGTAACCCTTTTAGGAATTTATTTATTTCCTCCTTAGGTCTTCTGCCTGTTTGCTTGTGTTTTTCTGCATTTCTTAGAAGAAGTTATTTATATCTCCTAAATGGCTTATTTTTTAATTGGATATTATTTATTTACATTTCAAATGTTATCTGCTTTCCCAGGTTTCTGTCCATAAATGCCATAAATGGCATCAGTAATATGATCTGGGTTCACTGGCTGTTTGTATTATGAACTGGATCTCCAGGTAGGGCAGGCTCTAAATGGCTTTTCTTCCAGCTTGTGCTCCAACCTTTGTCTCCATAACACCTCCTATGAACATACCCAGGAGTGGTATAGCTGGGTCCTCAGGTAGTACTATGTCCAATTTTCTGAGGAACCTCTGGACAGATTTCCAGAGTTGTTGTACCAGATTACAATCCCATCAACAATGGAGAAGTGTTCCTCTTTCTCACATCCTCACCAGCATCTGTTGTTACCTGAGTTTTTTATCTTAGTCATCCTGACTGGTGTGAGGTGGAAGCTCACAGTTGTTTTAATTTGCCTTTTCCTGATGAGTAAGGAAGCTGAGCATTTTTTTTAATGATTATAGACTTTAATCATCTAAACATTAAAAAAATAGATAAAGACATCAAATGTCATCAGACAACTAAAGCCAATTTAAGAAAAAGAAGTCTCGGGTGTTGAGGTTGGAGTGGGTGGGTGGGAATGGGAGCTCATAGAAGCTGGGGAGGGGGGATGGAAGAGGGGAGAAAGTGGATAACATTTGAAATGTAAATACATAAAATATCTGACATATAAAATTATTTTTAAAAAAAGTCTCAAAGAGTCCATATAATTTAGGATAGAGAATATAATACGTGTGTACATCAATGGATTCCAATAAAGGTCAGAAGCGGTTGCACTGACAGGAAGCGCTGACAGTGTGAAGACTATCTTCTAATCTGTGGACAGGGCCACACTGGGATCCCTCTCATCAATGTTTCTGTACTTTCTAGGACACCAATTTTAATCCAGCAGTTGTTTATGAAAGAAGACATATCCAGGCACTTATTCCCTTTAAAAAACTATTCTTGCTCTAAGTAAAGTCCTATTCCCTGCCCGTTCCTTTTGGCTATCAAGAGACTTGCAATTAAATCAAACAAAATGTAAATAATCAAAACTATGCTTTTGCTGGATGTTTACTTTGGATAAAATGGTTGAAATTACAATGATACATTGTACTACAGGTTTAGAAAATAAGATTAAGATTGTAATTTAAGTTCTGATACACCCTAAATGAAAGACCTCCCAGCAGGAATACTTCCTTAACAAAAATAGGTATTTGGGATGTCAAAAGATCTACTACAAAACAGTTTCCCCCAGCAAAGCAGCCTCCTTACACCAATACATCTTTTCTGCAAAAAGAGTTCTGCAGCTGTGAAAGAAGCGTGTCATCCAGTACAGAGTGCTCTGTAGGTAAACATCTGATTGCGCAGGGCCACAGTACCACACACTTACTCGGCTTTACCAGTTTTCAGCACAGCAACAAGCATTTAAAAGTCATTTCCATTGTTTCTTTTGGTTAACAGATGTTGATTCCAAATTCTATAAAACACACCATCCCACACTCAGAAATAATCAAGAGTCTAGTTAAACTTCTCTGACTATTAAGAGGACGTTATCTCCTGTCCTTTTTACCAGCTTTCCTCTTCCCAGAGAGTAGGTGCTTGGGCTTCATATAAAACACATGTATATCTGCTTCCCCCTTCTTCCCCAAGCAATTCATCTTCTTCTGCATTTTCTTCATCATAGTCTTGGCTTTCTTCACCGTCTTAACATCCTGAAAACTAGAAACATCATGTGGCATTTTAGAGCAACTTGGACTGCAGGCTATGGAAGAGGAAGGAGCAGATTCTTCTCATTTTCTTTTCCTGGTGACACTCCGAGATCTGGCCTGGACTGCATAGTGGGCATTGTCTTTATCATCCATGTCCATGCCAAAACTATGCATCTCATTCTCTAAATCTGCCCATTGATCCTTCTTAGCAGTCCGGGGCATCCTAGGTCCCTGTGTGTTCTTTTCTTTGGACTGTAGAATTTTCAAAATCTTCTTTTCTCTAATTTGTTTCGCCAACTGTCGGATTTCCATCATTTCCTCATCTTCACTCTCAGAGTCACTGTCATACTCCCCTGCAGCTGTTCTGATCTCTTCTTCCTTTTCCAACTCTTCTAAATTCTTCATGATAGCAGGTTCGATATAATCAGCAACATTGTGGCCTTCCCATATCTCTGGTATCTTATCATACTTCTCAGATAAATTCATTAAGTCCCAGTATTTCTGAAGATCCAAAATCTAATCATCTCCCATTTCCAGCTCAAGATCTTGTTCCCTCTTCCTCTTGGGCTCTGAGATCTCCGTTCTCTTCTGACGAGCTACCACTCCTTCTGGGATGAAAGGGGGTCTCTCCTTTTTATCTCTCTTGTTGGGCACAGCTAAGTGCAATCTGTTCAGAACCTCATTCACTTCATTTCCTTTCATTTTCTTTTCTACTAGATGAGCCAAAAGCCTACGACAAGCCTCTGTTTTAACGTGAATGACACCTTCCTCAGTCAAGGTGCTGGTCTCGATGACAGGAAATCCTTCAGCCTGCAAGTCTAGAAATATTTTCTGATCTCCTTCAGAAAGTTCAGCTATTCTCTTCACATCACATTTGTTTGCTACAACAATAAGAGGCTTGTTGATAAACAGAGGTCTGATATTCTGGAAGAGTTCTAATTGCTCCTTCAACCCATGTCCACACTGCTCAGACAAATCCATCACATACAGAACTGTAGCTCGGAGGTGGGCCCGGGCTGTGATGGCCTGCATTTCAATGGTGTTCCGATCCTCCAAAGGATGATCCAAAATCCCTGGGGTATCTACAGCCTGCCAGCGCAGATACTTATAATCCATGTGCCTGACAAACAGAGACTTGGTGGCAAATGCATAGGGCTGAACAGCCATATCTGCTCTTGTCACCTTATTGATGAAGCTGGATTTCCCAACATTCGGATACCCACACAAAAGCAGTCTCCTCATATTTGGATCAATGGATGGTAAGAGGGATAAATGTTGACGTACTTGTCCCAAGTACTCCAAACTCTGCCTCTGCCTCTTGATAATTGTACACATTCATCCCAGGGCACTGCGTTTCAGCTGTTTGCATCGGTAAAGAGAATCACCATACTTCATAAATCGCATGTAATCTTTGGTAACATTGTCCACCAAGTTTTTGGCAGTATTTATTTGACCTAGAGTCAACTTGTAGTGATCCTTGTAATAGAGAATATTCATCAAGAGAGCATAAAATGGATGGCTATCATCCAATTTGGGGAAATCGGACAGAATCTGTAACAGTCTGTCATGGTAATTCTGTTGAGTAAATTTGACTTTTCTCATATAAAAATGTTGAATTCGATGAATTTGATAATGTTTATGAATAACCATTGGAGTCTTATGTTGTGTCTTGGATAATGCCAGGTCAATAAAGTCCTTGGCTGATGGCACCAACATAATCTTCTTGAAGTTGTAATGTGCCACACCGGCACAAGAAAACCTGGAGAAGCAGAGGCGAGCATTTCTTTAGGTACTTCCCAGCCATTCGATATTCCTCAGCTGAGAATTTTTGTTTAATACTGTATCTCATTTATAATAGGGTCATTTGGCTCTCTGGAATCTTCTTTGTATAGATAGAATATTTGTTCTCTATCAGATGTAGAATTGGTAAAGACTTTCCCCAATCTCTTGCCATTTTGTCTTAATAACAGTGTCCTTTGCCTTGCAGAAGTTTTGCAATTTTATGAGATCACCTTTGTTGGTTCTTGGTCTTAGATCATAAACCATTGGTGCTCTGTTCAGGAAATTTTCCCCAGTGCCCATGGGTTCAAGGCTCTTCCCATTTTTCTTCTATTATTTTGAGTGTGTCTGGTTTTATATGGAGGTCCTGGATCCACATGGACTTGAGCTTTGTACAGGGTGACAAGAATGGGTCGATTATCATTCTTCTACATGCTGACCTTCAGTTAAAACTGCACAATTTGTTGAAAATGCTGTCTTTTTTCTTAGCACCTTTATCAAATATCAAGTACCATATCTGGGTTTTCAATTCTATTGCATTAATCTACCTGCCTGTCTCTATACCAATACCATACAGTTTTTAGTCAGTATTTCTCTGTAATACTGCTTGAGGTCAGGAATGGCAATTCCCCCAGAAGTTATATTATTATTGAGGATAGTTTTCACTATCCTGGGTTTTTTGTTATTCCAAATGAATAACAAACTTCTAACTTCTAACTCTATGAAGTATTGAGATGGAATTTTGATGGGGACTGAATTGAATCTCTAGATTGCTTTTGGCAAAATTGACATTTTTACTACATTAATCCTGCCAATCCATGAGCATGGGACATTTCTCCATCTTCTGAGATCTTCAATTTCTTTCTTCAGAGACTTGAAGTTCTTGTCACACAGATCTTTCAATTGCTTTGTTGTGGTCACACCGAGGTATTTTCTGTTATTTGTGACTATTTTGAAGTGTGTCATTTCCATAATTTCTTTCTCAGCCTATTTATCTGTTGAGTAGACGAAGGCTACTAATTTGTTTGAGTTAATTTTATACACTGACACTATGCTGAAGTTGTTTATCAGGTTTAGTAGTTCTCTGGTAGAACATTTGGGGTACTTAAGAATACTACCATATCATATGAAAATCATGATATTTTGACTTCTTCCTTTCCAATTTGTATCCTTATGACCTCCTTTTGTTGTTGGATTGATCTTGCTAGGTCTTTAAGTACTATATTGAATATGGAGGGAGAGAGTGTACAGCCTTGTCTGGTCCCTGGTTTCAGTGGGATTGCTTTAAGTTTCTCTCCATTAAGTTTGATGTTGGCCATTTGTTTGCTGTATATTGCTTTTACTATGTTTATGTAGTGGCCTTGAATTCCTGATTTTTCCTAAGACTTTTAACATGAAGGGGTGTTGAATTTTGTCAAATGCTGTCCAAGCATGTAATGAGATGATCATGTCATTTTTATCTTTCAGTGGGTTTATATTGTAGATTTCGTTGATGGATTTCCATATATTGAACCCTTCCTGCATCTCTGGGATAAAGCCTACTTGATCATGATGGCTGATCTTTTTAACATATTCTTGGATTCCGTTTGTGAGAATTGTGTAGTGCTGCATCTGTTTCTATTTTCTGGAATAGTTTAAACAGTACTGGTGTGAAGTCTTTTTGAAGGTCTGATAAAATTCTGCACTAAACCCATCTAGTTCTGGGCTTTTCTGGTTGGGAGACTTTTTAAAAAAATTGTTTATTAGACATATTTCTTTACTTACATTTCAAACATTATTCCTCTTCCAGGTTTCCTGTCTATAAGCCCCCATCCCTTCCTCTCCCCCTCCCCCATACAGGTATTCCCCCCATACATTTCCCTACTGTCCCCCTATATTCCCCTACACTGGGCGTCCAAACTTGGCAGGACCAAAGACTTCCCCTTCCCCTGGTGCCACAACAAGGGTATTCTCTGCTACATATGCAATTGGAGCCCTGAGTTAGTCTTTTGGTTTAGTCCCTGGAAACTCTGGTTTGTTGGCATTCTTGCTTTTATGGGGTTGCAAGCTCCTTCAACACTTTCAATACTTCTTCTAATTCTCCCCAAGGGGGTCCTATTCTCAGGTCGGGGGTTTGCTGCTAACATTGACCTCTATATTGGACATGTTCTGTTTGTGTTTCTCAGGAGATATCTATATCCAGTCCCTTTCAACATGCATTTTCTAGCTTCATCAATCTTATCTAGATTTGGTTGCTGTATATATATATATATATATATGGGTCACATGTGGGTCAGGCTCTGAATGACCATTGCTTGAGTCACTGCTCTAAACGTTGCTTCCATATCCCCTCCTATGGATATATATTTTCCCCTTTTAAGAAGGAGTGGGCGCATCTGCATTTTGGTCATCCTTCTTGAGCTTCCTGTGGTCTGTGGATTGCATCTTGTGTAATTCGAGCTTTTTGGCTAATATCCACTTATCAATGAGTGCATACCAAGTGTGTTTTTCTGTGATTGAGTGACCTCATTCAGGATGATATTTTCTAGTTCATTCCATTTGCCTATGAATTTCATGAAGTCATTGTTTTTGATAGTTGAGTAGTACTCCACTGTGTAAATGTACCACATTTTTTTAAAATCCATTCCTCTGTTGAAGGGCATCTGGGTTCTTTCCAGCTTCTGGCTATTATAAATAAGGTTGCTATGAACATAGTGGAGCATGTGTCTTTGTTGTATGTTGGAGAATCTTTTGGGAATATGTCCAAGAGAGGTATAGCTTGGTCCTCAGTTAGTGGAATGTCCAATTTTCTGAGGAACCTCCAGACTGATTTCCAGAGTGGTTATACCAGTTTGCAATCCCATCAACAATGGAGAAGTGTTCCTCTTTCTCCACATCCTGGCCAGCATCTGCTGTCATCTGAGGTTTTATCTTAGCCATTCTGACCGGTGTGTAGTGGAATCTCAGGGTTGTTTTGATTTGCATTTCCCTGATGACTAAGTATGTGGAACATTTCTTTAGGGTTTTTTTTTGGCCATTCATTAATCCTCAGCTGAGAATGTTTTATTTATCTCTGTGCCCCATTTTTAATAGGGTTATTTGACTCTCTGGAGGCCAACTTCTTGAGTTCATTATATATTTTGGATATTAGCCCTCCATGAAATGTAGGATTGGTAAAGAACGTTTCCCAATCTGTTGGTTGTCGTTTTTTCGTAATGAAAGTGTCCTTTGCCTTACAGAAGCTTTGTAGTCTTATGAGGTCCCATTTGTCAATTCTTGACCTTAGAGCATGAGCCATTGGTGTTTTGTTTAGGAACATTTCCCCAGTACCCACGTGTTTGAGACTCTTCCCCACTTTTTCTTCTATTAGTTTGAGTGTATCTGGTTTGATGTGGAGGTCCCTGATCCACTTGTACTTAAGCTTTTTTCATGGTGAGAAGAACGGATCAATTTGCATTCTTTTACATGCTGACTTCCAGTTGAACCAGCACCATTTGTTGAAAATGCTATCTTTCTTCCATTGTATGGTTTTAGCTCCTTCATGAACAATCAAGTGACTGTAGGAGTGTGGGGTTCATTTCTGGGCCCTTAATTCTTTACTTACATTTCATCTAGCTGCCTGTCTCTGTACCAATACCATACACAGTTTCTATAAATATTGTTCTGTAATACTGATTGAAGTCAGGGATGGTGATTCCCCCAGAAGTTCTTTTATTGTTGAGTATAGTTTTCACTACCCTGGGTTTTTTATTGTTCCAAATGAATTTGCAAATTGCTCTTTTTAATCTCTATAAAGTATTGAGTAGGAATTTTGATGCGGATTGCTTTGAATCTCTAGATTGCTTTTGGCAAAATAGCCATCTTTACTATATTAATCCTGTCAATCCATGAGCATGGAAGATGTTTCCATCTTCTGAGATCTTCATCAATTTCTTTCTTCAGAGACTTGAAGTTCTTGTCATACAGATCTTTCACTTGCTTGGTAAAAGTGAAACCAAGATATTTTATATTATTTGGGACTATTGAGAAGGGTGTCATTTCCTTAACTTCTTTCTCTGCCTGTTTATCCTTTGAATAGTGGAAGGCTACTGATTTGTTTGTGTTAATTTTATGCCCCGACACTTTGCTGAAATTGTTTATCAGGTTAAGCAGTTCTCTGGTGGAACTTTTGGGGTCACTGAAGTACACTATCATATCATCTGCAAATAGTGATATTTTGATTTCTTCCCTTCTAATTTGTATCCCTTTGACCTGTTTTTGCTGTCTGACTGCTTTGACTAGGACTAGTACTATGTTGAATAAGTAAGAAGAGAGTGGGCAGCCTTGTCTAGTCCCTGATTTTAGTGAGATTGCTTCAAGTTTCTGTCCATTTAGTTTGATGTTAGCTACTGGTTTGCTGTATATTGCTTTTACTATGTTTTGATATGGGCCTTTAATCACTGATCTTTCCAGGACTTTTATCATGAAGGGGTGTTGAATTTTGTCAAATGCTTTCTCAGCATCTAATGAAATGATCATGTGGTTTTTATCCTTGAGTTTTTTATATAGTGGATTACATTGATGGATTTCTGCATAATAAACCATCCCTGCATACCTGGGATGAAGTCTCCTTGATCATGATGGATGATCATTTTGATGTGTTCTTGGATTTTGTTTGCAAGAATTTTATTGAGTATTTTTGCATCAATATTCATGAGGGAAATTGGTCTGAAGTTCTCTTTCGTTGTTGGGTCTTTGTGTGGTTTAGGTATAAGAGTAATTGTGGCTTCATAGAAGGAATTTGATAGTGCTCTTTCTGTTTCTATTTTCTTGAATTGTTTGGAAAGTATTGGTATGAAGTCTTCTATGAAGGTCTGACAGAATTCTGCACCATCTGGGCCTGGGCTCTTTTTGGTTGGAAGACTTTTAATAACTGCTTCTATTTCTTTAGGAGTTATGGGGTTGTTTAGGTGGTTTATTTGTTCCTGATTAGACCCACATATACATAGAAGTTGAACAATGTCCTACTCAATGACAACTTGGTCAAGAAAGAAATAAAGAAAGAAATTAAAGACTTCTTAGAATTTTATGAAAATGAAGATACAATATTTCCAAACTTATGGGACACAATGAAAGTGGTACAAGAGAAAAGCTCATAGCTCTGAGTGCCTGCAAAAGAAACAGGAGAGAGCATATATCAGCAGCTTGACAGCACATGTAAAATTCTACAACAAAAAGAATAAATAAGCCCAAGAGGAGTAGAAGGCCAGAAATAATTAAACTCAGGAATGAAATCAACCAAGTAGAAATGAAAAGGACTATACAAATTACCAACAAAACCAGGAGCTGGTTCTTTGAGAAAATCAACAAGATATATAAACTCTTAGCCAGACTAACCAGAGGTCACAGAGAGTGTATCCAAATTAACAAAATCAGAAATGAAAAGGAAGACACAACAACAGAATCTGAAGTAATTTCAAAAAAAATCATCAGATCCTACTACAAAAGCCTATATTCAACAAAACTTGACAATCTGGATGAATTGGTTGGGAGACTGAACAATTGCTTCTAATTCTTTAGGAGTTATGAGACTGTTTAGATGGTTTATCTGATCCTGATTTAACTTTGGTCCCTTGTATTTGTCTGTTGCTGTAAAATTATAAGGAAAAAAGCACTGCCTTTTATCCCACACTAGATAAGGCACCTAGGCACTTCCTGACATCTGTTGGATGTCTTCATCTCAGTCAGCAAAGTATCTTACCCATATCACACTGCCAATGGTTAGTCTCTGATCCTGACAACAATCTCTCTACCCATGTAGTTCCCAATGTAGGTTTCCACCCTGCCAGACATACACATGTCTCCAGTCACCACATACTTTCTTGAATTGCATTAAATCACCACATGAAAGAACACACAAACAATAACCTCTGATCCTATTGATAAGATATAATTGCCCACCTAGACATGCAAAGCCCTGTACACATCCATTCCTTAAGAATATTCATAACAACCTGTAAATGTGCAAAGAGGAATCTTAACATCTGCCTCCATGTTCTCATTGCTGCTCCTCTCCTTCCTTGCTCCAGGCTCCTTCTCCTCTCTAAAACTTTTCCCCAGCCCATCCTTCATTCTCATCCAATGACACACCTCATTCTGTCTTGTACCTGCTTACACCTGCATAATGACATCATCCTACACCTATTTAGAAAATTGTCCACGTCATCCAGATTTTCCAGTTTTCTTGAATATAGGCTTTTGGAGTAGGATCTGTTGATGTTTTTAATTTCCTTAGATTCTATTGTTATGTTTTCCTTTTCATTTCTGATTTTGTTAATTTGGATATACTCTCTGTGTCCTCTGTTTAGTCTGGATACAAGTTTATCTGTCTTGTGGATTTTCGCAAAGAACAAGCTCCTGGTTTTGTTGATTCTTTGTATAGTCCTTTTTTTACCATATAGAAATGGGGCTCATTTCATCTTATCCAATTTTGTGAAATTTATTTACTCACAGCAATTTTCTTTATAAATAACATTTCTTAATATTTCATGTATATAACCGCTTTGCTCATAATTAAAGATGGTGTAATATTTTTGACACTGGCTAATTTTATTTTGCACTCTTTCTTTTTTCTTTGTCTTTAACTCCATCCAGATTAGAATGCTAAATAGACAGAGTTACATAGAAAACTTTGATTCCTTTCTAGTTTCATGGAAGAATGTTTTCCCATGATTACAGACTAGTTGTAGCTTTCAAAAGAGTACCTGATTATCTGTATGAAAAGGTGTTCTTCTATTGTATGCTTGCAGAAATGATCATAAGTGGCAGTTGAATTATTGTGTTTATGACTATATGATAATATTATGAATTCTCTAATATGGTAAATATAATATTAGTTTACAAATTTTACTGTTATTTCCTTTGAAATACACTCTGCATATTCCCAATCTGCAATATGAAGATATTTATCATCTTTAGAAACAAACATTAATATTGTGGCATTATAATATTAAGAATATTCACAATTCTATAATATGAAGATATTTATCATCCTTGGAAATTAGATTCCATATTATAACATTATAATATTATGAGTATTCAAAATGTTTTCTTTAGTGGTGTTCTACTCGTTACTACTTTAACTTCCTACTGTAACAGACCTTAGAAGCTGTGACATTCACTGCAAGCATGCAGGTTACGATAGCTTGTGTTATTATTATGGAACTCCATATATATTTTATTTTGCTTATGATCACTTTGGTTCATGGATTTTTCATGGTTATAGTTTTCAGATATTTTTATTACAGTGGAGATTTTGAGCAAATCTCATTTTTGTTGATTTCTAAGTTATTTAAGAATAAAGATATTATTATTATTTCACTTCTTTGAAATGAATTGAAATTTCTAAAGAGCTTTGCATCTAGATGGCTAGTTAGAGTTCTTAAACATCATGGATCGTTTCAATATTGTGACTCTGTCTTTAGTTGACACAATTGTTCTCCTCTAAGGTCTTGCT
The DNA here is from genome assembly GCF_021556685.1 of Rattus norvegicus. Lineage (NCBI taxonomy): Eukaryota > Metazoa > Chordata > Mammalia > Rodentia > Muridae > Rattus > Rattus norvegicus. The sequence continues at coordinate 40,249,102 of NC_141537.1, read as the reverse complement.
TTGTTTATGCAATGCCTAATATCTAACAAAAGACTTGTAGAGATGCCTAGATTAACTTTAAAGTTTGCTTTGCTGAATAATTTTACTATCTTTGACTCCAGACCCACAAAGCACTCAGCTGCCAATGCAATTGCATCACCTGATCTCTGCCTCTAAATCTTCCTAGAATTATTATGTTCTGCTTAGGTTTTTCAGAGTCATGATCTGATGTATTTGTCAGCATAGTAGTGTAGCACCATTAGGCTCACTTGTGATATTTCTACTTTTATAAATATCTCCATCCTGTGGTGTGTGTTGTCAGTAGAATAGAAATAGTTACCTTATATAATAGTGAAGTTTAATATTTAGAATGTCCACAATGGAAGCTGCTCTGCTCTGTCTGACTACAACATCAAACCAAATCAAAGTACTTTTTTTAAAAAATATAACATAAGCTTACGATTACAATATAATATTTGGTTGACTTCTGAATTCTTCACTGAAATTTTTCCTATCATTGACACTGAGTTTACACATTTGTACAACTCTAAGACTACAGGTATAAATATATCTTGTTGAATATGGGGAATATGCTTTAGAGGAGGGATGGTTATTCACCAATGAAGCAACACAATGACAAAGAAAGTGCTGTTTCTAGCACTTTTTACATTGTCCCTTGGTACCTGTCATATCTTGCCAAACTGTGATATAATATTAGATAATTCATCTAAACATTGTAACTTATAACTGTTATACTGCTAATTCTACCTTTATGCCATGTTTTTCACTGTGGCTTTTAAAACACTAAGGACTTACACCTTTTCCTTATTTTCTAATAGACTACATTTTTTCTTAATTTATTGCAAAACTTAACACTAATTATATATACTTTTTCTTATTTTCTAATAGACTATGTGTTTCTTTCTTAATTTAGTGCAAAACTTTATGCCAGCTCATCTGGCTAGTTTTTATTTTCAATTGTGCATTACTTAAATCACCTCAGAAGAAGGAACCTGAATTAGAGAACTGTCCTCATCAGATCGGCCCATATGTATTGTATATCTTTAGGGCTTTGTTTGGTTTTTAACTGGTGTAGGAGGGCCCAGGCCACAGTGACGTGATATATGATTCTATATAGCAGCTGGGTGAACTTGCAGAGAGCAAGCCAGCAAACAGCATTCTTCCATGTGCTTTGCCTCCAGATTCCGATCTTGTGATCCTTATTAATGGATTAGACCTGGAAGTATAAGTGAGTTAGTCTTTTTGTCTCACAGTTACAATTAGTCAGTGTCTTATCACAATAAAAGACTAAACTAGAATATACATGACAAGTAGAGGTAATATAGGACAGGAGAACCAGCTCAAGTGAGAGATGTACTTTGCAGATAGCAAAGCTGAAAGGTAGAACATTTAAGCCCCCTTGAAACTAAGGCAACAGATTGCAAACATAGAGTTACAGGGTTTTGGGGATCTTACTCCTCTGTTTCAGTCTTATTCGATTCAGTCTTTTCTCTCTATTTTCCCACTCTTCACTCTATAGTGGGAATATATCTTATATGACACGGTTGGAGGAATTTACTTTTCTTTCCAATGTCACATTTAAGAGATTACATCAAGTAATCATTGAGTTTTTGAACAGTGATGACTCTGTTAAAAGCTGTGGGGACTTTTGAAATTTGACTTAAATAATTTTGTGTCATGAAATTATCATGACCCTATAGGGGCAGGGCCAGATGTCGTGGAATGAAGAAGGACTGCCCACCATACGATCATGTATTTAAATACTTGGTCCCTAGTTCATGGTGCTGTTTGAAAAGATTGTGGAAGTCTCGGGAGGTCGAGCTTTGCTGGCAGAAACATGTCATAGGATTTGAATTTTGGAGTTACTCACTCTGCTTCCTGAGTAAATAAAAGTAATTAACCAGATACCTGTTCCTGCTATCAAACCTTTTTCTCCTTTTGATGTATCTTGCCAACCATGATAGACTTTATTCTTCTGACAGCATAAGCCCAAACAAACTTTCTTTCCAGAACTGCTTTAGTCATGATGCTCGGTTACAGCAACAGAATTGATGACAGCCAGCAACCATCCCAACAATGACTTTAGTGCTATTAGTTGTTCTTCTCTTACAATCATCATGGGTTAGTATTTTTTCTACTTAAACACAAAATTTATAACAGAACAAATGGAAATAATTTTCCAGGGTCCTAAATTATTAAAAGTAGTCAATATGATAACCTTACTTGCAGTATAAATTACACTCAGCATACAGAGAAAGTATGTAGACAGTATTCCATAAGTGACAATATCTGTGCATTTGCAACCATGTGCATATGCATATTAGTGCATATGTATGTATATATATCATACTTTTGTATGTATGTAATATAGTTGTTTGAAAAACATTTACAATAATTAGCATTAGAATAATGCCTTTTCATTTAAAAAGGGTCAATAAATTTTTAGTTAATTGTGTGTTTTTAACTTTATTTTATGAACTCCATGTACTAATTGAGTGGTTCTCAACCTGTGGGTCACAATCCCCCTACAGTCAAATGAGCTTTTCACAAGGGTTACCTGAGACCATCAGAAAAGATAGATACTTACATTACTATTTGTAGCAGTAGTGAAATTACAATTATGAAGCATCAATGAAAATAATCTTAAGGTTTGGTGGTCACAACACCATGTTGTAAGGAAGGAAGAATTACAGCATTAAGAAGGTAGAGAAACACTGAGCTGAAAATGATCTCTGTCATGAGTTTTCCGGGAAAGCACAGAGTGTTTGGGAAAATTGTATAATTCAAAGAACAAGTCATCAGGATTTATCTAAAGTCTAAAAGGGTTTTAGCCATGACTTGGACATTGGCTTTGAAATATATGAGAAATTAAATTGAGGAGATTTTCACTAATATTTTTGATAAATATGAAAAGCTGATTCTTCTCATATTTCTGATAGAAAACCAGAGTTAGAATGCCAATAGGGGGACTTTGGCCTTCAGACTCTCTGGCTATTTGGCTTGGTTGGTTACAGCATGGTGCTAATGAGGGCGAGTTCAAGGATTGGAGCCCCTGTGTGGCTTAATTAACTTCATACTGAGGAAAATCTCCGTTCTGGATCCTGAGATACTGTCTAATTCTTGCCAGCTGTATTGCCAATACATGTAACTTATACAGAGCAATAGAGCATTTCATTATCAGCAAATATCTATCAAAGGGATGAATAACTACCAATAGTGACTCCATAATATTGTTTGATTTGAAAACATTTATTTCACTGAAACTATATCTCTAACAATATGTAACGTCACAAAAGTGCGTAATACCTTAGGAAGAATCCGATTATTAAAACGTGACTCAGGTTTCCACTAGGAAATATAAAGGAAATACAATGTATGTTATCTATAGTATCACTCCATGTGTTGATATTGCCGACATCTTTGATATTTTTGTAAGTTTCATGCATTGATAACTATTACAGAGATTCGAACTTTTCTTCAGATCTTTACTAATTTATCTAAAACTGACAAATTAAATTAGACTCATTTGGAAATACTTTGGTGAATTCATAGAGCTATGTCCGCTGCAGTTAAAGACTGTATAGTCAAGGTGGTATACTGAATTGAAGAAATGCAATCACTAGGAACAAGAAAGAAGTGATAAGTCGGGTGGAGCATATAATTTTTGTGGCTGTGATGAAATGGCTGACATAATTGATAATCAGCTTAAATTAAAAAGTTTATTATAGCTTTAGAAATTTCAGTTCATAGTGGCTTTGTTACTTTGTACCCTGAATCAATGAAATGGATCATTGGAAGGGGAAAGTATGGGAAAAAAAAGCTCATTAACTTCCAAGTCCCACAACCTCCTGCCACCGGGAAGATTACTTAAAGATATATTATTTCCAAATGTCACCAAATTAGATTAAATATGGAGATTTAGATGTTCAATATTTAAACTATAGTATATAAAGTAATACCAATGCCTGCACATCACACAAGATCATAATTATTTTATTTCATTTTTCTAAAGATAATTGAAAACTGTGAGAAGATGTTAGTCACTGTTCTAGTGCTGGGAGGGGACACCATGACCAAGATGACTCTTGTAAAAGAAAACATTAAATTTTGGATGTAACTCTCAGATACTGTCATCATGCCTGGGAGCAAGGGGCACCCAAATAATCCTGGTTCTGGAGAAGTGTCTGAGAGCTACATCCTGATCTGACGGTAGCAGGTTGATCAAGAGGATGAGGGTGGCGACAGTTGGTCTGGCATGGGCTTTTAAAACCTCAAAGGTCACTCTAAGTGATATTTCCAACAACCTTTTAATCCTTCGCTAATGATGACTGCTCATCAAGTGGGCCCTAAATATGAAAATATATGAATCTATAACATCATTTGAACAACAACCAGGTTATTTTTAAAATTTTTAAGTTTATTTTTACACTCCAGATTTTATTCCCCTTCCAGTACACCATCCCCAAATGTTCCACATCCTATACACACTCACAATACCCCCCCCCATCTCCACAAGGATGTTTCCACTCCACCCACCCTACCAGACCTCTAAACTTCCAGGGCATCCAGTCACTTGAAGGTTAGGTGCATCTTTCTTATTGAACCCAGACCCGGGAGTCCTCGGCTGAATATGTGTTGGAAGACTCATCTCAGCTGGTGTGTGCTGCCTGGTTGGTGATCCACTGTCTAAGATATCTCGCTGGTCCAGGTTAATTGAGGCTGCTGGTCTTTCAACAGGCTTGACTTCCTTCTCATCTTCCTCCAGCTTTCCCCTAATTCAACCAGAGGGATCAGCAGCTTCTGTTCATTGGTTGAGTGCATAAATCTGCATCTAACTTGATCAGCTGTTTTTGGTTCTTTTGGAGAACAGTCATGATAGGTCCCTTTTTGTGAATGCCCCCACATCCTCAGTAATGGTATCAGGTCTTGGGGCCTCCCTTTGAGCTGGATACTACTTTGAGCCTGTCACTCGACCTTCTTTTCCTCAAGTTCTTCTCTATTTCCATCCAAGCATTTCTTTCAGACAGGAAGAATTATGGGTCAGAGCATGGCTGTGGGAGAGCAAATCCACCCCTCACTTGAGGCCCTGTCTTTCTGCTGGAAGTGGGTTTAATAAGTTCCTTCATCTCACTGTAGGGCATTTCATCTAGCCCCCACTTTGAGTCCTGAGGATCTCTTACTTCCCAGATCTCTGGCACATTATAGAGCATTCTCCAAACTCCCCATCTCCTGTCCCCTGAGGTGGCCTGTTTCCATTCTTTCTGCTGGCCCTCAGGGCTTCATTCCCTTTCCCCCACCCAAGACCAGATAATGTTTCCCTCTCACCCCACCCCCATCCCCTTTCCATCCTCTGTCTATCCACCTCTGTGTGGGCTTTCAACTCTCTCCCAAGTTGGATTGAGGCATCCTCATTTGGGCCCTTCAGTTTGTTGACCTCTTTGAGTTCTGTGGACTCTATCTATCTATCTATCTATCTATCTATCTATCTATCTATCTATCTATCTATCTATCTATCTATCTCCACTATATATATGCATATATATATGCTTATATCCACTTATTAGTGAGAACATACTATACATGTCCTTTTGGATCTGAGTTACCTTACACAGGATGATATTTTCTAGTTTCATCCATTTGCCTGCAGAACTCAGGATGTCCTTGTTCTTAATAGCTGAGTAGTATATCATTGTGTAAATGAACCACATTTTTGTAGACATTCTTCTGTTGTGGGACATCTGGGCTGTTTCCAGTTTCTGGCTATCACAAGTAAGGCCATTGTCAACATAATGGGACATGTGCCCCTGTGGCATGGTGGGGCATCTTTTGGGTATATTTTCAAGTGATATTGCTGGGTCTTTAGGTAGATCTATTCCCAATTTTCTGTGTAACCTCCAAATTGATTTCCAGGGTAGTTACACCAGTTTGCAATTCCAACAGCAATGGATGAGTGTTCCTCTTTCTCCACATCCTCACCAACATGTGTTGTCACCTAAGGTTTTGATCTTAGTCATTCTTACTGGTATAAGTTGGAATCTCAGGGTTGTTCTTATTTGCATTTCTCTGATCACTAAGGACTTTGAATATTTCTTTCAGTGCTTCTCAGCCATTCGAGATTCCTCTGTTGTGAATTCTCAGTTTAAGTCTATAGCCCATTTTTTTATTGGGTTGTTTGGTTTTCTAGTGGTTAGTATCTTGAGTTCATTATATATTTTGGATATTAGCCCTCTATCAGACATGAGGTTAGTGGTTTTTTTTCCCAATCTGTATGTTGCTGATTTGTCCTACTGACTATGTACTTTGCTTTACAGAAGCTTTCCAGTTTCATGAGGTCCCATTTATCAATTCTTGATCTTAGAGATGAGCCATTGGAGTTCTGTTTAGGAAATTTTCCCCTTTGCCAATAAGCTCAAAGCTCTTTCCCACTTTCTCTTCTATTAGATTCAGTGTATCTGGTTTTATGTTGAGGTCCTTGATCCATTTGTACTTGAGCTTTGTGCATAGTGTTATTAGTGTTTTAAAAATTACTCTTATTGACTTATAGAGAGCAAAGAAGTAAGAACAAAATCCAGAAGTACAAGAATCCATTTAGAATTGATTGAGATATATTTTATTTCATATTTATATTGTATATAATGAACATATATTTCTGGTGAATTGGTGAATTTAGTGAATCCAGGATGATTCTTAGCATTTAATATCCAATTGCACTGTGACAGTGTAATGGATATTGCACTTATAAGTGCAGAGTAGCTGATATTCCCTACATAATAAATGTATGTAAGACTTAATCTATAAACATTCACTCATAGATAAGAAAAGGCTCTTCATCTTAGCTCTTCACAGGAAACTAGTGTTTGTGTTAGGGTGCTCATGAAATAGCCAACAATTAATTACTCATGTTCTCATGAACAACTCCACACACATGTGATTTATAGCATCCCTGTTTACATCTGGTAGGTCACAAGCAAAAATATGAATAAGAACAAAACCATAGGCAGCAATAACAACAAAATTTAGAAAGTAAGATGAGGGCTTTGTGTGAGGAGGGAGATTTGGAAGATTGGGGAAGAATACAGAGGGTAGGGGAATCAGTATGACCACTCAGGATTTATGATATACGTGTTCAAAGTTGTCAGAGAATAAAAAATAATAAAAGGAGAAGACATATGATGTATGATAGTCACACCTTTAATCTCAGCATCCAGGAGCTGCAGGCAGGCTTGAAGTCTGTGAGTTCAAGATTAGTTTTTTCTTTGTGGAAAATTCCAGGTCACCCAGAACTACTCAATAAAAACCTATCTCGTAAACATAAAAAGAAATCAAAACTAACCAACCAACCAAACAAACAAAAACCACACAAACTCATAAAACAATAAAACAAAAAAATGAGAATAAAACTAGAAAGAATATGCAGAATATTTAAGTGGAATATTTGGAAAAAAAAAAGACTAGAAAATTGGAAGTATGATTTTGCCAAAATTTTCAAAATGGAATTTTCATTTTAGCTTGAAAGTTTCATATTTATGATTACTGAACATATTAAGATGATTGATTTCTGGGTAAAATTATCTTAGTTCCTCTTAATATGTGTTGCAATTTAAATGGCTTCTATAACAATGTACAATATTAAGTGGCCTTATATTAAGTTTACCATTTTTCCCCAAAGGAACAGATTTTCTCTGTCATTTGTGGCTCCTTGCTCCAAATCTCCATATATGAGTTTATGACTTGGAATAAATGCAGAAACTGGTTTTTGAGAAAGAGGAGAGATATCTGGGTACAACTGACTTGAAAGGGGAAAGGGGGAAGAATGGTTTAGGAAGAAGGAAAAGATTAATAAAGAAGGACGGTAAAATAACAGTATAGATGTCTGAAGAATTTATAAGTGATTGTAAATTTATACACTTAAAATTACAGATAATACATACACATAGTATAGGCATATATTATATATAATGGTTTAAATAAAAGTTTCCCCGCTGTGCTGGCAATGCTCCTGCAAAGGTCCACAGAACCTCTAACACAAACATCAATGGAGGAATGAGAATCACCCTTTTGAGATGTTGGTACAGGTTGTTCAAGAGACTGCAAAAACAAGTCTCCTAAAAGTGGAAATCAAGTCCCTATTGTTGAAGACACCATGTCCTTTGACTATAGGACCTAGAAGATCTGAGCTAGTTCTGACCTGAAAGCCTTTTCCTTGAGAACTAAGTTTCATGGCAACATAGGGCAAAACACAAGTTTTACCAAGGAAAAACAACTAACAATATTACTCTACTTGATGCCTGTGAACTAAAATTAACATTGTTATTGTACCAGTAGTGGCACTTATACCTTGGTAGTAGTCAATGTTTTTCTAATTGGTACTGGAAATCTAGCCAAGGTCTAATGATGTCATGGATCCTGGAAGAAAACCTACAGCTGCCACTTTACTCAAACTGCATAACCACTAACTGTAGTCTATATATTTTCCTTATACTCAGAAATAAATACAAGCCTCACCACCATCAAAGAAACATATTTTCAACAGACTTTCACCATTACAGAAAACTAAGACCAGTGCAAGCTACAGAGAAATAGTAATCATATGCTACACGGCATCAATGGTATATCCCAATCGACAGTACAACTCCTACACTTAAGGTTTAGGGATCATAGTGTTAAAAGATGTCAGAATGATTGTACCAGCCATAGAAATAGGAAGTTTGCTGTGATATTTGGTCTTTAAGGAATGTCAGATAAGTTATATCCATGAGCTTTCATCAACCTAGCTACCTAAACAAGACTTGAAGAAGGATGGCACCAAAAATTTTTTTTAACAAAAACCATTTAACATTTAAGAGGGAAAGTAGGAGAAATAGTCTTCCATGGAGAAAAAACTTCCACTTCATTTTCCAATACCAAGTGTTCAGCCCTGTAATTGTATACATATAAGTAAAAGTAACATTACTTGGACTAAGAATGTTATGGTTATATATTTAGGAATATATAATATATGATGTGATGAATGTATAGAAGCGACAAAAGAAACGAGGACATAATTTGAAAGAAAGCAATGGGATAGTGTGCATGGAAAGATTTGGAGGGAAGAAAGGGAAAGTAGAAAATGGTAAAATTATATTTCAATTTAAAATAAAATAAAAATATTAAAATAAACGAATAAAAGGACCAGAATCCATTTTGCTAACCAAAGTTTCTTTTTTCAATGTAGATGTTCTGCATCCTAATGATATAAGTTTCAAAGGTAAATAACTTTTGATAATAGCCAGGCTAGGAACAGGAAAATGAAAAACTGCCAGATAACTGCAGCAAGATATAAAAGTGAATTATTCAAATGAGGAAGCATATTTTATTGAGTAGTTGAATTTCTTAAATCACCCTCATGGGCTTAATTTTATATGAACAAGTTATGAACTTAGGATCACATTCATGCACACAGTATTTTAACTTAGAATACATTGCAAGTATCATTCATAAAGTAAAAGTTCTATATTTTCCTGTACTGTTTAATGCTCAGTGTTTACTTCATATCTGTTTATGGGAAGAGAGTATTGGTACCAATAGTTATTGGTACTTTTTTATTGGTTATGACATAAATTAGATATCCTGATTTATAAAATAAAATTATTTGCAGTAAGTTTTCATTCCCCATTTTAAATAAAAAGCAATTTAACAATAGTTTAAAAGACAGCTGTGTAATTTTGCTTAAATTTCAGGTGCCAGCGATCGATTGTTTTCATGCTAAGAGACTTTTGTAATTATAAAGCTTTTTGTGAGGCAACCTTCAAGACACTGTTAATTGTGCGCAGTCTCAATCACATCTTCCAGTTTAAGCAGTGACTTTTACTGAACTTATAGATGAAAAGAAGAGGCAATAGCCAACACTTTATTGGTAACAACTTCAAGTTTGTTTAATTCTGCACTTAAATTTTGTTTCTGTTGTCCTTGTTGAACTATAATTAGATAAAATGTTTTATACTAAAGATATGACATCGTCAGTTTTATATGCACAGAACATGTTGAAATGACTTTCACAAGTAAGCTTAATACATTCATTTTCATGTTCTAGATACTGTTGTACTTGCGAAGAGAAAGTATGATCAAGTCAACTTAAAAGAAAGCACTTAATTTGGGGTAGCTTAGAGTTCCAGGGAGTTAGTCCATTTTATCATGATAGGAACTATGGTGCAAGGGAGGTAGGCATGGTAATGGAGCAGTAGATAAAAGGTCACAATGATCTGCAAATTGTGGGCCAAGAAAGACTGGACCTGGCATGAGTATTTGAAACCTCAAAGCCCAGCTCCAGTGGCATAACAACTCAAACAAGTCCACACCTACTCCAACCAGGCCACACCTTCCAACTAGGCCAATCCTTCCCAAATGCTTTCACCAACTTGGGTGCAAGTTTTCTAATATGTGAGCTTTGGGGGACATTCTCATTCAAACTAACACATTGCTCAGAGATTTTTCTTGCATTATAATTATAATTATAATTATAGTTATAATTATAATTATTATTACTATTATTATTGTATTATAGTAGAGAAGAGGTTTTCCTGTGATTTTAGGTCAAGAATTTGTCCTTTCCAATTATCAAACTCAATTTGTTAACTGAGCCATCTTACTGGACTGAGATGGTTAGCTCATTTGTGAATCTTAGATTCACAATCCCATATATAAATAAATGGAGTAATTTATATACCATCATAAAGTAAAAATGAAATAGAGTAGATGGGACATATTGTGCATGGTTGTATATGATCAAGAAATGAAAAATTGATGTGAAATGTCTTTATAAAACTTAATCCTGTGTGTAATTAATGAACTCCAATAAAATTATCTTTACAATTTTTGTTATTGTGATGGGTAAAGTTGATTGTCAGTATGAGGGCATTAAATTTTGTGAAGAGAAATACCACTGGAAATGTCTGAGATAACTTTTTGAGAAAGGTGTGATTATGATGAAGACTTACCCTTCATTTGGGAAGGACAATGCAAAGTTATAGAGTGAACAAAACGGGAAAAACACGTGGTGTTTTTACTTTATGGTGTGAACACAGTGTGACCAGCCATATCATCCTTCATCCATCCTTTAGACCTACACTCACTGCCTTGTTGTCTCCTTCATGATGAATGCCTTTTGATTATGAATCTAAACAAGACCTTCAAGCTTTAATCTGGCATTTGTTAAGAACTTTGTTATAGCAGTTAGAAAAGATGGAAATTCATATATTTTCTTTACATTTTAAATGTAAGCTAAAACCCTGTAGAGCAGTTCAAAACAATTCTTTTCCATATGATATTAGTCTGTTTTTCTAAGTTCTCAAATAAGGTTCTGTTTTCTCCTGGATGATATGAATAATGGACACTGGTCCCGGATAGGCTTCATTATGGTTTTAGTCCATGGACCCAGATTGCATTTAATCCTAGGAAAAATCAGTGAATTTCAACCACATCCCTTTCTTAAAAAAAAGATATGATGTCTAGTTATATACTAAAAATGAAAATTGCAAAGCTTCCTGTAGCCACATTATCTGTCATGTTATAGTATATGTAGGAAAATGTTTTGCATAGTATACAGCAAAAAAAATTCATGCTTATAAAATGAATATATGAAATAGATGTTGAGAGGTTTTTTTCCTCTGTGTATTTATTTTTATTGGATATTTTATTTATTTATATTTCAAATGTTATCCCCTTCCCCATTTTCCCCTCTGGGAAACCTCTATCCCATCTTCCCTCCTTCTGCTTCTATGAGGGTGCTCCCCTATGCACCCACACACTCCCAACTCCCCATTTTCCTACATGGGGGCATCAAGCCTTCCTAAGACCAAGGGTCTCTCCTCCCAATTTATGTCCGACAAGGCCATCCTTTGCAACATATGCTGTTGGAGCCATGGGTCCCTTCATATGTATTCTTTGGCTGGTGGTTTAGTCCTTGGGAACAGTTGGGAGTCTGGTTGGTTGGTATTGTTCTTCCTGTGGGATGCAAACCCCTTCAGTTCTTTCAGTACTTTCTCTAACTCCTCCAATGGGGACAGTGGTCCATGTTTACTCCAATGATTGGCTGTGAGCAACCATCTCTATATTTGCAAGGGTCTTGCAGAGCCTCTGAGGAGGCAGCCATATGAGGCTCCTGTCAGCAAGGACTTCTTGGCATCCACGGGAGTGTCTCTGGGTTTGGTGTTTGTTTATGGGATAGATCCCCAGCTTGGGGCAGTCTCTGGATGGCCTGTCCTTCAGTTTCTGCTCCACACTTTGTCTCCATATTTTCTCCCTTGACTGTTTCCTTCCCAATTCTAAGAAGGACTGAAGCATCCACACTTTGTTCTTCCTTCTTGGTGAACTTCATGTGGTCTGTGAATTGTATCTTCAGTATTCTGAGTTTTAGGGCTACTAGCCACTTAGCAATGAGTACAGAGTACATACCATGTGTGTCCTTTGGTTACTTTGTTACCTTACTCAAGATGATATTTTCTTTTTTTTTATATTTCTAATTCCATTTATTTGCCTAAGAATCTCATGAAGTCATTGATTTTAGTAGCTGAGTAGTACTCCATGGTGTAGTGCAGATTTCTATCAAACCTTGAAAGAAGACCTAATACCAATACTCTTTAAACTATTCCACAAAATAGAAACAAAAGGAGCAATACCCAATTTGTTCTATGAAGCCACAATTATGCTCATACCTAAACTATACAAAGACCCAACAAAGAAAGAGATCTTCAGACCAATTTCATTCATGAATATCAATGTAAAAAATGCTCAATAAAATTCTCACAAACCAAATCCAATAATGCATCAAAACAATCAGCCATCATGATCAAGTAGGCATCATCTCAAGAATGCAGGAATGGTTCAATACATGGAAATCCATCAATTTAATCTACTATATAAACAAACTCAAAGAAAAAAACTACATAATCATTTCATTGGATGCTGAGAAATCATTTGACATAATTCAACACCCTTTCATGATAAAAGTCTTTCAAATATCAGGAATTCAAGGCCTATACCTAAACATAGCAAAAGTAATATACAGTAAACCAGTAGCCTACTCAAATTAAAGGGAAAGAAACTTGAAGCAATCACATGAAAATTAAGGACTAGACAAGGCTTCCCACTCTCTCCCTACCTATTCAATAGTACTCAAAGTCCTAGCCAGAGTAATTAGACAACACAAGGAAGTATAACAGGGTTACAGTTTGGAAAGGAAGAAGTAAAAATACTACCTTTTGCAGATGATATGTTAGAATAGTTAAGTGACCCCAAAAATTCCACTATAGTACTCCTAAACCTGATTATCAACTTCAGCAAAGTTAGTGGATATAAAAATAACTTCGAAATATCAGTAGCCTTCCTCTACTCAATGGAGAGGTTATTTTTCAATTCAATGTGTTTGACTACAATGGTTTATTTTTCCATTTATTATTACATCAATTCTATGACCTATTGTTCTGTGTATCTGCAAAATATATGTGTTTTACACTAATCCTTGACATAGTGGTATTTTGAGTTGGAGTTTCAAGAAATTAATGAGATCATGAGAGGAAGAATCTCATGAGTCAGACTAATGCCCTAGTAATAAGAAAGAACACAGACAGGGGCAAGTCTCTGCTATCCTCTGTGTTGTGTAGTTATCTGCAGCCAGAAGGAACATACTCACCAGTTGGCTGATACTTTGAATCATCAGAAATTCTGTTTTTTTAAATCTGTGGCTCTTTGTCATAACATTTTAAGCAGACTAAAACAATGTCCTATCAAGACTGAAAAATAATATTTTGACAGTGCAGATAGACTTGAGATGATTTCAGTTAAATTTCTTAGTTAGTACCATATTAGAAATATATTACAATGGCTTTTAAGGTAGAGTCCACAGTTAAATACTACTTTTTTCTTAAGCAAGAGACCTGTACAAAAATCAGTGCCTTATTCTTCACTTTTTTTGGTGCTGTGATTTTCAGGTGACTGTTTATGGTTATGAAAAGACACCTTTGCAGTATTTTGTTTGATTTCCTTACTGATGTGTTGTTCCTTAATTAACAAAGGGAAACATTTATTAATATAACTTCATCTGTACACAATATAAAAATGGAAGCTGAATCTCAATCTGGTACTTTTTTATAGTGACTTGAAATATTCCATTAAGATATAGTAAGAGTTGTTAACTTATACAATTGCATTAACTTTTTATTAGTGCCTCTTTTAAGGGGTAGTTTATTCACTTAATAAATAATTGTTAGACATAGTCAAAGATATGAATGGCTTGCACTCTCAGACTGAAATGGGTAGACATGCACTCGTTCTTATTTAGCACAGCCGATTTATGTCAGCACTCTTCTGAGAATTCAAGGCATCTTGTATTCTCTAGGAAACAAGGGGGCAGTGATGGTCTGCATAGGTTGCCCTGGCAGCACTGATCAGCTCTTGTCACAGCTTGCAAGAAAGAATGTGCAATCACTTTGAGTGCTGCTCCCTGACTTGTCTGCCTTCTGGCAAAAGACTACAAGGCTTCTGTCAGTAACAGTGATAATTCCAGTAGCAGAAGCTGGGAAAAGTAGGGCGGACACCTCTGCGACTGCTAACTAGCTGGTTCATACCACATTTAATAAGGGCCAGGAGACGTGTGTGATTTCTTATGAAACCCTTATTTCCTTATCTTCAGAATGAGTGCTACTTACTATTTAAATCATCAGGAGTCTGTAAAAGAAGACACCCCTCTCTCCTCTTCTCCTATCCCTCCAAAATTAAATCCATCCATTCCTTCTTTCCTTGCATGTTTTAGTCGTCCCATTGTGTACCTTGCCAATTATCTTATAAAATAGACATACAAAAGATGCTAGCATTTATTAGATATCTTGTAACCATGTGATATTAATGTACAAGAAACAAAAAGGCACCATAGTACAGTATCCATCAAGATAGTTGGAGGACAGCAATTAACTTTGAATGTGTCCCTTCATGCTATCAGAAGTAACTTTCAACTGATGTCCAAGAGCAAACATCCAAAGTTCTATTATAAAGTTAAGTTCAAAGTAGAATTCTAGAAAATACTTTGAAATTCATAAGAATGTCTCATATTTTTAAGCATCTAAGTCTGTGCAGTAGATCCTTTTCAGCATGTGAATGGTGAGACAATTTGAAGAGGGAACACAACTTGGTTTTCAAGATTATCAAAGCACAGTGCTTGGCAACTAGTATTCCTAAAACCAGCTGTGATTTACCTGGTTATGCACTGAAAATAAAGGTAGGTGTGTGTGTGTGTGTGTGTGTGTGTGTGTGTGCGTGTGTGTGTGTGTGTGCGTGTGCGTGTGTGTGTGCGTGCGTGCGTGCATGCCTGCCTACCTATGTTTGTATGTGTCTGTGTGTTTGTGTGTGTACAGATGGGAAACACTAATACCTAAAGCTTCCCTAACAATTGAATGAAGGTCTGTGGGGAAAAGGACAGGTACATTTCTCTTGAATGGTTAGTGTGACTTTTTAACGTCTGGTATGTTCCCAGTCTGAGCAGGTATATATTCAGTAGTAGCAACTCTTCCTAGGGCATTTAGAAGTCTCAGTGTTTGCCCCTTTCACTGGAAATATATTGGAATATATTGTGGGTACGTCTGAACTGACTGCTTTTCTTTTTTCCTACCTCCAGTGTAAGTCCAGGTTCCATGAAAGATTTTATTCATTATTTTCATAATCCTACACATTTTATTATTTGGTGCCTAAAAACAAAATAGATGTGAATTTAAGTAAAATGGCATGGCTATTGAAAAAGATAATTAATCCATATTTGTCTTTGAATATAACTTTATAATAGGAATCTAGTTGATCATTTACTAAAATTCAGTATTTACCTAAAATAAAACTGTTACTAAATTAGAATAGGAATAAATTATTAACATTGTAAGAATTTCTAAAGACTTTTACCAGAGGCTTTTTTATCAGTGATAAAATTTTAGAAATGATTACTGAATGTCAAAAAAGCAATTTAAAATGCCTTTATTGACAATTTTATTCAGTGATTCACTTGAGAATCCAGAGAGTACAATGAAGAATGAAAACATGCAAGTCCTGGAGAAAAAAGCAAAACTTTTCCTCATTTGAAGATACTGTGTCTACCTTGGGAATCAAAGAGAATTTACGTAAAACTACTAGGATTAATGAAAAGAACACAAACTTTCTGGACCATGCAAGAATAATCTGCACTTTATATAACAGTTTAAAATAATGGTGACAACTTCAAGGTAGGAAGGATTCTATGAGCCACCAAAACTGTAACTCAGGAGGTGTAAATTTAATGACATTTCCACACTAACATTAGCAGCAATGACACTTCTCAATTACACATAGTCACAGGAAAGGACAAGGAATTCACTGGCTTGGGGAACTTTGCCAAAATGCACTTAATTTACAACAGACTTGAGTCATTAAATTGAAGAGGAGTTTGTTAGTTCCTGTAAAATAAAACAAAAACAAACAAACAAACATTCTTCAATGCTAAAATTGTGGGGCTCCATAAATAAAATCCAAAGTGTGAATAAATGTTTGAAAATATTTAGCATCAATTGTAAACATGACAATATGCATTTCAACCTGATGATAAGCAAAGCATTCACTCTCTAAAGTTGTACTTGGGACCTGCAACTATGTAAGAGTACAGTGCAAAGAGCAAATAAGGGCACAAGTGGAACTCAGTCACCCTTCAGATAAGGAGATGATCTGGGATTATTTGTCTAAGAAGTGTGTAATCGCAAGGGCTTTTATAGATGGAAGAAGAAAGGATATCGGAGTCAGGAATTTGAAGATGTCACGGTGCCAGCTTTGAAGATGGAAGGACCAGGAACCCAGGAATGAAGTAGTATGATGAAACTAGGGAAGAAAGAAAATCATTACCCGACAAGCCCTCAACAAGACCAGCACTCTGCAGCTTTTTGGATACTAGAAGAATTACACATCTAATACACATCTGCCCTCCAGAACTGGGAAGTAGCAAACCTGGGCTATTTGCACTTGTGTTAGGGCAGGATTAGAAAACAAACACAGGCGCCAGTGAAACACCCTGACAAATATTTAAAGGTTTCAAATTGCAAATATTTAAAACTGGAACTATGGTAGAGATAATGGAAAATGTGAAGTCATAAAATACCAGTGATAGGTAATAGGTTAGTACATCCTCTCTTGAGAACAATATCACACCACTTAAGATGTTTACATGTTCAAGATGAACACACTTATTTTTTCTGTTTATATTGGAAACATTATGACACATGCAAAAAAGAAACTGATAGAACTCACTTAGGAAATCTGCTATAGTATGAAGATGTGGACTCAACATGCTTCCATTCAAGGGGGGGGGGTGGATAAACAAATCTGATGGAATAGCGTGCACTTGAATAAACTAGACTCACTTATATCAGAATGGCTGGATTACAAAAATATAATTGGAAGCCCAGATGTATCTTTCAGCAGGTGAATATGTGTGCATAGGTCAACAGATAGTCTTACATACATATATCTTAGTTGTAAAAATTTGATTGTTTTGGAATGAAAATATGTTCAACTTGAAACACAAAACTTTGGTTTGATATGTGGCTCAATGAGGAAAACACTTGCTATGTAAATGTGAAGATCTTCGTTTGGGTGCTAGAACCCATATAAGCCAGCTGTAGTGGCATATATCTACCAGCAATTCTATTGTGGGAATGAGGTGGAGACTTGAGAATCTCTAGAGGTTCATGGGACAGTTCACCTGACCCATGATCAATAGACAATAAGGAGAGCCCTTGTCAAATAACACAGAAAGCAGGTATGACATCTTACCTTGTCTTCTAACCTCAGTATGTGCATCGTATCATGCAAATAAACATTCACACACACACACACACACACACACAAAACATCACACTCACACACAGAGGGAGAAAGATATTTCTCAATTTAAATGTAAAGGTAATATTTTGATGACATCTGATCGATTTTATGCATTGGACAGAATGGTTTCAGCTATAACTCTAAAGAGTACATTGGTGGTCTTCTATTATCTTACTCTGTTCCTACTAAATAAGAATACATATTTCATAATTAAATAAGAATAAAGTGCAGGAATACTTAACTAAATAAACATTTTTTGACAAATGTCCTCTATCCCTCAACATCAGAATAGTGAGACAATAGACAATTTGAACTGTCCACACAGCCTCATATATTGCGGTATGGTCACCAGCTGGTGGCACTCTTTGGAGAGGAGGGTGAAAGTTTAGGCAATTTAGGAAAGTTTGGGGAAATAGTGTCTGGACGGGGACATAGAAGGTTCTATTCATCCCTGTTCTTTCTGTTTCCTATCTGGGATGAGGTGAGGTCTTTTGTTTCTCCATGTGTTCCTGGCATGGCATTCTGCCCCCAAACAGAACAGAAAAGAGGCTGCTAGCCATGAACTGAGACTTCTGAAACCATAAGACCCCTGCCCCCTCCCCAGTTTTTCCATTTCAAAAGTTTTTCTTAGGTCATGGTGATCACATTCTAATTCAAATAATATCATAATAAAATAAAAAGAAATGACAGAAAACTGTACATATGTATACTTATGAGTAGTATACTATATCTTTCTGTATTCTTAGTTATGGCTAATAATGATTACACTCACTGACTTAGTCTCCTTTTTACATTTAATTTCTACCACATCTTGGAGATTAGAACAAGGTCCTTGCCGAGTAAGGAATCTTTGTCTGTAAACTGAACTTCAAGTGAGCTATAATCTCATAAACACACTATGATCAAATACATTCAAACTGATAGGATGCACTATTTTCCTATTGGTCTTGTAAGATTTTACCCATCTTCATAGGTAAAATGAACCACTGTATCTGAATACTTGAAATATTAGGCAGTCTCTTTCCCAGATTCCCTCTACCATGCAGAAAAGAAAATCAGTTTTTGTCTTATTAACATGTCTCCTTGCAAGGCTCACCTGATTGCTTTGGCCCCCTTTCTTTCCACAGCTGTCTGTGCTGGGTGCTCTGCTCTGACGTTATTGCTTCCATATCAGACGCAGGCATGAAAGTCTTGCTCCAAGCAAGGAGCTGAGGACTTGGTGCATGGCTTCCCAGATTTCTTTTTCGTGCTCTGAAAATTTCCAGCAGCAGGTGAAGGGACAGACATTGAAAGCATGTAAAGCACTCATCAAACACTTCCCATTGGTTTTAGGAAGGTTTCTCTGGGATGTTACCTTCCACTCCAACCTACTTCTTACCAAGTAGCTTTTCCTTAACGGTTGCATCCATTCTCACAATCACCTTCATTACATTAAACATGGATAACGTTTTACTCAGTGAATTTTTCAAAGCAAGTTGCAATCATTTTTGTTTGAGCATATGGCATACTGACATCAGTTAAGTATATAACTTTTATTTAAGAAAACAGAATGGAATACACTTGGCAAAACTTTTCAAAGAACTCTGTGATAACGTATTTTTATGAAGTTGCAGATCTCTGAATTTTGCCTACTTTCCCACAAATTGCCTAACAATTTTACATTATATATGCTCCTAAATATGCTAAACCTAATCCCAGAGAGCCTTGCTGATCCCTTGGAGGACACACTCTAAAGGGATTGACATATGAAAAGACATCAGTTTTGCTCTGGCTCAGTCTCAAAGGCAGAGGAGACTGTGGAAAGGCTGCTAATCTTGGAGGGGGTCATTTTCATAGCCCAGAGGCTTGTGTGAGAGACTCATGATCCTGTGAATTACAAGCATGATCTAAGTAATGATGGCAGAATCAAACAGTGGCAGCTCTCGTAGTTAATCCCTTCGCAGTCACCTGGACTCTGAAGAATGTCTGCCTCTTTGTGACTGGAGTGGAGCTGACTGGGCCAATGTGCCTGTCTAACATCACAGCTTTGCAAAATTGACTGAGCACATGGGCCATATTCACAGGCTTCCTGTAGAACCACTGAAACAATCAGAGAGCATTCATTTCCTTAAATAGTTATAGGTCTTTGGGAGATTTGAGTCCCAATGATTCTATCCTTCTGCTCATCAAAACACACTGGGACACCAACAGTCAATTAATAAATGCCTTAAATCAGAGAGTGGCCATTTCACATAATAGTGACTTTCATGCATTTGAAGAAATCACAGGCACAGAATAGCAGCAGATGTTTTTCCTTCCCACTATTGACAAATCAGCATACAGAAGCCTCAAACTGCACTTGGAGGAATTTAGGTCAGTGTGAGGAAATCAGTGTGCATTTAAAGACTCTTTGTGTGTGTTTAAAATATGTTATAATGTTTTAAGAAACAGCCTTTCTTTCAGAGATGCTGGTAAGGCTTCTGCAGAGAGCTGCAGCTGTGCAGACGCATTCAATAGGAATGATTCAACTGGGAGGGTGTTATTGCAGAAGAAGGAAGGCTTCAGAGGACATGGCTATGTGCAAAAACATTTTGGAACCAAGATTTCAGGTCTAGAACAATATTATCCAAAGTGGGGTGCCTTTCCCAAGGACTAAGTAATGAAAAAAGAGACTGAAACTCTTGCTCGTATTTGTTCTCTGTGTTTTATATTATATTGTTACACTGGCATATTTTTGTTTGCAATGTACAATAGATTCTATTGTTAGGCCATAAAGGTGACTAATGAGGTTAATGTAAATACTAAGTGACAGAATTTTATTTATGCTTTTGGCTGATGAAGTTGCAGTTTGAAATTAATTTACACACTCTTAAGTATGTTAAGCTGAATTTGCAGTGAAGAACGAAAGCCAGTATCCACTTGAGCGTGACAAACAGCCTCCAATAGATAGGCAGCTACAGAGTCTCTTGGAGATGATTTCAAAACAGATAGGCCTTGGGCTCAATGCATCTCTTGGTGGCCCAGAATGTACATTAGCTCATTCCTTTCTCATCCCGGTGCTCTGAGACACCTCACATGCTCATGTAGCTGCCTGCCTTAGACCCACCAAGGACATTATTGAGGGCCTATTGTCTTCTTTCTGCTTCTCTTCTCCTTACACATTATAGAGATTAAAAAGGTAACAAAGGTAAATTCTTAGATCTAGTAAAGTAGCTTTGATAGAAATTTAGGTATCTGGAGAAGGCAGTGAGATATTTAAGAGACAAACTATGTAACTGAAGAAAAAAATATGTAGTGGTGGATACTAGTGAAATGGTTCATTAGGCGATAGCAATTGCTACCAAACATAATGAGCTATGTTACAGCTCTGAATCTACATAGTAGAAAGAGAACTGATTCCTCAGAATTGTCCCCCACCCTTTGCATGCAGGCAGTGACAATCACATGCTAACCATGTCACATGTTTGCCCTCATCCCTACACAGCAAATATGTCTTTTCTAAATCTGGAAATTATGTACTTTTTAAATTAGAAGATTATTTTATATGTATGGCTGTTTTGTCTATCTGTCTGTCTGGGTGACATAGGTGTTTCTGCTGCAAGCAGAGGCCACAGGAGGGCACCACATAACCTGTAACAGGAGTTATAGAGGATATCAGGTATCATGCGGGTCCTGAGAATCAAATCTTTGTTCCTAAAAGAATGACCAGTATTCTTAACTGCTGAGACATCTGTTCAGACTTGACTTTACTCAAAATATATACTAGCTTATTTAGGAATACATATGATTTAGATTAGTACCTGTGTCTATCATTGGTAAAAAAATATCCAAAAAAGTCGTAAATAAATTTGAGGTTGCAAGAATGATCGGGACTAATAACAGTTGAATAAAAAGCCTCATTAATGTAAATTGTTTTATATTTGTACTTTCTTAAAATTAATAATTTACTCATTTAAAATAAGGATAATGATTAAAAGTGATATTTTAAAACTACAGCAAAAGAGCAACATGCTAAATGGCAGAAGGCCGATATTCTCTTCAAGTGCTTTCCTCTGAGTCTGCTTTGACTGTTTTCAAAGCAAAAGAAAAAAAAAGACTGTTAGTTTTATAGACATTTAAAAACAAACCACTAGACTATGCATATAAGAAGAGTTATAGAATTTCAGCTCCCTGTAAAGTGAAGTTACTAAAGGCTGTTACACAAAGGTTCATTGTGACTTAGACCTGCCCGGCAGAATCCCATCAATACCAAAGTCATTGGATTTCTTCCCAGGGTATTAAAGCATGAACTCAGTAAGTCAGCCTTGTCCAAATGTTCACTATCCCAAGGCAACACTGGCCCTGGTCTGGCTCCTGGAAAGAAAACTTCTAAAAATGCAGAGTATCCTCCATGATTTAAATGTGTTCACTTACCTGGGGGCTTGGCTGACACCATTTTGCTGTTGTTTCTGTTCTAAGAAGAATGGTTATGGTGGGGCCTTCAGACATACAGATCAGAGTGACTTCTTGACCCCCAACAATGGCAGGCAGCTATGTGAGGGGTTAGTGATGTCTATATGGATCGTTCATACAAAGACCCAAGACACTAAGGATTGGGTGAGCCTTCCTGATTAGCAATACTCCATATATCTTATCATACAATGCAGTTGTGACATGTCGAGTCTCCATGACTCCACCGGAGGGACATAATTGAGAACTCAGTGCTGCTCCCTCCAGGTCTGATCCCAGTATGCCTTTCCTGTTCTTGACTTTAATCTAATTATTTACCTTAATAAATCACACTCATGGTTAGAAGAGGTTCCCTTCCCCATTCTTGTAACTAATCACTGAACCTGAGACCATTTTTTGGAATCTCTGATTAACACTGTTTCTGCCTTCAAGTGAGAGTGTAAACTGTCTTTGGTATTTATAACATTAAGCTAAAAGACAATTGGATCTTGGCCCTTGAGGAGATGAGTTGGTCCATTTTAATGGACCAATGAGTTTGGTGTCCCATTTTCAGCATCTTTTAAAAATCTACCTAGATCATTGTTTTTCAATTGTTACCTGAAATCTATTTAAATGACAAGTGGACATGAAAAAAAATCTATCCATAGTAACAGGTTTTCCCATACTATGTGCTGTTATCAATATGTAAGGCCCACCTGCCAATCAAGAGTCTCAGGCACAGCCTGTGGAATACTGGTGGTGTCAGGTACAATCTGGGAATTTTCTCCATTACATCTAGCTCAATTCCTTTTTTGGTTGCCCTGGAATAGCCTATATTTTATATTAACATCTCAAGAAGCTGGATACACTGTAGCCCACCAGGAATGTATTCTTCTGGCTCTGGAAGTCACTCTAATGGCAAAGATTTCATTTATTTCTTTTCCCAAGTATCACCCCAAATAGTCTATGAGGAGTGAGTATGTAGCAGTAGGTCAGGCAGACCCTTTCAAACAAGCAGTTCTTCTAATATTAGGCTTGGTATCATGATACCAAGGAACAGCGAAGTGGCCTCTGTTTCTTTCAGCATACTTAGCTACTAAGTCACATCAATTATGTTCTTACAGTAATTACTTAAATATTTTGGACACTAGACTGGTCACACTCCAGAATCATTTAGATTTCTCAGTTGACTCCTGAAACATTAAATTGATAGAACCTACAAAACTTAGGTTACTTACTTGTACTAAGAAACTTAAATCTTAACTTTCAATTGAGAGATGAACCAATGCCATTCAGGTCCCCAGTAATATATTATTTTGGATCATAAAACACAGGAAGAACTTCTCTCAACCTGGTTAGAATACACAAGGCAATGTTGTTTATAGCTGCCATTCACTGTGATGAGTTGGGGCACCTGTTGGATGTTTGTCATACTTGTAGTGTGTAATTATTAAAACACAATTCAAGCTATGGCCATCTAGGCACCGGCACCTGCAGTCTCCATCTGCTCCCAGCCTAGTACATAGTCTGAGACCAAGACCGCATGTTTCTCCTAGCCAACTTCTCTCCTACAAATGCAGACTCTGCCTGTCCAGAGCTGCGAGATTGCGCATTAGGTCCACTGCAGTCAATTGTGCGCATGCTCTTGCCAGTCAGCGCTCCACTCTGCTGCAGTTCCCTCTCCCGCGGAGATTGATCCTTGCCCAATCTTCCCATTCTGCCCTGGCTAAATTCTTTCCCTCCTACCCAACTGAGTCACGTTGAATGGAAAGCACCAGTGGTTAGTTAGGATAACACAACCACTGGGCATGGAATCTATCGTCCTAAACTCATTGACTACTCTATATTGGAAATTTTTTGGTAGCAGAATCCACCACCAGATCTAACAGTTACCAGTCTACATCTTGTTCTTCTCGCCCCTGACTCGCTGGACAAAATATGGCTGTTTGCCCTTGCCTCATTGGACAAAAAATGGCTGTTCCTTCCTCCTGTGTCACCTCTTCTTCTCTCAGACCTGAAAGGCCTCCTCCTTTTTACTTGGCAATTGGCTTCTTATTATCCAATAAATTTGTTAGGGGGAAATTCCACTACACATACTAATTTATCATGTTTATAATATCAATACCTGTGTCAAATAAAATCCACATGCGTACTTACATTGAGTTATTTATGCAGCCATTGAAAGAGCACATTTTTTTTCCTGTAAGAAGAAGCCAAAATACAGACTTTGTTACATTTAATCTCAGGTTAAGAGATCAGTTCATTTTTTTCAATATACTGCATTTTTTTGCCCCCTACACATAACACTCATTCTCCTTTTCCTTGAATGATGCCATTAATTGAGTACAAGGCTATGGCTAAAGAACGTATAAGTTGGGTGCCTTTGTAACAAAGTCTGGGCCTAAGCTTTGACTTGGGCACATCATATAATAGAATGGTTTTAAGAATTAATACCAGGAGGACCTGGAGATGAATGTGGAACCCACCTTCACCCTTTCTTTTTTTCATTTGGCCAAATATGTACAGCTACGATAGCTGGATCAATATTTGTAGTGTTAATGAATGACAGGGAAGATTATATGTATTAAAAACAAGAAAGCCTTGGTTGGGATGTACTCAGATCAAAAGATTCAACATGCCCAAAATTTCATGTACCATCACATGACTGCTAACTGTGCTTCTTCTAGATGTTCTTTACTTTAAATAGAAATAAATTTCAACTACTGAGGCCATCATCATCATCATCATCATCATCATTATCATCATCATCATCGAAAGATTGTTCTCTCATACAATGTATCCCAACCACAGGCACTCTCTCCAATCTCCATTACTCCTCTACTTTCTCTTTAGAAAAAAGCAGGCCTCCAAGAAACAAAAACAGACTTTGCAAAACAGGATATAAAAAGACAAGGCAAAAGCCCTCCTACAGAGGCTGGACAATAGAAGGAAAGGATTCTCCAGAGCAGGCAGAAGAGTCAGAGATGCACCCACTCCCATTGTTAGAAGCCTCACAAGAACATCAAGCTAACAGCTATAACATATATTCAGAGGACCCGACACAGGTCCCTCCAGGCCTCATGCTTGCCATTTCAGTCTACCCAGGTCCATTGAGCTCTGCTTAGTTGATTCAATGAGTCAGGGTCTCTTCATGTCTTCTATTGGCTCTGACACCTATATTCTTTCCTCCTTTTCTTCATAGGATTCCCAAAGCTCCAAGAGAATGAAAATGGTAGAGACTGCCAATTTGCATGTTCACCCCTCTGCAAAATGTCTGGTCTCTGAACCTGTTCCCATCTACTACTGGAGGAAGCCTCTCTGATGACAAATGGACAAGGCACTGATCAATGAGTGTAGCAGAAGGTCATTAGGAATCATTTCATTTTTTTCCCCAGTCATGTTTGGTTCTACCCTAAGTCTTAGGTTCCCAGGCAGAGTAGGACATAGGCTTCCTCTCTTGGAGTAAGCCTCAAGTAAGAGCGGCCACTATTTGGCCACTCCCCAAAGTTCTACCTCTTGACTTCATTGCTCAAGAATATCTTTTAGGCAGGGTAGAGTGTAGTTTTTGTGGCTGGATTGGTGTCTAGGCTAAACTTTTCATAGCCTGCAAGTATCTTCCCTTGTGAACATCTCAGCTAACATTGTTTGAAAACAAAATATGTTTTTAGCTGTCTGATTCTAAATATACTTAACTATATCCGTTCCTTTGAATTGACTCATAATAGTCTAAGCAACTATGGGGACCTGTGACAATTTCTAGTCACAAAATAATCATTGCAAAATATAAAGTATTGTATAATGCAAAGAAAACCTAAGCAAACCTTTGCCTCCTAATTGAAATATCAACCCCTGAAAACAATAAGTCCTTTTGAATGTCCTTATCTTTATGTTCTATAATACCAACTAAAGCATTAATGTAAAGATTAATATAGCCCTCAAAGATGCAGTGTACACATTAAGAATACTTGGAATTAGGTTTTGTAAGTAATTTGTAACTTAATATCTTTACTAGGCACAAATAGTTTGCTGTTTAAAAACATTGTGTTTGTGTGTGTGTGTTTGTGTGTGTGTGTGTGTGTGTTTGTGTGTGTGTGTATGTGTGTGTGTGTGTGTATGTGTGTGTGTGTGTGTGTATCTGTCTGAAAGCATGCATTTAGACGTCAGAACAATTTAGTAGTTGGTTCTTCCCTTCTATCATATTGATCACAGGCTTGGTCGGGAGCCTCTTTATACCTTTACACACTAAGCCATCTCACAGGCCTCTAAAGAAAACATTCTTTCATATAACAAGTTACAGGTTCTACAGGACCTATTGAGCCCCATATTTTAATCTCTTTATTGATATTTATACATTATTGATTTTTTCACAGGCCATATGAAGCTCAAGAAGAAGGAAGACCAAAATGTGGGTGCTTCGGTCCTTCTTAGAAGGAGGAACAGAATATTCACGGGAGGAAATACAGGGACAGTAAGTAGGGCAGATATTTACAGAAAGGCCATCCAGAGACTGCCCCACCTGGGGTTCCCTCCCATGTGTAGTCACCAAACCCAGTCCCTATTCCTGATGCCAAGAAATTTTTGCTAACAGGAGCCTGAGTGTCCCCTGAGAGGTGTGCCCCTGAGAGGCTCTGCTAGAGCCCTACTGATACAGATGAGGATGGTTGCGGATAACCATTGGACTGAGCAGAGGGACCCCTGTGGAATAGTCATGGAAGGGACTGAAGGAGGTGACAGGGTTTCCAATCCCATCGGAAGAACAATATCAACCAACCAGATGCCTCAGAGCTCCCAGGGACTAAACCACCGACCAAAGAGTACACATGGAAGGAACCATGGTTCCAGTCGCATATGTAGCAGGGGACTGCAGTGTCTGGCATCAATAGGAGGATAATCCTTTGGTCCTGTGAAGGCTCATTTCCCCAGTGTAGGGGAATGCCAGCATGATGAGGTGGTGGTGAGTGGGTGGTTAGGGGAGCATCCTCATAGAAGCAGGAGAGTGATGGGAGAGGGGTGACTGGGAAAGGGAATAACATTTAAAATAAAATACATACATACATAAAATAGTCAATAAAAATTATCCAGAATGTACAAAATGACTGAGGGACTTCAGCTCCTGCTTTAACTGGGCAGGGCATATAGTACTAAGTAGGATCTGATTCTTTATTCCCTAGTGTGTACATATTCTAGAATTAGCATACAAGATTCATGGATGAATGTAATCCTGAAAGTTATTTTAAAGAATGCAAAAAATAGGATTTGTTTTACTTGAATATAAAATTTGATCTCAACATGTAAAATCCAAAGTATATTAAAGTATTAAAACATTAATTTTCAACTCATACCATGATAGATGTATTTTTAACAAGTTAGAAGACTTAATTGTACCCTAATGTATGCTATCATTTTGTGTTTGTGCTTTCTGCTTCTCTAGAAAGGAAATCAAGTGCTGAGAGCTCACAGAGATGTTGGGAACTGCTCCACAGTGTTGAGGCCTGAGTTTGTCTAAGTCCACCTGAAGACGTGATGGAAGAAATGCTTCTTTGTGATGGCCTAGGTGACAGATCATGATGCTTTCATATACAAGTAGGCTTGTTAATTGTGCTCTCCTTTGTCTTTTCTCAGGTACATCTAGCAAAAAGGATATGGTACCATCAAAAATGTTCTGTGTTCTTTTCTTTATATCTTGTGGTTCAGAGTGTAAATTTCAGATGTTAGACAAGGCTGGGTTTGAAGGAACAAAGAGTGGCAAGAAGGTGAGAAGGAAGTAGAAACTTTTTTTATCTTTGCTAAGGCTTCTCTGAGGAATGCTGGACCTCTTCACCTGGTAGAGAGATAGCATTTGAGCTATAACTGCTTTAATCCATCTTTAATGTAAAAGAAAAGTAAACTGACTGAAATAGGGCCATGATATTGGAGACAGAATTTATTTCACAAAATGACAACTGTCTATAGAGCACCTTTTCTATTCCTAGGATCAACTAACTTGATTTTCTAATTTTGAAATCAGGAGACTCCAATCACTTGGTTATAGTATGATTTTTGAAACAATCAGACACGCTTGTGTACATCTCAGCACTTTCCAAGTAGCAGAGCCTCTCAGGGGACACCACTCTCAGGGGACACTCAGGCTCCTGTCAGCAAAAATTTCTTGGCATCACCAGTAATCTCAGCACTTTCAAAGTAGAGTTGAGAGAATCAGCAGTTCAAGGCCAGTGTCATCAACATACTGAGTTTGAGGCAAAACTGAGCTATATGAGACACTGTCTTCAAAGCCAAAGCAAAATATTAGAGTACAGGTAGGGCATTAAGGTATAAATAGAACATGGGGAAATTAAGACAAAAAGTTTTTTCTAAGACTTACAAATTTAGGAGTTTAGCAATAGGGCTTCATTTTTCTTTTAAAACATACACTTGGCAATTTTTAAGGTTATCATCTAATGTGAGTCTGGTCTAGTGAAATGCTACAGCAAGCCCCAGGGACTCTTTATAGATTTCTTGCTGACACACATATCAAATGGGATTTGAATGAAAGCCAGACATTATTTCTATTTTAAGTAAAATTAATTGAGCTTTCAATGGCTGTATGATATCTCAGACAGGTGTTTGTCAAGACTTTATCAACAAATAGTACCCTTGGGGAGGCTGAAAGAGCCAGCTGTCAGGAGGAAGAAGAGGAAACCCAGGGAGCAGATGGCAGGTGAACTGGTCATATGGAGATGCCTGTCTGAAGATGTGCACTCAGTCACTACTTGGATGTTCTGACATAGCCTCTCCTCACTGACCATGGGCAACAGATCTTGATGTTGTCAAAGGTCTGAGGGAATGCCAAAACACTACCCTTGAGAGCAGTTTTTGTGAGTAATTTGTTTAAACTGACAGATTTATTTATTCTGTTCATACTTGTGCTATCAAAATCCTGGGAGAAATTTCTTCCCAAATGTACCCTGACATACACTAGTGTCCATTGTGCTAGGAAATGGTGCTGCTCTTTTATGTGATTGGGATTGTCTGTGCAAATGGGTAATCTATGTAAACCACATGGTGGGTGAAGCACTTAACCTCACAAAGGTTTTTGCCCTTCTTGTCTCCCTACCAGGTCCACTTTTCAAATGGAAGCAATTGTACCCAAATGCATGCTATCCTTTTGTGTTTGTTCTTGTTTCTTTCCCAGAAAGGAAATCAGGTTCTGGGAATGCACAGAGGTTAGGACCTGCTCCAAAGTGTTGACCTCCAAGTTTGGCAAAATATACCTGAAGTCATGATAGAAATGAAATATTGAAAGGTGTCTGTGTAATACTCAGCAGGGGCCTATATGAAGGAGATTCCTCAAAACTCCCCTATCACTTCAATTTTATTTAGCATGGGAGATTGAAATTGTTTATTCCCATTCTGTGATCAAGTACCTGTATTTCAAAGTTTTCAGTTAGGAACTTTTGAAGGCTGCTTTTTTTTTCCTGCTGAGCTTTTGTGTTTTAAAGAATAGCACAATAGAACAGACGCAGCAATAATTAAAGCCAACTAAGTAGAACGACTTTTTGTTGTTTTAATTGTTATCTAACATTTACATATTTTAGTTAAATTCATTTCATTAGAACTAACTCAGCATATCCTTGAGAGATCACAAAGATCAGGAAAATATCAAATTACTTTAGCATTTGTAAATTCTGAATGCTCAAGAATTACATTTCTAACCCGAGGATCTTACGTTTATGTTTAGTGGGAATATATTTTCTTTTTACTTCTGTGACTTAGCATAAAAAGAATGCTTTGTCCCTGGAAGACAATTGCTAAACAATTGTAGCAGGGATCAGCTAATCTCTTTTGTTATTAAGAACATTAATAAGATTCTAATGAGATTCACGAATACTTTTGTAAATGTAGTTGTGTAGTGGAGTAGCCATTTGATAAGAATTTCTAAACATTGCATGATTCTGAAGGAATTTTTCAAAGCAAGACTTTTGTACATATTGTTTTTACACCAAGTGCTTTATTTTCCTGAAACTTCATTTTTAACATAATAGAATCATGCCTTTTGATTGTATGTCTAGAGAGTTGTAACAGAACAGAACTATGATTAAAGTTTAAAGGACAGTGATACGCTGTCTTGGGAAACACATATAGTGAGTGGGGTTCTGATTCATTTCATATTTTCTTCCTTTCTTCTTCCTCTCCTCTCTTCATAGAACAGTGGTAGAAAATGTGTAAACCATGAATCAGTTGTAGCCCATGCTAATTTTTCCAAAATGGAAAATGATGCAGGTAGTGGGGAAACTGATCATTTAGTTGAGGGAAGAGTAGAATCTCCATGTTTTGATACTGGGCACTGTTGGATACAGGATTTACCTGGTGGTAGGACTCTTTTGAATCAGATGTTTTGGCACCACTGGGCATTCTGAGGAAATTGACTAAAAAAATGTATCCAGGATCAGGAGGTGGGCAACAACTGGACTTTAAAAAAGTGATTAAAAGTAAAAAAGAAAGAAATGAAAAGAAATACATATGTATAACTGTTTAGGTGTACAGTAGATTGTCTAGGAGTGAGACAAAGGGCAACTGGTCTCAGGAAAATGGCATCAGAGACAATCTCTTATGGAAAAACTATAATGCTGAATGTCATTCCCTTAAGGATAAATAACATTGTTTATTATAATAACATGTAGTGACATTTCTAAATGGTCTATGAAAGCTACAAGTCACTTTTTAAGTCATTCTCAGCATTTCCTGTGGAATTAGTTGATTTAGTATGATTTTATTATTATTAACTTGAGTATTTCTTATTTACATTTCAAGTGTTATTCCCTTTCCCGGTTTCCGGGCCAACATCCCCTAACCCCTCCCCCTCCCCTTCTTTATGGGTGTTCCCCTCCCCATCCTCCCCCCATTGCCGACCTTCCCCCAACAATCACGTTCACCGTGGGTTCAATCTTACCAGGATTCAGGGCTTCTCCTTACACTGGTGTTCTTACTAGGATATTCAATGCTACCTATGAGGTCAGAGTCCAGGGTCAGTCCATGTATAGTCTTTAGGTAATGGCTTAGTCCCTGGAAGCTCTGGTTGCTTGGCATTGTTGTTCATATGGGGTCACGAGCCCCTTCAAGCTCTTCCAGTTCTTTCTCTGATTCCTTCAACGGGGGTCCTGTTCTCAGTTCAGTGGTTTGCTGCTGGCATTCGCCTCTGTATTTGCTCTATTCTGGCTGTGTCTCTCGGGAGAGATCTACATCCGGCTCCTGTCTGTCTGCACTTCTTTGCTTCATCCATCTTGTCTAATTGGGTGGCTGTATATGTATGGGCCACATGTGGGGCAGGCTCTGAATGGGTGTTCCTTCAGTCTCTGTTTTAATCTTTGCCTCTCCCTTCCCTGCCAAGGGTATTCTTCTTCCCCTTTTAAAGAAAGAGTGAAGCATTCACATTTTGATCATCCGTCTTGAGTTTCATTTGTTCTAGGCATCTAGGGCAATAAAAGCATTTGGGCTAATAGTCACTTATCAATGAGTGCATACCATGTGTGTTTTTCTGTGATTGGGTTACCTCACTCAGGATGATATTTTCCAGTTCCAACCATTTGCCTACGAATTTCATAAAGTCATTGTTTTTGATAGCTGAGTAATACTCCATTGTGTAGACATACCACATTTTCTGTATGCATTCCTCTGTTGAAGGGCATCTGGGTTCTTTCCAGCTTCTGGCTATTATAAATAAGACTGCGATGAACATAGTGGAGCAAATGTCTTTTTTATATGTTGGGGCATCTTTTGGGTATATGCCCAAGAGAGGTATAGCTGGATCCTCAGGCAGTTCAATGTCCAATTTTCTGAGGAACCTCCAGACTGATTTCCAGAATGGTTTTACCAGTCTGCAACCCCACCAACAATGGAGGAGTGTTCCTCTTTCTCCACATCCTTGCCAGCATCTGCTGTCACCTGAGTTTTTGATCTTAGCCATTCTCACTGGTATGAGGTGAAATCTCAGGGTTGTTTTGATTTGAATTTCGCTTATGACTAAAGACATTGAACATTTCTTTAGGTGTTTCTCAGCCATTCGGCATTCCTCAGCTGTGAATTCTTTGTTTAGCTCTGAACTCCATTTTTAAACAGGGTTATTTGTTTCCCTGCGGTCTAACTTCTTGAGTTCTTTGTATATTTTGGATACAAGGCCTCTATCTGTTGTAGGATTGGTAAAGATCTTTTCCCAATCTGTTGGTTGCCGTTTTGTCCTAACAACAGTGTCCTTTGCCTTACAGAAGCTTTGCAGTTTTATGAGATCCCATTTGTCGATTCTTGATCTTAGAGCATAAGCCATTGGTGTTTTGTTTAGGAATTTTTTTTCCAGTGCCCGTGTGTTCGAGATGCTGCCCTAGTTTTTCTTCTATTAGTTTGAGTGTATTGGTTTGATGTGGAGGTCCTTGATTCACTTGGACTTAAGCTTTGTACAGGGTGATAAGCATGGATCGATCTGCATTCTTCTACATGTTGACCTCCAGTTGAACCAGCACCATTTGCTGAAAATGCTGTCTTTTTTCTATTTGATGGTTTTGGCTCCTTTGTCAAAAATCAAGTGCCCATAGGTGTGTGGGTTCATTTCTGGGTCTTCAATTCTGTTCCATTGGTCTATCTGTCTGTCTCTGTACCAATACCATGCAGTTTTTATCACTATTGCTCTGTAATACTGCTTGAGTTCAGGGATAGTGATTCCCCCTGAAGTCCTTTTATTGTTGAAGATAGTTTTAGCTATCCTGGGCTTTTTCTTATTCCAGATGAATTTGCAAATTGTTCTGTCTAACTCTTTGAAGAAATGGATTGGTATTTTGATGGGGATTGCATTGAACCTGTAGATCGCTTTTGGTAAAATGGCCATTTTTACTATATTAATCCTGCCAATCCATGAGCATGGGAGATCTTTCCATCTTTTGAGGTCTGCTTCAATTTCTTTCTTCAGAGTCTTGAAGTTCTTATTGTACAGGTCTTTTACTTGGTTGGTTAAAGTCACACCGAGGTACTTTATATTATTTAGGTCTATTATGAAGGGTGTCATTTCCCTAATTTCTTTCTCGGCTAGTTTCTCTTTTGTATAGAGGAAGGCTACTGATTTATTTGAGTTAATTTTATACCCAGCCACTTTGCTGAAGTTCTTTATCAGCTTTAGTAGTTCTCTGGTGGAACATTTGGGATCACTTAAATATACTATCATATCATCTGCAAATAGTGATATTTTGACCTCTTCTTTTCCGATCTGTATCCCCTTGATCTCCTTTTGTTGTCTGATTACTGTGGCTAGAACTTCAAAACTATATTGAATAAGTAGGGAGAGAGTGGGCAGCCTTGTCTAGTCCCTGATTTTAGTGGGATTTCTTCAAGTTTCTCTCCATTTAGTTTAATGTTAGCAACTGGTTTGCTGTATATGGCTTTTACTATGTTTAGGTATGGGCCTTGAATTCCTATTCTTTCCAGGACTTTTATCAGGAAGGGGTGTTGAATTTTGTCAAATGTTTTCTCAGCATCTAATGAAATGATCATGTGGTTTTGTTCTTTCAGTTTGTTTATATAATGGATCACGTTGATGGTTTTCCGTACATTAAACCATCCCTGCATGCCTGGGATGAAGCCTATTGATCATGGTGGATGATTGTTTTGATGTGCTCTTGGATTCGGTTTACCAGAATTTTATTGAGTATTTTTGCGTCGATATTCATAAGGGAAATTCGTGTGAAGTTCTCTTTCTTTGTTGGGTCTTTGTGTGGTTTAGGTATAAGAGTAATTGTGACTTCATAGAAGGAATTCGGTAGTGATCCATCTGTTTCAATTTTGTGGAATAGTTTGGATAATATTGGTATGAGGTCTTCTATGAAGGTCTGATAGAATTCTGCACTAAACCCGTCTGGACCTGGGCTCTTTTTGGTTGGGAGACCTTTAATGACTGGTTCTATTTCCACAGGAGTTATGGGGTTGTTCCTGATTTAACTTCGGTACCTGGTATCTGTTTAGGAAATTGTCCATTTCCTGCAGATTTTCTAGTTTTGCTGAATATAGGCTTTTATAGTAAGATCTGATGATTTTTTTAATTTCCTCTGAATCTGTAGTTATGTCTCCCTTTTCATTTCTGATTTTGTTAATTTGGACACACTCTCTGGGTCCTCTCGTTAGTCTGGCTAAGCGTTCATCTATTTTTCTCAAAGAACCAACTTTGGTTCTGTTGATTCTTTCTATGTAATTTTTGTTTCTACTTGGTTCATTTTAGCTCTGAGTTTGATTATTTCCTGCCTTCTACTCCTCCTGGTTGTATTTGCTTCTTTTTGTTCTAGAGCTTTTAGGTGTGCTGTGAAGCTGCGTATATATCATCTCTCCTGTTTCTTTCTGCAGGCACTCAGAGCTATGAGTTTTCCTCTTAGCACAGCTTTCATTGTGTCCCATAAGTTTGGGTATGTCGTACCTTCATTTTCATTAAATTCTAAAAAGTCTTTAATTTCTTCCTTTCTTTCTTCCTTGACCAGGTTATAGTTGAGTAGAGCATTGCTCAACTTCCACATATATGTGGGCATTTTTCCCTTATTGTTATTGAAGACCAGGTTTAGGCCATGGTGGTGATCTGATAGCACGCATGGGACTATTTCTATCTTTCTGTACCTGTTGAGGCCCGTTTTTTGACCAATTATATGGTCAGTTTTGGAGAAAGTACCATGAGGAGCTGAGAAGAAGGTATATCCTTTTGCTTTAGGATAGAATGTTCTATAAATATCTGTTAAGTCCATTTGGCTCATGACTTCTCTTAGTCTGTCTATGTCTCTGTTTAATTTCTGTTTCCATGATCTGTCCATTGATGAGAGTGGGGTGTTGAAATCTCCTACTATTATTGTGTGAGGTGCAATGTGTGTTTTGAGCTTTAGTAAGGTTTCTTTTACGTATGTAGGTGCCCTTGTATTTGGGGCATAGATATTTAGGATTGAGAGTTCATCTTGGTTGATTTTTCCTTTGATGAATATGAAGTGTCCTTCCTTATCTTTTTTGATGACTTTTAGTTGAAAATTGATTTTATTTGATATTAGAAAGGCTACTCCAGCTTGATTCTTCAGACCATTTGCTTGGAAAGTTGTTTTCCAGCCTTTCACTCTGAGGTAGTGTCTGTCTTTGTCTCTGAGGTGTGTTTCCTGTAGGCAGCAGAATGCAGGGTCCTCTTTGGTTATGATTGATAATAATGTCAATTTGGCATGATCTGGACTCATGTAAGAGACACACCTCTGAACATGCCTATGAAGCAGTACCTAGATTAAGTTAGCCATTGCACACAACTTTGGAGATTATCTGGATCAGTTTATCTTTTGAGCATGACTATAAAGGACTAGATACAGTAGATTGGTCCCTGGTCAAGCCTGTGAGGGACTAACTAGATTAGGTTAGTTGAGCTTGGACTCGCTGTAAGTATAGGTGCCATTATTTCACAGGCTGTGGTCCTGGACTTAATAAAAAGGAGAAAGCAACCTGAGGTGAACATTTGTCACAGTAAAATTTTAAAATAGGTAATTTTTATCCTTCACTAGCATTGGCTCCCTTAGGGCTACATGGCATTGTGGGGTATCTTTATCTCAGCGGCTTCACGCTGCCCCCAAGTACTTTTAAACGCAGGCAGTCTGTGAGCTGTTCCAGCGTGACAACTTGCCATGCCAGCCCCTAGGGTTAGTTCTGGAACTGGAAGGCCATATGGATCTAACCATAATTTATCTCTGGTTAGTATCTTTCCCAGCAGCTCTCTATTAGCTATGAACTCTCTGGTTCCAGATACCTAGTGAAATCAAGACTCAGTAAACTCTAATTTAACAATTTATGTGTTAAATTCTCAATCCATAATACATCCACACAATAAACTCACAATTGATAAAGATATAAACTACCCACCTAAATAAGATAAATTTGCCTATAGAAATCTTTCACTTATGTAATATACATAATTACCTAGGGCCATTTAAGACCACCTGGATCTGGGTCCTTCTCTATCTCCAAGTTGATTCTCCCACTTTCCCTTCTCTTGCCTTACAAAAACTTTTTCCTCCACCTTACTTTTTTACTGTTCAATCATAGCCTTGACCTAAGTGGTGCCAGTCTTCACATGCATAAAGACATCAACCTACAAACATTCATCTCTGTTGTCTGACAACTGATGCTATTTGACCAGTCTTTGTAGTACAATTACCTTCACACTATAACCATGAGCCTTAAACAATCTCTTCTTTCCATAAATTCAATTATGTTGGGTACTTTTATCATAACAGTAGAAGACAAAACAATACATTCAGTTTCTATTGTTTCATGCTCAGTAAACTATTCATGGCACATTTGTAGTGAAACAACAGGTACAGGTTGAAGGATAAGTATCAAGTTGCCAGGTGTGGTAATTTGGTGACTGAAGCCAATTAAATGACAGTTCAACTGTGACTTCCTCCTGATGCTAGTCAAGGCAAAATACAGCATTCTGAACCACCATGAACATGAATGTCATGACTCCCCTTCCCATGAGATCTATTGAACTAAAAAATGTGTTCTCCTCTCTTCAGTTTCAAAGTTGGATCTGTGGAAGGCTTTTCTTTTTCTAGAACAATTCAAGATCTTTAAGGAAGGGCAGTCATACCAGATACAGCATATGCCATTCATCATGATGCTTTTCTTTGATTATTTAGGACAAGGAAATACATGATTATCAATTTGTAAGTCACTCTTTATACAAAGAATGCCTTATGATGTCCCTGTTAACCAGACTCTTGGTTATTGCTTAACAATATTAACTCTTATTAATTCTTTACTGACCTTGTTAATTTTCCTTAACATCAATGTTAATATGGGGCTGGGAGTGTGTATCATTTGTACACTGTTTGCCTGGCATACATAAGTCTCTGAAAGCTTAAAGCTTGATGTGACACAATACTTTTGGCTAGGGAAGTCTGAATTCAGTATTTTATCTTTCATGCTGGTGACTTATATTTGCAGTATTGATTTTACTATATGCTTTTATGAGTCTCAAAGTCTACTAATCTTGTGTTTTAGGGTTTTCTAGCTTGTAAAGTAAAATGATTTTAATTTTTCAAAAATATTCTTCTGTGACTTATTTGAATAGTTTTGATTTTGTTTTACATTAGGCTCTTAAGAAATGTCAGCTTTAAAGTTAATGTTTCCAAGAAATGTCTTCTTATTCCTAGAATATAAATTACAATATTGTTGTTATTCTCGTAAACTCTGTTTATATTTTTTAACTTCTATTTTTTAACAGTATCTATGTCTTTATGTTATTCCTTTTTTGTGAAGATCTTATAGCTTTCTCCTTCATTTATTTATTTGCGTGTTCCCGGTCATCTTTTAAGTCACCATGCCCACACTGGTCAGCTAATCTTACCAGTAACTGGATGACTTCCTACTTACTCATCATAAGATTGGTATGGATGACTTTCATGTCTGTTTCATATGTTTATTTTCCCTACTTGGTCATTATGATTATATACTTTTTATCTTACATTTATTAGATTATTTGGAGGCAAAAGCATGTTAATATTTGATATCAGTTATAGGAATGCTGGTCAAAAGGAACGAGTTAGACACTATAAATAGCTTCCAAAAGAAGTTATTTAGAGAATGAGAAGGGAGGCTTATGTGGGAGATAGGTTGTGTGAATGGAATAGAAGGGATGAAGAAAGGATTAACTAACAATAACACTGCTATGAAAATCTATTTTACAAGCTTCCTAAATATAGCCATATTAAAGTTTAATTGAAGCTACATTTGCAGGGGATAATACTCATACCAGAAGCCACAGGTTAGCAAATAAAAGGCATTATGTGTTGTATGGAATAACTCCTCTCCAGTTGTTTTCAGGAATGCCTCATAGGCCCCCAACATAACACATCTTATTGACATTATTATTGGTTGCCCACAATAATTTATTGTTAGGATCCTATTGCTGAAATCAGGAAATATTTTGGGTACAGCACATGGAGAAGTCAAGTGTGTACAGACCATGAATGAGTGTGTACTCACACAACTGTGGACTCTGCAAGCTACAATAGTGACCAGCCTAGAAAGTACAATGATGGCATGACTTTAATGGGTTTGAGCAACTATTTTAAGACTGGATTTAAGGCATAATCTGTAGGACTACGAAGATGTGGAGCTCATAGAACCCTGGAGTGAGTCTTTTACAATCTTGCTAAATGAACAAAGCACAAAATTGACCTCTAATTATATATCTTTATATTTATACATTGATACAGCGTGCAGACCTTATCAGTGCTGCTTCTTTGTGTAGTATACAGAAACATACAACTGGTCAAAATTCCAAATAATGATTGTCTATGGAGTGTTCAGTCATAAATTCAAGACCTATGTTGTATTCCATTCATGCAAGGATCAGGAAACATCATGAGAAAGGGGGGAAAAGATTGCAAGAGACAGAGTTCATGGAGGATTAAGATGAAGCAGTGTTCTCTGGATATGACCAGATCCTTGTAGTCACGAACCCATTGCAGCTGTAACTTATTCCCTATATCAGACCTGCACAACAACATTCTAATTTGTGGTAGGGTGGGGTAAGGCTCAAAACTTCTAGATGAGGAGCTATTGACAGTTGATAGTGTGTGTAAAAGGAATAGACAGTTCTTTTTCAGTCGTGCAGGCCTGAAAAGGAGACTAAGGTCAAATGGATGATCTTGCATTCACAAGTATAAAAGCAGCAAACTGAACTTGGTATGTTTTAAAAACTAAAAGACAATTTGAGAGGGTTGGGGGAATGGAGTTTGCATCTGGGAGATGTTTGGGGTAGAAGTGGAGGTAAATATGCTCAGAGTATATTGTTGTATGAGTGTTTGAAAACACTAATAAAATATATTTAAAAACCATATACACCACTACCCAGAGTACACATGGAGGGACCCATGGCTCCAGCTGCATATGTAGCATAGGATGGCATTGTTGGGCACCAATTGGAGGAGAAGCCCTTGGTCCAGCCAAGTCTGGACCCCTGTGTAGGGAATGTCAGGGCAGGGATGCAGGAAAGGAGGATGGTTGGAAGGGGGAGCACCTTTATAGAAGAGGGGGGAGGTAGATGGGATAGGAGCTTATGGATGAGAAACTGGGAAAGGGAATAACATTTGAAATGTAAATAAGTATATCTAATAAAAATGTTTTAAAAAACCCCAAACCTATGAAAATGAGAATAAAACACAATTTAAGAGAGTACTTTGATTTATTAAAAGCATGACAAGACTCACATGGTATACTTTTTAGAATATGAAGTTATCATTAAGATTTGGTCAAATAGTGAAAATTTAAAGGAATTTAACTTCTTTATTCTAACTTTCTTCTGTATAATGCTATTGATACTTTAAAGAAGAGAAAATAGTTTTTAAAAAGCTGAAACAAGTAACTTTACAGAGTATGCCAGCGAAGAAGTCATTGTTAGAAGCTGTGTCATGACCTTTCCATGACTTTCTGTACTCTGACATTTTGGGTAGGATTCATTTTTTTTTTTTTTTTTTTTGGAGCTGGGGACCGAACCCAGGGCCTTGCGCTTCCTAGGCAAGCGCTCTACCACTGAGCTAAATCCCCAACCCCGGGTAGGATTCATTTTTAAATCTCTGTTCTACTACTTTTTGCAGCCTTCAATGACAGTGAGGTAAATCATGGGGTTCATAATTCTGCAATACTTCCAATTGCTTCTTAATTTTAATAGGATTTTAATGAATTCTTTGAGAATTTCATACAAGGTATTTTTATGATATATAGATATAGATATAGATATAGATATAGATATAGATATATCATATATACACCCCCATCCACCATATCTCCCATATCCACCACTACCTCCCAACCTATCTAATTTTGTGATCTACCAATCCCCTTTCCTTTCTCTCTTAAATCCCTGGGATCCAGCCTGTGTTAGCCCAATATTTTTGTGTATGGGACCTACCCTGAAGTATGGAATATCAGAGGTCACAATATTGAAGAGAACTTGATCCTTTGCTTTCCAACAACTATCTAATGGCAAATAATTTCTCAACTGAGGATGGGACTACATGTGTAGCTCCTGTGCACCCCACCATGCAGACCTTTCCTGTGGGTTGAGATTGCATAAGTTGTAAGCATGCTGACACAATAGATGCGGGTTCATATGTGTATCTGTCTTGTGTTTACAAAGCAATTTCCTTGAAATTATTTACCACCTCTGGTATTTAAAGTGTTTCTCGTCCTCTTCTGTGATGATCCCTAGGACTTGATGGGAGAGCTGTGATAGAGATAGATTATTTAGATCTGAAAACTCAGAAGTTTCTTCCTTTGGACAAGTTGACCAGCTCTAGTTGTCTGTGTTAGCCAGCATCTGCAATAATAAGCTTCTTCGATGAAGGCTGAGGGAGGTGCTGATCCATGGGCACACAGATAAGTCATTCATGAGCAGGTTTCCAAAGGTTTAAGTATGAGTTACCCCTTCCCATATTCCCTCTTTACCCTACATCCCATCTGCCATCCACTTTAATCCTTTCTATTCCATTTTCCTCTTATAATACCACTATTCCATACTTTTTAGGAGGGGGAATGAGAAAGGGTTCAGTAGCCCTACCATCAAGTGTTATGAACAACAGTTGGGTTAGTATATTAATTAACAAAAAGATTTTTATTTGGGATCATAGATTAACTTTTATTTTTATTTATTTAAATAATGGTTTAATATTTATTATTATTAATGATTTTACTTATTCACATCTCAAATGTTGCCCCTCTACAGGATTCCCATCTCTGTTCTTCTACCCTCCCCCTCCCCTTCATCTCTAAGACTCTGAAATTTTCTTGCTTGGGGTAGCAAATCTCTTCAGGATTAGGCATTTCCTTTCCCACTGAGGCCAGAAAAGGCAATTTTCTGTCACATATGTGCCAGTGCCTTGGACCAACTTGTATATGCTCTTTGGCTGGTGGTTCAGTCTTGAGAGTTACCAGTGGTCCAGGTGAATTGACACTGTTGGACTTCCTATATGGTTGCCATCCCTTGCAGATCCTCCAGTCCTTCCCCCAATTCTTTCATAGGGTTTCCCCATGTCAGTTTGATGATTGGCTTTGAATATCTGTATCTGTCTCAGTCAGCTGCTGATGGAGCCTCTCAAAGGACAGCCATACTATGCTCCTGTCTGCAACCAAGGCATAACATCTGTAATACTGTCAGGGTTTGGTGTTTACCCATGGGATGGATTCCAAGTTGGATAGGTCACTACTGGTTGGCCATTCCTTCTGCCTCTGTTCCACTTCTGTCCCTGTATTTCTTTTAGTCAGAAACAATTTTGGGACAAAAATTCTGAAGGTAAGTTGGTGTCTCCATCCCTCCACTGGGGGGCTCTCTAACTATTAGATGTGGTCTCTTCAGTTTCCATATCCACACTGTAGGCATTTCTGCTAAGGCCTCTCACATTGAGTCCTGGGAGTCTCCCATACCAGGTCTCTGAGACTTCCTAGAGATCCCCCCATCCCCATCCCTGCAGCTACATATTTTCATTCATTTTCCTGGCCCTCTGGACTTCTCTCTTCTCTCCCCCATACCTGATCCTGCCCTTCTTTCCTCCTTCCCCTCTCCTTTCCTATTCATGCCCCTCTCTTCCTCTGCCCCCCACGATTATTTTATTCTCCTTTCTAAGTGCAATTGAAGCATCCTGCCTTGGACTTTTAATTTTGTTTAAATTCTTAAGGTCTGCAGGGTTTGTGACAGATATTCTGTACTTTCTGGGTCATGTCCGCTTATCTGTGAGTTCATACCATGCATCCTCATTAAGGATATTTTCTAGTTCCATCAAGTTACCTGAAAAATTCACGATACCTTTGTTTTTAATAGTTGAATAGTATTCCACTGTATAAATGAACCACATTTGTTGTAATCCATTCTTTGGTTTAGGGACACTTGGATTGTTTCTAGTTTCTGGCTATTCTGAATAAGGCTGTTATGAATATAATGGAGCATGTGTCCTTGTGATATTGGGGAGCATCTTTTGGATGTATTCCTGAAGCAGGATAGCTGGGTCTTCAGGTAGAATAGTCCCAATTTTCTAAGGAATTGCCAGATTGATTTCCAGAGTGGTTGTACCAGTTTGCATTCCCACCAGCTGTGGAGTAGTGTTACCCATTCTCCACACCCTCACAAGCATGTGCTGTGTTTTTTATATTAGCCATTCCAATTGGTGTAAGGTGGAGTCTTGTGATCATTTTGATTTTCATTTCCCTGATGACTAATGATATTGAGTATTTCTTTAAGTGCTTCTTGGCCATTTGAGATCCCTCTGTTCATCTCGCTGTTACACATTGTTTTGAGTTATTTGGTTTTTTGGAGTCTAAATTCTTGAATTCTTTTTCTTTTGTATTGTATTTTTTAATTTACATTTCAAATGTTATCCCCATTCCTGTTTCCTGTCCATTAATCCCGCCCCCTCCCACTGCTTCTATGAGGGTTTTTCTCCACCTACCCACGGACCCCTTCCTCCTCTCTGCCCTGATATTTGCCTAAATTGGGATAACAAGCTTTGGCAGGACCAAGGGCTTCTCCTCCCATTGGTGCCCAATGAGACCATTCTCTGTTACATATGCATCTGGAGTCATGGGTCTGTCCATGTGTACTCTTTGGATCATGGTTTAGTTCCTGGGAGCTCTAGTTGGTTGGTATTAGTTGTTCTTATGAGGTTGGAAACCCCTTCAGCTCTTTCAGTCCTTTCTCTAACTTCTCCAACGGGGACCCTGTTCTCAGTTCAATGGTGGGTTGCGAGCATTCACCTCTATTTTTTGTCTTGCTCTGTCTGAGCCTCTAATGAGACAACTATATCAGGTTCCTGTTAGCATGCAGTTCTTAGCATCAGCAATGTGTGGGTTTTGTGCTTATATATAGGTTGGATTCCCAGGTAGGGCAGGATCAGAATGGCCATTCCTTCATGCTCTGCTCCAAACTTTGTCTCCATATCCCCTTCTATGAATATTTTTGTCCCCCGTTTTAAGAACTGAAGCATCCACACTTTAGTCATCCTTCTTGAAATTTATGTGATCTGTGGATTGTATCTTGAGTAATTAAAGCTTTTGGGCTAGCATCCACTTATCAATGAGTGCATACCATGTGTGTTTTTTTGTGACTGGGTTACCTCACTCAGGATGATATTTTCTAATTCCATCCATTTGCTTAAAAATTTCATGAAGTCATAACATTTAATAGCTGAGTATGCCACCGTGAAAATGTACTACATTGTGCAGGGCGATAAATATGGATCAATTTGCATGCTTCTCCATGCAGATTGCCAGTTAGACCAGCACTATTTATTGAAAAATGCTCCTTTTTTATATTTTTTCACAGTATGAATTTGGCTTCTTTGGGTTTTGTTTTGGTTTTTTTGTTTGTTTGTTTTTAGATCACCTGTAAGGACACTTATATAAGTAGTACTTTGTGAAGATACTCACCAGCTCTTATGGTAGTTTCGTTTTAAAATTTTTGAGACTACATTGTATACAGCACAGTGACTAACATCATATCCCAGTTCTCTACTTTATGCTCTTGACTCCTTTGTCAAAAACTGGTTTATTTTAGAATTTGCTTCTTAATTCTGTCATCTCTTTTAGTCATCAATATGCC
Organism: Rattus norvegicus; assembly: GCF_021556685.1. Taxonomy (NCBI): domain Eukaryota; kingdom Metazoa; phylum Chordata; class Mammalia; order Rodentia; family Muridae; genus Rattus; species Rattus norvegicus. The sequence continues at coordinate 40,205,208 of NC_141537.1, read as the reverse complement.
TGATTTATTTTATGTCAATACTGTACATTCTGTTGCAATAACTTTTGTATATGTTGGGAGTAAATGGTGAAATTGGTATTTACACCTCTGTTTTGACTACTTTTAGTGGCTTCTGTTTCTTTCGACATTTAAAATTGTGTTACATTATTTCCGTGAATGATACCATTCGAAACTTGATAAAGATTGCATTAAGTCTGTATATTGCCTTGGCTGACAATTCTAATCCTCAGAAAAATTCAAAGGAAATAAATTTAGTAAATTGAAGATTCATGCAATTGGACTCCTGTGTTCGCTCCAGCATGGCATACACCAGCCAAGGTTTGGAAACAGACTAAGCATCCAACACATGAAAGCATAAAGAAAGCAACACTGTGAGGTCTCTAAAAGGAGAAAATCTTGTCCTTTTCCACACATGGAAGGACCCATGCAACATTATGTTAAGGGAAACATTTCAGAGATAGAATCATGCATATTTTAAAATATATATATGTATATGTACATATGTATATATATATATGTATATATGCATATATATATATAACTTTTTACATATGGAATCTAGAAGATTTGAACACATAGAAGCCAAGGGAGATAATGACCACCATGCTCTTAAGTGCAAGAGAAAGGAATGGGAAATGTTTGTCAGTGGAACAGAATTTCAGGTAGACAGGGGGGATACATTTGGTTGATTTCTTATGTAGCAGGATAATGGAAGTCAAGAATAATATATTTTATCAATGAAAATTTCTAAAAGAATAGCTTTGATTCATTCTGACCCTTTCCTCTAAATGTGATGCCTAAATGTTCTATTCAGAACATTAATCTAATAATCTTTATCACATATGTATATTGTATTAATAATACACACCATTTACATTTGTCAGCTTAAAAATCATATTGTATAAGTTATTTTATAGCTCTTAAAACAGCATTGTTCATTCCAGCTCGCATCAGTGGGAGGGGAGGTGTTTGGTCCTGTGGAGGCTTGATGCCCCAGAGAAGAGGATACCTAGAGGGGTAATGCAGGATTGGGTGTTGGGGTGAGGGAACACTTTCTCAGAGGCAAAGGGGAGGGATAGAAGGTGGGGTGTGGAAGGGAGACTCAGAATGGGGACAACATTCAAAATGTAAACAAATAAAATATCCAATTAAAAATGTACAAAACAAACAAAAAATAAAAACAGCATTGTTGACATAGTTGAAATAATTTCATAGCTTGGCTACTGTTACTTGACACATTATATTGAAACTAGGGTTGGATTTGAAGAGACATTGGAATTCAACATTTCAGTGGTCTTCCTTCTAAAGCACCAGCACTTTCAGACATCTTTTATAATTTGTAATTAACAATAAAATACCCAAAATATCTTTATTTTAATACTTGCATATGAACCATCTCTTCTGGGAATATACAGGTGGCATAAACTCTCATTAACAGGGATCTTACTTTTCTGATTGATTTGTTTCTTCATCTTTCTTTCTACAATTGTTAGTCTCACGCCAGTTTTCTTCTGTGCTAGTTAACAGGATTACCTCTGTGGAAACCATCAGCAAACAGAAAGGACCCTTAAGGAAATATCTTTCTCTGAACCAGTTGCCTGTCAACAAGGAAGATTTGGCTCCACCTCAAAACCCTAAAACGTTTCAAAATAATATTTTTATAAGTGAAAGACGACACATAGGCATTAACATAAATAATTCCTTTAATTAAATATGGTTGACTCAAAGAGATACAAACCTGTAATCCTGAATATGAAGTGCATTACCACCTGTGACCAACAGGTGTCAGTGATTCCCAGAAAGTTCTCCCACAGCACTCAGTTCTCACAAGGACTCTTCGCGTTTATTCTTCACATGCGCTGTATAAAACACAGTGTATTCAGCTGATTGATGGACTCCTCTGTTTGCTGCTTTAGAAACAAAATTACTTTATTCAATTGGGCTTAGAATTATATGTATAGTGTACATTTATTTATTATTCCGTACTGAAATACACCGTACACCAATAACTGATTTCCCTTTTGTTGAAGGAGGTTGAGAAGTAATGATGCATTGAACACATTAACTCTTCTAACTCTACATCCCTGTGGATGTTTTAAAGAAATTACTTCAGTTATTTCTGACAGATTTCCATTTGGCTAACACACTGAACTGGATTTTTGTTGTTATTAAGAAGCAGGACACGCCACAACTGTGGCAGTTTGTAAAATTCAGAGAAAGATGTATTGACAATGCCATGTCTTGCAGTGTGTTCTTCCTTTTTAGGAATTTTTAGAAAGGAATTTTCTGTTGTGTACTTTTTCATGCCCTCGAACGTATATATGCGTACATTCATTGATTAATTCATTTTGTTCCAGTATGTCCTTTATCGAAGAGCAGATTGCTACAATTGAAATAAATAAGTCGATATATTTAAGCAAATGATATGTAGATCAAATCATGGTCATTTGAAAATGTTCTTTAGTCAATGCATCATCTCATGTTATCTGACTATCTTCACGCAGTATTGTAGAGACAGTCAGTGTTAACAATGATCTTCTGTCCCTCTATAGTGATGGAAATGAAAAAGAAATGAACCTTCATGTATATTTAGTATAAATATAAAATTATATTGATGTTTCAGAAAAGAATCTGGAAGTTTCTTTAAAATTTAACAGACACCACATGACCCAGCACTCTAGCTACTGGGCATATAACAAAAGGATAGGAAGTCAGTGTATTGAAGAGACTTGTGCTTTCTTCTATCTGCTGTAGCATCGTTTACAAATGAGAGTGGATCATCTGGTGTATTCACCAAGTGACAAATGTTAAATAGAATAGGGTAAGTATACAATAGGAATACAATCCAGCCAAAAAGAGAATTAAAGCCCGTCACGGGGAACAAGATGGATGAGCTGGAGACCTATATGTTACATGAAATGAGCCAACAGCAGGAAGGTAAGTATTACATGTCCTCACTCAAATCCCCAAACTTAACTCATAGATGTTAAGGTTAGAAAGATGGTGTTTAGAGGACGCCAGGGAGGATGAGAGAGAGAGAGAGAGAGAGAGAGAGAGAGAGAGAGAGAGAGAGAGAGAGAGAGAGAGAGGAAGGCAATTGATTAATTTGCATCATGTTACAGTTAGAGTGGAGAGAGAAATTTACTGAGCTGATATTGTGAATGAAGGTGATTACATGATTACAGTGCACTTCCTCACCCTAAAACAAAAAGGAACATGAGTGTTTCCATCAAAAGACATAATAAAATGTCAGGAGGCGTGTGGTGATTTAACTATTACCCAATATGCAAATGGATCAGAATCACATGACAACTTATAAATGAGGGCCATCTGTTTTCTGTATCAATTAAAATTAAGTTCAAATACAAAGAACAGCTCTTTGATACCTGAAGCAATCTTCTTTATTAGACATTTTTTTGGTAATGGTTAGCAGCATTAAAAAAAAATAACTCAAGGATGGATTTCTAAAGGCACATGGGAGAAACAAGCTAAATATGCTAATTTCCTTTTACAGTGAAGCTAGCTCCCCATAAATAATTACTTGACCCAAATTAACAGTCGTGACAAGTTGAAGACCCTGAGTCTACACCTGACAGTAAGGCAGAGAGCTTGATTATATCTATATTAGATGCGTGCATACACAGAAAGGACAGTAAATTTGTACTCAAGCATGTAAGCTCAAAGGAGAAATTACATCGGAAGAGAATTAAAGAAAAATTATCCATCCTTTGATGTATCAAAAACCTTACAGTGTCAAATCTTTCTCTTTCAAATTATGAATGTGAAGTGATCCAGTTCAGAAGCCTCAGGGGGCAAGTTTATGTTTTAGCTTTCTACAAGATACTTCTTTAGAAAGGCTCATTAACTACCTAGGAAAATTGAAATACTCAGGGTATCAAACCATGTCTGATAAACATGTGCTGCTAAACCCTGGGCTGAATTTAACCAAAATATTGCCACATATCTAACTGTGTTTGAGCTTTTGATGTATCCACCAAGCACTGAATATAGAGCCATCATTTCTTTCTTGCCCATCTTATTTCAGTACTTAACAGGCATGATGCCACCATGTGACTTAACAGAATATAGAAAAGGACTTATGGAGTATCTTTATTGTCCTTCAGTCTTACTCATCTTAAATAAAAATGTGGGTCTGAGCATGTGCTGTGTGCATGCACACAAAGAAATGTGTCTGCAAGTGACTGTGTATGTGTGTGAACATGTGTTTATGTGTGTTATCTGTGCATGTATATGTATGTGTGACATATATGCATGTGTATGTGTCAGGTATATGTGAATATGTACGTGTGTGTATATGTGGGGTATATGTAGTATGTATATATGTATCATGTGTATTTTTATGTGAATATGTATGCTTGTGTTTGTGTGCCTCAAACGGAAATATTCTAAACCCTGAAATCTTGCCATATTCCATAAAGTCCTATAGATTTTATAGGCCCTAGTAAAACATCCACGGGCCTACTGTACTGTAAGACTGTCTCTAACTCTGTGGTCTGTGTTACCATCAAAGGGCAAACAATGTCAGTGGTTTTCTCTGCACCCTGATAACATGTTGATTACTCTGGCCTGGGTTTCTGCAGAAGGCTATGTCTGGATCCATTGTCCTACTGAAGCTAAGAGTTGTACTGATGATGGTGGCCTGTGTTAACATGCAAGGCCATGCAATGTCTGTGGTCCAGGCTGCAGCTTAAAGCCATGTTGATGCCTGTTGGCTGTGCTATCACCAAGGGTAATATTGATGTGTATGGTCTGCACTACCTAGAACCTGAGGCCATGTTGATGTGTTTGGTGGTATCCATAGCTCATGTAGTGACATAGGACCATACTGATGTGTGTGGTCTGTGGTTCCTGACATGTGCTGATACCGAAGACCATGTGAAAGACTGATTCATGTCCCTGCTGACTCTAAAGGGCAAGGAAGCACTTTTTCCTGTGGTATTGATGACTGCAGAGTCAGTTGAGAAAAAGGGACATAGAACGCTTCTGTGACAACACCTCCCACGCAACTCACCCGATGACAGGAAGTCATCAAAGAGAACTATTAAAAAATGTGCTAAGAATGCTGAGTGTAGCTCTCCACAGTGAATGGTTTCTGGCAGAGCTGCAGGTGGGGAATAATTCAGGTTTCTTTTGTGAACTGGCCACTGGGCATTTGACCATGATCTAGTGAGTATATGGGCAAAACAAATAGGAAATTTGACTTTTTTCTTTTCCTTTTCCTCTTCCTCTTCCTCCTCTACTTTCTCTTCCTTTTCTTCTTCTCCTCCTCCTCCCTACCCTTTCCCTTTCTCCTTTTGGGTCACAGCAGAGGAAGAAAGACTTGGGAAGCCTGGGAAGTGAGTGTGCTTGGCATTCATGATGTGAAATTCCCAAATAATCAATAAAAAATATTATGTAATAAAAGAGGGTCAGTGATGTTAAAATTACATCATACTATTAAATCTTAAATATTGTGAACAAAAAGAAGTATAGCAATGCATATATTTAGAACGTATTTAAGTATTGTTTATAAGGAATATAAATACTATAATTTTGTTAAAAAATAGAGGATAATATATCATTTTTACAGAAAGATTTCTACTAAACACTTGAAATAGCATTTCTTTTTAAAAACTCATGCAACATAAAGACCCTGAAATTCTAACAGCCTGTGACTTTTAAATTATTGCATATAATGTAAATATTTGCATTTTAAACTACTACTTTTATTCTTCAGGAGAATAAATACAGTATCTAATAAGTACCTTCTAGATCAGTTGAAGCTTCTTTGTTGAAAAATAAAGAAACAAAAAGGAAAATGAGATTCCATGAGGTTATAGCTATCAACAAGCAAGTTCAGTGTAATGACCCAGAGACTGATGCATTTGCAAACCTTCTCTGCCACCCACGTGGCTCTTGGATTCTAGCAATGACACAAGCACAAAACCAACCTCACTGTGATGTAAATGCTTGACTCACTCTGTTTTATAATGAAAAGAATTGTGTCCTTGGCTTTATGGATCAAAGTGTGTGCTTTGGTTAAACTGATAAGCGTTTTCAATTTTCTGTACAGGCTTTATTTGCTTTGTGAGATCTATGTTATATAAAGAACAAAAATGAACACAGAAATGCAACTTTGGCCGAAATACATTTTTCACATATTTTAGGATGATTCCAATGATGCTTCTTTCATGCTTCAATGTTTTGTTCAAGAAAGAGAATATGACAGATTGGCAATCACAGCTGCCTGTGTGTATATGCATATTTCAGGGATGCTGGAGGTACTATGAAGAAGATAGTGATCTTGGTAAGACTCTTATCCATGTGTACTCCATAAAACTGAAAACTTATTTATTCTGTTGTAAGTCTTTAATAATAAAATCTGCATAAAGAAGAGTATTTGAACAAAGTTGTGATTATCCAGGAGGTTGGCTTAGAAAGAACTGGGTTTATCTGATAATTTTGCCATTGCTATCAAAGAGATAGAAGATCTCAGTTTCTTCCAGATTTTGTTGATTTAGTGACTATTTTCTGAGATGTGCTATCTGGGAGTGGAGAATGAAAAATTTATAGCTATGTCAATGTTCTGATATAATTTTTGATGACGCCATCAGAACTATGATGCTACTGTGCACAGCCCCCTTTTTAGTGCCACATACATACTTCAGTTATGATGAGTGACAAACAGAAGAAAACCTTGTGATGATTGGAAGTACTGAAACAAGATTAGAAATATTGAAATGAAATAGAAATATGACAAGACTATTGTAAATGAATACTATTTTCACACCAGCATACCAGTGCAGTATGTTAAAATACTTGCTTCCTCTCTGTAAAGTTCTTTATACACTTCATGTTTAATATGTCAGTCATATCATTGCTGATATCTCCTCATGAGTTCATTAAGTCACTTATAATAACCCTCAAAGTACTTCCTTTCTTTTTATTAAAGTATCATTATGAGCACTATTCTGATTAGCGATTGGGCATAAGAGTATAGAAATATTTTGTGGAACTCTGACAGCCAGAATTCTAAAGGATGTGAAAAGCCTGCCTAACTCTAAAGTACCATTTCATAATTGAGATTTCTCAAGTGCTTTCTAACTCATTTTATGTAGCATTGATTTATAAATAATCCCAGGCAAAGGCAAGCTTAGATATTCGAGATGAAACAGTATTTCATTATTCCAAGCATTAGAGACTTTTAACCTCGTAATTTATTTGGTGTTTAACCAAATCCTGCCAAACATATTGCCTTAGTTTACATAGCAGCTGCAGTAGAGAAGCCTCAGGTTTATGTACAATGCAAAAAATATGCCTATTAACCTATGTGTCATTAGAAACTTGTACCGAGGGAGGAAGAGAAGAATATGATGGTTGCTTTCTGCAGGAGAAATCAAAACTAGCCCCAAAATAAACCAAATCCAGAAATACAACATTTCAATAAAACAGTATGTTTCCTTACATATAAGTGACATGTAGGATATGATTATGATAAAATATACCATTGTGATGTTAAGATTGCACTTAGCACCTTTAATCTCTTTTTCTGGTTTTTCCTGCTTTTGCGTTTTGGCTAAGAATGGCACTGTTAGGATGGCCTCCTTCCATGGCTAGGTTAAGTGTGTGGATGTCGTCCCTAGTTACTATTTCTAAATACTTAGAGGTCTTCCTTATTTATAAACAAGCCAGTATTTTTAAGTTATAAGGTTCTCATATGGATAAAAATTTTCAAGGCATAAGGAGGTTCAGGACATTGGACTACAGGTCACCCATCTAACCACTGTGAGCAGTGATCCCATTTCTCTGGGTGAATTCTTTCCTCTTGTATAGCACTTGAAGTCTTTGTTAAATTTTGACCTGTGTGAAAGGCTTTGATTGAGAAGGGAGGTAATGTTTGCTTTTGATATTCCATGTTATGACGCACTAGGACCCAGGCAATTAGCAAGGGCAGAACAGGTTTTCCTTTTGATATTAATATTACATGTTTATAAAATATAAAAGAATAGGTGCTAAGTTTCTCAGAACAGAAAAGGAGACTCAGCCATTCTAGAAAAAGTAGAAAACAAATATTTCCCCAAAATATTTGTTTCTAAATTTAAAGAAGAGCTTTTAATGCAGCTTTCATGGGTTTTATTTACATTTGAAGAATGTAAATGCAAATTATTTACATTTTAAGAACAAGTAAATGAGTATGATTCCCAATGACTATAATAAACTGTTTTGCATCCGATCCCAAAGTTGAAGGATCCAGCCTACCGTAATTTATGTTGTGCATGCATGCCTGCATGATTGTGGAGGTCATTGGACAATGAATGTTGTTCCTTCAATACTAGCTACTATTTTGGAGACGGGGTCTCTCCCTGCCCTGGCACTTGGCAAACAGACCTGCTGGCCCTCAAACCTTACGGATCTGATTGTTCATCCTGGGCTTAGTTAAATGTGCTATCAAGTCTAGCAGTTTTTAGTGTGTGTTCTGGGAATCGAACTCTGCTCCTCACTCTTGCAAGGCAATCACTTTTCCTACTGAACTACTACCCTACCGTAAACCATAAACATTTCAAAATGATTATACCGAGGTTTCTTCTTAAGGTATTTCAGTACAACTTAGAAATTGTAATTGTCTGTAAGAAAGATCAAATTCCTTTTGGTGAGACCATCTGCTAGAAAAGACTCCATCTTTGCAATGACCTATAAACTGTTAGTACGCAAGTATGTGAATAAAAAAACGGAAAAGATTGCTAAAGTTATTAGATATCTTAATATTTCTATAGTTTTAATAGAACAGAAAAGGAAACTGCTTTCAGATATTGTCAGCAATACGCAGTAGGAATAAAATGAAATAGATAATTCATACAAAAAGAATGTGGAGCTGAAATTATGGCTGAGTAATTAATAGCAGTAGAGGCTCTGCCAGAGCTGGGTTTTCTTCTCAGCACCCACAGGACAGCTTATGCTCTCTGTAAAATGGTCCCAGAGGATTTGTCACCCACTTCTAGTGTTTTTGGGTATGAGGCACCCATGGTGGTATAGGTGCAGGGAAAGCATTCATCCACAAAAATAAGTAAAATAATTCTTAAGTAGAAACAAAAAGTAAAATTATAAATAAATGATAAATATATGAAATAGGTCTTAGTGAAAAGATAGCAACACATATATATTTCTTTAAAAAGCCATGCTATCTGTCCATATGTTCAAAGGAAATAGATCATCTGCAATGTGCTATTCAAAATTATTTCCTTTCTATATAGATTAATTCACATTTGTATGTATCACTTTTACAGTTTGGCAAAGACAAGGCAAGCATTTAACTTAACATGAAACTTATTTAAATATTGGACAATACACACAGTTTAACTTGAGTTTCTACCCCTCAGCAAAGACAAAGGTATCAGAATAAACATGCACTAAGATTTCCAACATTATTGTATAGAAAAACACAGTCTCTTCTGCTATAGAAAATATTAAGAAGAAGAAAAGAGGCATCTGCCATGCAGGAACACACACAGGGTTAAACAGTTCTTTCTCAAAGAAATGTAGACCTAAAATATTCCTAAAGGTCACATGCCATCTCTTCAGCCCATTTAAGGCTTCTGAAATGCCACTCTGAAGTAAAATAACTACCTCTCCAGAAGAGTCATTCCATTAGAGAGCCAACTAACATCAGCACAGAGATAAATGGGGGAACAGAAAATTGATTTTGCACTTGTGCTGTAAGTGTGGTCAAATGTTACAGGCCAGCACATCAAACAGGATTCCAGACACACTGTGCCTGGGAATAATAGCAGAGAGGATGTGGTTAAATGCAGTTTAATCATGCGGTCTGCTCTGTTCCATATATCGTGAAATATTTATTTACTCTCTTTTAGCAGGCCACATTCACATGTCGTTTTCCTTTGTTAACAAATGTGTCTCCCTGTTACTACAGCTGAGACTTTATATCCCAACACATCTGCACCACTGCGCTCAGGGACCAGTTGAGAGGTCTCAACAGTGACCCAGCTTTTATTTGACTTAAAATATAAAGATGATACAACCAGAAGATACTTTAATTAATTTTTTTGAAAATTACAGGCCAAGACGCAAATGTTACACAGACTGAAAAATTATTAAACGATATTTACTGAAACTATTGAATCCACTAAGTTTCTGAGAGTATAGGAAATTTGTACCTTCCAACCTTTCATGCTTCCCTTGACTTCTACATGACACTTAAGGGGCTGCCATGTTCAGTGGGGACCCACTATTTCTATTCCTGTGTTTAAGATCTCACTATGGTTGAATGGAATCAGCCATGATGAATGCCGTGTGCTCTATTCTTTCCTGACTGCACTAAAGAGTCTCTTAGGATAAGCAAGAAGCAGTCAATGACATTATTAAAAGCCCCTGTGTACTCTTGGCAGCTTAACAAGGAAGTTGTAGCTATTTTTCTTTCTTTTTTTTAAACTTATAGACATTTAGGGCTTATAGACATTTGGACAAAAATAGCCTTTCTCCAACTATTGCTGAACAAGTGAACAATTCCTGTGGAGCTTGCAGGGTGGGTAAACTTCCAAAAGAGAGGAAAGATGAGAAAATTAAGGTCTTCATTAAAAATGCCCTATAGAATAGCCATGGACTCCCCTGCACCTTCCTTCCTGGTTCCTCCTCTTCACCTATGGGTTTCATAATCTTCTTGCACCCACCCAAGAGCACAGTGTACTTTATTTTTCTTCTTCATGGAAGTCAGGAGAGATTTTTGAGGCATGCATGCTTTTCACACATGACTTTGCATTTTGGCCAATGATAAGGGCTTCTACTCTGCTGTATGGAAAAGACAGCCACAGAGCTCAGCTTCAAATGTAATTTTGAGAGAATTGGAGTTAAATTCCACTCTGAAAATTCTCTTACAGAAATGCCACTTTATTTTTTATTTTTGTTTATTATTGCTCTTTCGGGTTGTAGTTTTGTTTTCATTTCTCTCTTCCCTTTATCCTTCCAAACCCTTCCATAAACCCTCCTAGTTCTCTTTCAAATACATGGCCTTTTTTTTGTTTTTCAGGAATCCCACTTTAAATGCTTTGTTTCTAACCTCGTTTTATGAAATCAAGATTGAGTCTAAGAATTTCAGAAACTACACTAGGTTCAGAGAATTCTGATGACCTATGGGGTCACGACCCCTTTGCATATCAAATGACCCTTTCACAGGGGTCATTTGCCAGATATCCCGAATATCAGATATCTGTATTAGGATTCATAACAGGAAAAAAATAGAGTTATGAGTTATTTCACGTTGGGGAGCACCACAACATAAGGAATTGTATTAAAGGGTCACAGGGTCAGGATGGTTGAGAACCACTGATGTAGTGATTTGACAAAGACCTTTCATTGGGAGTTTTCTTTAATTATATGTATTCATATTTGTGGTTGTGTGGAAGAGGACAATTAAAGAGACTTAGTTTTCTTGCACCAACTAGGTCTTACAGATAAAAATCATTCTATGGAGCAAACACTCTTATTTACTGAGCCATCTTATCAGCCTTGAAATTAGGTCTTTGCAAGGGATGATGGCCTTTTAAAGCTCTGTAAATATTAAGTTACTTCTTTTTCTGTGATTCTTGTTAAAATTTATTTATTTATTTATTTATTTATTTATTTATTTATATCCCAAATGATGCTTCCCCTCCAGGTCCTTCTCCCAGAGGACCACCCTACCTCTTACCACCCCATCCTCTTCTCCTTTGAGAGGTCCCCCTTAGTATCCTTCCACCTGTGCATCAAGTCTTGGCCAGATCAGGCACATCCTCTCCTAATGAGGCCAGATAATGCAGCCCAGAGAGCCTGAGCTACCTGTGTGCTTCGTACGTGCTGGGGCCTCATTCATGCTAATGTACGTTTCATGGATTGGTTGCACAGTCATTGAGAGCTCGCAGGGATCCAGGTAGTTGACTTTGTCAGTCTTTCTGTGGGGTTCCCATTCCCTTCAGGCCTGTCAATCCTTCTCCCAACTCTTCAATAAGTTTACTCCTGAAAGCATGTTCCTGAAGAGTTAATGGCTCTCCAATTGTTAATTCCTAAGATGTCAATCCCTACTAACCTAAATCTAGACCTTTCCATTGCCCTTAGCATCCTAGCTAGATTGGTTGTCTGTATCCCCTTTACAGTTCTGACCTCATTGCCTTCTTCCTTGGCATACAGTTTTGAACTAGGATCCGTGTTGTATTATATCCTCCCTTTAAAAAAAGAATGAAATGCCTTTTGTATCTAATATATAGATACTTGTTTTCTCAAACTAGTATCTGTTGGAGTCTCTATACTATTTTTAAATTTTAAGGCATGCAATAAGAGGTGATTCATAATTTACTCTTCTTTTTTATTTTCCTACAATGATAGCACTATGACTTGGATTTTCTGTTGCTTGATTATTTTGTCTTCCTCTTCCTGTCTCTTGCATCAGTGTGTTCCTTTTCCATTTTCTTTTCAGTTTGTTTACTTCTCTGTTGTTGTATTAAAGCTTAACAGTTAGAAATGAATCATTTATCCTGACCACAGAGATATTGAATGGAGACCTGAGACCTCCTGCCAATGTCGCAAAAACTTTGCATACAGTGCAGGTGTGGAAGGGTTGCTTTCTGAATCCCTGTAGAGGACTCTATCAACTGTATACTATTGCCTTCCAGAAACCACAGACAGTACAGCCACTGTGTTCTTCCCCAAAACATTGTGTTTTGTTAATACTATAGTTTTACCAAACATCTAAGGAAGCACCAGGCACCCAGCATCTATTGCCCTTCCACTAAGATATTACTACAGATACAGTATTTACTGCTTACGTGCCAAGAAGCTATGAGTATGGCCTATAGTTGAAAAGCAGGTAAATTATGGAATCATTTTTGAAAAGCAGTAGGATAAAACTTTCTTTGGTGAAGCTTTTCCTAAATGAAACTCACCTCTGAGTTACTTTTAAGCACTTAATTCCCCTCGTAGGTAACAGTGAAAACATATTCTCTGCTACCAGGTAGCTTATGTTCATGTTGTATGGAACGAGAGCGATTGCTAATTATACCAGAAGTAATCATTGTTTATACTATTACTCACCATAAATCTGAAAACTGATAGACAGATAGGTACGTAGAAAGTTAATTACTTTCTCAGTCTTGTGCTAAGTACCATTTCTAGTCTAGTTATTTTAATCTATTGTATTCCCTGCTGCAAAGATTTTTATAAATGTTAATTAGATGAGGAGCCACAATACACATTTAGACTCTCATAGTTTGACCACGCAACAAGAATATATTGTTGCTACCTAGACGGAAGTTCAGTAGTCTCTTACTACCTACGTATTTTAAGGTGCCATTTGCTTACCTCACATAAGGTTCACAATTGAAGAAAATCTTCAGATAAGTGTCATATCGCACTATCTATATTTTTCTATAGTACATATAGAAAGCTTTTGGCACAAGTCAGTAAGAGTCATTGCTCTATGGCCTTCGCTTCCACTGCTGCATTCTGACTCTTACCTTGAATTTCTCACCTGATATAAGTTCACAAGATATGAAGTATGTGCTTGAAAGCCTAAGTAATTATTCCGTGCTTTTTTTGACTTGATGGCCAGCTCCATTTTAAATATAATATGCCTGAAGCTCTATTTTTAGAGTTTTTATTATAAAATATATTAGTTTTAAATAATTATGAATTTGTTTTGATATTTTAATGTGTTTGTATAATGGACTTGATTATATTCCTTTTCTTCTCTTGCTATCCTCTTTCTGACCCCCTTATTTTTCCAAATAGTTCCCCCTTTTTAAATATTTCTTCTCACTTCTTTTTATAGGAATATGGACACCTTATCAATTACTACATCAATTGAGAAAATGTTTTCCCTTTGTCTATCAACCATTAACCATCTGTAAATCCTCAAGGACTAATGATTATCTTTCCATTCTATAATAGAATATCAACAAACTCCATCTTGAACAGATCTTGTCAGTGCCTGAGTTAGTTTTCTTTGCTATGATAAATACCATGGCTAAAAGCAACTCATAGAGGTAAAAGTTCTTTTCAGCTTATAGTTGAAGACTATCATGAAGGGAAATTGGATAAGAAACTCAAGGTAAGACACAGAACGCAGCAGTGGAAGCAGAGGCCATAGAGAAATGGATCTTACTGGCTTGTGCCCAAAGCTTTCTTAGTCTACTTTCCTATAAGAAAGCCACTTTTCCAGGAGTAGGTGATGTTGTTGGTAACTTGCATGAACAGAGATACAATAAGATTTGTTGGCTCACCTTATAAGCTATAAGGAACAAACAGGTTGAAGAACTTTAAATATAAAATGTTCTTCCCACAGGAATTTTCACTGCCTTGAATTTCTTTCAAGATACTTTTAGTTTTTATTTTCATAATGTTAAGAGCTAAGAAAGCATAATGGTAGATGAACAAAAGATGCCATTCTGTAAATGACAGCTCTGACAATTACCAAATGTGCATGTGGTCAATGTTTTGGCACTGTTCTATAGTATGTAAATCAGAAAAACACATACATAGGATTCTACATATTTATTTTACAATTTTGGACCCAAATAAATTAATCTCAAAGCATTATTTATGAAGATAAAACAATCTCTGTATTGACTATATTGACTGGTAGCCACTACTGAAAAGAAAAGATGCTTTATATGATGCTTGTGCGATGGTTTAGTGTGAATCCAATTGCGAGGTTAGCAATGCTATGATTTTGATGTCTTACTTTAGCTGTTCTTTCCATCCTGCATGCCACATAACTAGCATGTTAATTGGTAAAATTTGAGGTAAAATTTCTCTTGAATAGGCTTCAATTTCAAAGAAGCATCTGAATTATTAACCATTTGTTTAAAAAGCATTGACTTTTTATATAACAGGAACTTTGTTCGGTATAAAGAATGCATAAATTACATAGACCAAGAAGACGTGAATATTTGGATCAGCAAACTTATAGCCTAATAGGTAAGAGCTAACAAATCTTTTATATTCTATCAGAATGTGGCCATCTACGGCTTTTTTATTGATATGTTTCCAAGGTATTTTCAGTGGCTGTAATTATGAAACATCTTTTCCTGCTACAGCACAAACTCCAATGCTTCATCCAACAAATATTTACTGAATTCCACTTCCATATTGCAAAATGTTAAACATAGAAGAGCCCACAAATTGTTGCCCTTGACATTTAAAAGTTTCTTGTCTAGATAGGTACATAGGCAATAAAACAGAAAATTCATCATACACAGTTCTAAGTGATGGGGTAGAGGAAATACATTAGCTAGCATGGCAGCATCCTACGGGTTGGAATGAGAACCAGGAGCTTAAGCAGAGTCTTTTCTAATGCATATAGTAAGCTTGAAAATATGGCCGTAAATAATGAGTGTTAGAAATAAACCTGGAGGGGTAATATTTGACAAGATTGAACAGTTCCTAAATTACTTGAACATTGTTCTTTGGTAAATGGGTATTTGATGTTCAGTTTTGATTATTACTTTGACTGGTTTTCTAGATAATAAAGTATAACTCTTGGTTGGTTTGTCAGAGTATTATTAAACATGATCAAGTAAAGTATGAAGACATCTATTTGGATGGTAGCTGTCTTAATATGTTGAGACAATGATGAAATAAAGTCATAAATAAACTCATAGAAATCTAATAGATTAGATATAGTCTTTCTTTGGTTCTTGGCAATGATGGGATAATGATGATGATGCTCTACTGTGTCCTGATTTCATGATGCTCTGCCTCACTTCAGGTCTACAAATAGAATCAAAGTAATTATGACCACACCTTTTAAAATTATCCACCAAAAGTAAACACATAAGTCTTTACTCCTTTAAATTGTTTCAAGTATTTGTCCCAATAGCTTGAAACCTGACTAATACACACAATTAAGTGTGTGAAGTGTGCAAGAGTTAGAAGTACTGTTGTGTTGTGAGTCCCTAGTCATTTGACTCAAAGCATTCAGAACTGGTTTGTGGAATGAATGTGGAAAGATATAAAGAAGTATGCTAGAAAGGTGTTGAATACTATGAGAAGAATTTAGTGGATGATTGTGGTAGTTATTCAGAAGACCAAACAATGGACAAATAAAATATAAATACTGGGTTCAATACATTCCAGATGGTATAAAGCCCTGATAATTGGACTTGAAGATATATGTGCTACATTTTATCAACAAACAACAAATATGCTTAGATATTACTCATGTCTTGAGATTGTGGGAGGCTAAGATTAAAGGTGATGGAGTAACTAATCTGGTGGAAGGAATTTCAGATGGCTAAGCATTCAGTTTGTAGCATGACTTTCTGGTTCATTTTATCCAGATTTAAAATCAGAAACAAGAGGAAAAAATCAGAGTATGAAGATTTGAAATATTCTATTGGACAGCCATGCCAATACAAAATGTGCCAGGGTGAGGTAATATCCAGGAAGCTTCCACCTTTTCAGAAGAGAAGGGATGTATATGTAGGGATGGACTCTGGGGAGGTACTAGGAGGGGGTAGCAATCACAGTGTAAAATGAATGAATGAATGAATGAATAAATAAATAAATAAATAAATAAATAAATAAATAAATCAGGGAAAAGCCACGTTTTCTGAAGAGCTTACAGCTCTAGTGGTTTGAAAATGATTTACCTAGTCTCAGAGGCTTGTTTGGGCCCTCATCTGTAGCTACTTGTGAAGTATTAAGAGTTTCCCTTTTGGAAGTGGTGAGTCCCTGGGTGGGATTAAGGTTTTAGAAGCCTCTTTCTATCCCCATTATGCTATCTGTTTGTTGTTTGTGGATCACGATGTGAGTCAGTTAGTGCATCAGGGTTATGCCTGTTTGACTACGTCATGGTCCTTACCCTGGTACTCACATCCTTCTGAAACTTACTAGTTTTTTTGGCTATGGAATTTTCTCACAGCAATAGAAAACTAATTAATACAGCTGTTAAAAAAGTAAAACATTGTTTTTTTTTTCTGGGACAAAAGGAACAATGTCCTGAAGGCATCTTATCAATGAGCAAAAACATCAGCCATTGCTAGCTGAAGGCATGTTTATAATTTCACTTAAAACACTTTTCTTCAAGAAGAAAATTCATACTCAGCAACCTGTTCAAACACAAAGAGCTAGGAAATAGTTTCCTTTTTTAAAAATTTTTATTGGACATTTTATTTATTTATATTTCAAATATTATCCCTTTCCTGGTTTCCACTCCGGAAACCTCCATTCTATCCCCTTCCCCCATGCTTCAATGAGAGAGCTCCCACTCCCACCCGCCCACTCCTGCCTCCTGTCCTGGCATTCCCCTACACTACAGAAATTACTTCACTATTTTACAGCTACACAGACACTCAGAGGCTTCTACAACTGCAGTTGAAGACCACTCTATTGCTGTTGAATTGATGGTAGATGTTGATGGCATCAACAATTTTTAAGGCAAGCAGAACACAAGAGTTATAGGGTCTTGAACATTTCTGTCACCTTTTTAAGGAAAGCCCTTTAGTCCAGGCTATGTGTAGGATAGTGTAGAGGAAGTGAGAGACACAGTAGAAGGTTTAAGGCTCAAAGTGCTAGATATGAAGAACATCTGCCTAGAAGGATTTTAGGTGGAAGCATAGCCGTCCCAGGAGAGAGGGTATAGTGGCT
The DNA here is from genome assembly GCF_021556685.1 of Rattus norvegicus. Taxonomy (NCBI): domain Eukaryota; kingdom Metazoa; phylum Chordata; class Mammalia; order Rodentia; family Muridae; genus Rattus; species Rattus norvegicus. The sequence continues at coordinate 40,187,577 of NC_141537.1, read as the reverse complement.
ACAGACAGCAAGGAAATGGAGTGAGAACTCTTCATACCTTTGAAGCTTGTATCACATGACCAAATATCCTAAATGTCAGAAGTGAATACATGGAATTTAACATTTTCTCTAGTAGATTTGGTCTTGACTTTATGCCGTCCCACCTTTATAGGCTGACATTCCTCCCTTTTGAAATGGGAGTGATGACTATATGTCATTATATCTTGGAAGTGTGAAACTTTCTTAACAATATTTTAAACAAGGGTGGCAAAAGTTTGTCTTGACTCTCAAAGGGGATTTTGGAAATGCTCTTTTGAGGATTGCTAGTACTGCTTTCAAAGAAGCCATCTGCCCATTCCCATGCTAGATGAATTAAGTGCTAGTGTGACTAATGAGATAATATCCTCTATGCATTTTGTGAATATATCCTTCCAAGAAATCTACAGTACATAAATTAATGTGTGTAAATCTTCTTCTAAAAGCCCTAGGAAGCTGACACATGGAGAAAATAATTAAAAACCAAACCAACAAAAAAAAAAAAAACCCTGAAAAGTGAAAGTTGTACTTTAAACATGATACAAGTAGATCAATATTCTAAGAAAATATTAAAATATTTGTATGTCTAGATTATAGAAGGACACCACCATTTGATGTGTCATTTTCTTAAACAGTAATTCACAAGGGCAAAACAAAAGTTTTGGATAATATTCACAAGGACCCCTGATTAAATCTCACTATCAGTATAAAATAGGTAGTTATCGCAAGTATATTTAGCATCTTTAGTTTTATAGAATATCTAAAGTGGAACATTATGCTGAATGCCAAAGCAGCAATTCTAAGAAAATGACATTGAAACTATATTAAGTTAATTTCTCAAAATATTTTATCTTAGAAAGACAATTTTTAAGAAGTTTTAAATGTTAGGTATGTTATTAACATTTTTCCATCTTTATTAAATTGGATATTTCTTATTTACATTTCACATGTTATTCCCTTTCCTGGTTTCCAGGCAAACATCCCTTAATCTCTACCCTTCCCTTTCCACATGGGTGTACTCCTCCCTATCATCCCCCATTACCACACGAAGCCCGTTCTCTGGGACTCCAGCCATGGCAGGACCAAGGGCTTCCCCTTCCACTGGTGCTCTTACTAGGCTATTCATTGCTACCTATGAGGTTGGAGCCCAGGGTCAGTCAATGTATAGTCTTTGGCTAGTGGCCATGTGTAGTCACTGGAAGCTCTGGTTGGTTGGCATTGTTGTTCATATAGGGTCTAAAACCCATTCAGTTCTTTCAGTCCTTTCTCTGATTCCTTCAACGGGGGTCCTATTCTCAGTTCAGTGGTTTGCTGCTGGCATTCGCCTCTGTATTTGCTGTATTCTGGCTGTATCTCTCAGGAGAGATCTACATCCGGCTCCTGTCGGCCTGCACTTCTTTGCTTCATTCATCTTGTCTAATTGGGTGGCTGCATCTGTATGAGCCACATGTGGGGCAGGCTGTGAAGGGGCATTCCTTCAGCCTCTGTTCTAATCTTTGCCTCTCTATCCCCTCCTAAGGGTATTCTTGTTCCCCTTTTAAAGAAGGAGTGAAGCATTCGCATTTTTATCATCCGTCTTGAGTTTCATGTGTTCTGTGCCTCTAGGGTAATTCAAGCATTTGGGCTAAGAGCCACTTATCAATGAGTGCATACCATGTGTGTTTTTCTGTGATTGGGTTACCTCACTCAGGATGATATTTTCCAGTTCCAACCATTTGCCTATGAATTACATAAGGTCATTGTTTTCGGTAGCAGAGTAGTATGCCATTGTGTAGATGTACCACAATTTCTGTATCCATTCCTCTGCTGAAGGGCATCTGGGTTCTTTCCAGCTTCTGGCTATTATAAATAAGGCTGCTATGAACATAATGGAGCACATGTCTTTTTTATATGTTGGAGAATCTTTTGGGTATATGCTCATGAGAGGTATAGCTGGGTCCTCAGGTAGTGCAATGTCCAATTTTCTGAGGAACCTCCAGATTGATTTCCAGAATGGTTGTACCAGTCTGTAATCACACCAACAATGGAGGAGTGTTCCTCTTTCTCCACATCCTGGCCAGCATCTGCTGTCACCGGAGTTTTTGACCTTAGCCATTCTCACTGGTGTGAGGTAGAATCTCAGGGTTGTTTTGATTTGCATTTCCCTTATGACTAAAGATGTTGAACATTTCTTTAGGTGCCTCTCAGCCATTCGACATTCCTCAGCTGTGAATTCTTTGTTTAGATCTGAACCCCATTTTTAATATGGTTATTTGTCTCCCTGCAGTCTAACATTGTAAGTTTTTTGTATATTTTGGATGTAAGTCCTCTATCAGATGTAGGATTGGTAAAGATCTTTTCCCAATCTGTTGGTTGCCATTTTGCCCTAACAATAATGTCCTTTGCCTTACAAAACCTTTGTAGATTTATGAGATCCCATTTGTTGATTCTTTATCTTAGAGCATAAACCATTGCTGTTTTGATTAGGAACCTTTCTCCAGTGTCCATGTGTTTGAGATTCTTCCCCACTTCTTCTGCTATTAGTTTGAGTGTATCTAGTTTGATGTGGAGTTCTTTGATCCCCTTGGACATAAGTTTTGTACAGGGTGATAAGTATGGATCGATCTGAATTCCTCTACTTGCTGACCTCCTGTTGAACCAACACCATTTGCTGAAAATGTTATCTTTTTTCCATTGGATGGTTTTGGCTCCTTTGTCAAGAATCAAGTGACCATAGGTGTGTGGGTTCATTTAAGGGTCTTCAATTCTATTCCAGTAGTCTATGTACCTGTCTCTGTACCAATATCATATAGTTTTTTTCACTATTGCTCAGGAATACTGCTTGAGTTCAAGGAAAAGTGATTCCCCCAGAAGTCCTTCTATTGTTGAGGACAGTTTAAGGTATCCTGGGATTTTTGTTATTCCAGATGAATTTGCCAATAGTTTTGTCTAACTTTATGAAGAATTGGATTGGAATTTTGATGGGGATTGCATTGAATCTGTAGATCACTTTTGGTAAAATGGCCATTTTTACTATATTAATCCTGCCCATCCATGAGCATGAGAGATCTTTACATCTTCTGAGATCTTCAATTTCTTTCTTCAGAGGCTCGAAGTTCTTATTATACAGATCTTTCACTTGCTTGGTTAAAGTCACACTGAGGTATTTTATATTATTTGGACTATTATGAAGGGTGTTGTTTCCATAATTTCTTTCTCAGCTTTTTTTCTTTTTTGTGTAGAGGAAGACTACTGATTTATTTGAGTTAATTTTATACCCAGCCAGTTTGCTGAAGGTGTTTATCAGATTTTGTAGTTCTCTGGTGGAACTTTTGGGATCACTTAAATATACTATCATATCATCTGCAAATAGTGGTATTTTGACTTCTTCCTTTCCGATCTGTATCCCTTTGATCTCCTTTTGTTTTCTGATTGCTCTGGCTAGGACTTAGAGAACTGTATTTAATAAGCAGGGAGAGAGTGGGCAGCCTTGTCTAGTCCCTGATTTTAGTGGGATTGCTTTAAGTTTCTCTTCATTAAGTTTAATGTTAGCTACTGGTTTGTTATATATGGCTTTTACTATGTTTAGGTGTGGTCCTTGAATTCCTGTTCTTTTCAGGACTTTTATCATAAAGGGGTGTTGAATTTTGTCAAATGCTTTCTCAGCATCTAAGAAAATGATCATGTGGTTTTTATCTTTTGGTTTGTTTATATAGTGGATTATGTTGATGGTTTTCCATATATTAAACAAGCCCTTCATACCTGGGATGAAACCTACTTGATCATCATGGATAATTGTTTTGATGTGTTCCTGGATTCAGTTTGCAAGAATTTTATTGAGTAATTTTGTGTCAATATTCATTGGTCTGCAGTTCTCCTTCTTTGTTGGGTAATTGTGACTTCATAGAAGGAATTCTGTAGCACTCTGTCTGCCTCAATCTTGTGGAATAGTTTGGATAGTTATTGGTATGAGGACTTCTATGATAATCTGATAGAATTCTGCACTGAAACCATTTGGTCCTGGGCTCATTTTGGTTGGAAGACTTTTAATGACTGCTTCTATTTCTTTAGTAGTTATGACATTGTTTAGATGGTTTATCTCTTCCTGATTTAACTTTGGTACCTGGTATCTGTCTAGGAAACTGTCCATTTCCTCCAGATTTTCAAGTTTTGTTGAATATAGGCTTTTGGAGTAGGATCTGATGATTTTTTTGAATTTCCTCTTATTCTGTTGGTATGTCTCCCTTTTTATATCTGATTTTGTTAATTTGGACACACTCTCTGTGTCCTTTGGTTAGTCTGGCTATGGGTTTATCTATGTTGTTGATTTTCTCAATGAACCAGCTTTTATGATTATATCAACAACAAATGTATATTTGAAAAATTGAATTCCTAGAATTTGTCAATAAATTTATTTACAGTGATTCTAAAGAGGAATAAAATGATGTAATTAGAAATTCACAACACTGTGAGGTAATACCAAGGTAAATTTTATAGCAAGTATTCAGTTCCAGAATTCAGTTGTTTTACTATTGAGATTAAGTAAAGGGTGTCAACTGATATATGAAAATATCCCCTAAGTAGTTAACTGTGTCGCTTGTTATATGACTGTACTATGTCTTCTAACCCATGTTTGTATGTTGAACTTTTAAATTCCAGCAACTCAGCCCTTATTACAAGTAGAAAGGGATCTTTATTAATATAATTAAGCAGGGTAAAGTCTAATCCAGTAAGGCTGGTGTCCTTCTGTGACTGGAATACTTTTAGTAGGAAAATTATGTGAAGATGAGAAAAAGGAACATCTATGTATATGTGAAGGAGGTGATGATTATAAATATCAGGAGAATCACCAACCATCACTGTGTTTTTAGACATTTAGCCTTCATGAATATAAAAGGCAAAGACCTAAGTATGTGCCATCTCATCCTATGGAAAAATTTGCCAAACTCTGTTATTGTCTTCCTTCATTGATAAATCAAAACTGATTTCAATTGGGATAAGAATAATTTTATTTTTAAAATTCTCTTATAGATATATTTAAATGTTATGCATTTCTGCTATACAGAGAATGGTGAATTTAAGAATTTAGTTGGTAAAAATGATGTGCTTTCTGAAATTAAATAACAATACATTACTCATTGAAAGTAAGTCTTGTGTATGAAGCACTGTGAAGAACAACACTAAAAAGAAGGTTGTAAGAATCTAACTGAAACCTCTTATAATTTAATCTCAAAATAACAGATATTTGGGAATTTTCAAAATGTTATGAGTAATTTAACTACTGTAAAAACATATTGGACTTATCAATAGCATTCTTGGGGTTAAATATTATTAACTTCTGTCATTGGGCTTCTAAATTAATGTGAGAATGATTTCCTTAAAAATATAGTTCATGAAGAATGAAATCTGAATATATCTGTCAATATTAAATTGCCTGTATAATTTTAGTCTTCCAAATTATAATTGATTTAAATTGCATATCTTAAACAACGTGTGTTTGTGTGTGTGTGTGTGTGTATGTGTGTGTGTGTGTGTGTGTGTGTGTGTGTGTGTTGAATGTGTACATGGGCATATTTTTCTTTTAGCCACTACTGGAATTTAGCTTCTGTGTGCTGACTCTAAGGATACGATTCTAGGAAGATTTCAGGTGAACATTGTTGACTTTGTTCTTTTCCTCGTTCTTTGTTCCTTTGTTTCTTTCTTTTTCTTTCTTCTTTTCGTTTTTTTCTTTTCTTTCTTTCTTTCTTCCTTCCTTTCTAAAGCTTTTGTGGTTTCTTTAAGAGTTTCACATTAGGCATCCAGCCCCACCCATATCCACATGCCTTTATATCCACCCTTTGTTATTGAAATCCCCCCCCAGCCTCAGCCAAATAACACACACACACACACACAAGCGCAGAAAAATATGTCATTATGGAAGCTATAATATGGCATGACTCTCTCCTCTGTCCACACTCTTTCATTTGCACATGTTCATTGCAATTCATTACTGGTCAGGTTAAATAATCTACCATATAAACATACTCAAAAAAAAAACACATGATAATCTCCTTAGATACAGAAAAAGCATTTGACAAAATACAACACTCTTTTCATGTTAAAAGTCTTGAAGAGATAGGAATTCAAGGCCCATACCCAAAAATAATGAAAGCAATTTACTGAAAACAAAGAACCAATATCAAATTAAATGGAGAGATACTTGAAGCAATCCCACTAAAATCAGAGAAAAGACCAGGATGCCTACTCTCCCCATATTTATTCAATATAGTACTCAAAGTGCTAGCTAGAACGATAAGACAACAAAAAGAGATCAATGGCATACAAATTGGCAAAAAGAATTAAAGATATCATTATTTGCAGATGATATGATAGAATACAAAAGTGACACCAAAAATTCTACCAGAGAACGTCTCCAGCTGATAAACAACTTAAATTAACTCAAATAAATCAGTAGCCTTCTTTTATAATAATGATAGATAGGCTGAGAAAGAAATTAGGGAAAAAATTCTGTTCACAATAGCCACAGATAATATAAAATATTTTGGGGTAACTCTAACCAAACAAGTGAAAGATCTTTATGATAAGAACTTCAAATCTCTCAAGAAAGAAATCAAAGAAGATCTCACAAAATGGAGAGATCTCCCATGCTCATGGATTGGCAGATTAACATGGTAAAAATGGCCATCCTACCAAGACGATCTACAGAATCAATGCAATCCCCATCAAAATCCCAACACAATTCTTCAAAGACATGGAAAGAGCAATGCTCAAATTCATTTGGAAAGGCAAAATATCCAGAATAGTGGAAACAATTCTTAATAATAAAAGCAGAGCTGGGAGAATTACCATCCCTGACCTCAAGCTCAGAGCAATAGTGATTAAAAACTGCATAGTATTGGTACAGAGACAGACAGGTTGACCGATGGTATAGAGTTGATGTCCCAGAAATAAAACCACACACTTACGCACACTTAACCTTTGAAAAAGAAGTTAAAAATATACAATGGAAAAAATAAATCATCTTCAATAAATGGTGCTGGTTTAACTGGATATCTGTATGTAGAAAAATGAAAATAGACTTGTTGTGGTTTGCCCTGAAGTTATCTGTATTTTGATGCTAATTCCACTGCCCCAAGGACAGCTGCCTAGTCAAGGACTCAGAACTCAGGTGACTTCAGCAGAACCACCTCCCCATTGAATTTGTAAAGTACAGGTGAGGGGCAGGTGCAGGATAAAAGGAGGCCTGTCATTGGAGGAGAAGGAAGGATGGGTGGGAGAGAAGTTTGAAGGAAGAGGAGGAGACTAGGAGAGAGAGGAGGAGACGGAGAGAGGGGAGAAGTCATCACAGGGTGATGTTAAGATTCTGCTCTGTGTATTTACAGGTTATCAATGTTCCTTTTTTTTTTTTTTTTCGGAGCTGGGGACCGAACCCAGGGCCTTGTGCTCGCTAGGCAAGCGCTCTTCCGCTGAGCTAAATCCCCAACCCCGTTATCAATGTTCCTAAGGGATGGATGGTACTGGGCTTTGTATGTTTAAGTGGGCAATTATATCATACCAATTGGGTCAAAGATTATTGTGTTGTGTGTTCTTTTATGTGAGGGTTTGAGTGTAGAAAAGTGTGCAGCTGGGATGTGTTTCCACCAAGATATCTAGCAGATATCTTGGGCACCACGGTGCAGGACCTAGCGAGGTAAAAGACAATGTTACTTTTTATTTTTATATTTTACAACAACATAGACCCATATTTGTCACCATGCACAAAGCACAAGTCCAAGTGGATCAAGGACCTCAACATAAAAACAGTTATACTGAATCTAATAGAAGATAAAGTGGGAAAGAGCCTTGAACTCATTGGCACGGGGGGACATTTCCTAAACAGAACTCCAATGGCTCACACTCTAAGATCAAGAATTGACAAATGAGACCCTCATGAAACCGGAAAGCTTCTCTAAGTCAAAGGACATAGTCAATAAGACAAAAAGGCATCCTACAGAATGGTAAAAATCTTCACTAACCCCACATCTGATAGAGGGCTAATATTCAAAATAAGTGAAACACTCAAGAAACTTACCACCACACAACCAAACAACCCAATAAAAAAATGGTGTTTAGAACTAAACCGAGAATTCACAACAGAGGAATCTTGAATGGCTGAGAAGCACCTAAAGAAATGTTCAAAGTTCTTTGTGATTAGGGAAATGCAAATCAAAATGACCCTGAGATTCCACTTTACACCAGTCAGAATGGCTAAGATCAAAACCTCAGCTGACAACACATGTTGGCAAGGATATAGAAAAAGAGAAACACTCCTCCATTGCTGATGGGATTGCAAACTGGTACAACCCCTCTGGAAATTAATTTGGAGGTTCCTCAGAAAATTAGAAATAGACCTACCTAAAGACCCAGAAATGTCACTCTTGGGAGTATACACCAAAGAGGGGGCCCACCATGCCACAGGGGCACATGTTCCCCTATGTTAATAGCAGCCTTATTTGTGATAGCCATAAACTGGAAACATCACAGATATACCAGGACAGAAGAATGGACACTGAAAATGGGGTTCATTTACACAATGGAATACTACTCAGTTATTAAGAATGAGGACATTCTGAGTTTTGCAGGCAAATGGATGGAACTAGAAAATGCCATCCTGGGTGAGGTAACTCAGACCCAAAAGGACATGCACAGTATGTTCTCACTAATAAGTGAATATTAGCAAAAAATATATAGACTACCCAAGATATAGTTCACAGAACTCAAAAAGGTCAACAAGCTGTAGGGCCCAAGTCAGACCACCTCAGTTCTACTTGGGAGGGAGAAGAAGGCAACCACAAGGAGGGAGGGAGTGGTAGAGGGAGGGACAGGGCAGGGAAAGGGGATTGGGGTGGGGGAAGAGAAGAACATGATTTGAATTGGGTAGGGGAAAAGGACTGAAACCTTGAGGGCCAGAAGAAAGAATGGAAACCGGAAACCTCAGGAAGAAGGAGGTTGAGAGGACTCTCTAGAATGTACCAGAGACCTGGGAAGTGAGAGACTCTCAGGATTCAAAGGGGCAGAGGAGCTAGATGAAGGGCCCTAGAGTGGAGAGAGAGAACTTATTGAATGCACCTCCAATAGAAAGACAGGGCATCAAATGAGGGATGGGGATGGGGTTGCTATCCCACAGCCAAAGCTCTGACCCATAATTCTCCTGTCTGACAGAAATGCAGGGATGGAAATGGAGAAAAGCCTGATGAAAAGAAATTCCAACAATAGGCCCAAAGTGAGTTCCAGCTCAAGAGGATGTTCCAATGTCTGACACTGTAACTGAAGGTATATGGCATTCATAAAAAGGGACCTACCACGACTGCTCTTCAGAAGACCCAACAAGCAGCTGAAAAAGTCAGATGCAGATATGTAAACCCAACCAATGAACATAAGCTGCTGACCCCTGTGGTTGAATTAGGGAAATGCTGGAGGAATCTAAGGAGAAGGGCAACCCTGTAGGAGGACCAGCAGTCTCAATTAACCTGGATCCCTGAGATCTCTTAGACACTGCATCAGCAACCAGGCAGCATACACCAGTTGAAATGAGGCCTCCAACCCATATACAGCAGAGAACTCCCAGATCTTGGTCCAGTCAGATTAGATGCACCCAACCCTGGAAGCCTCAGGAAGTATACAGGTCTGCTGGGGTGTGTAGGGCAAGGACATCTTTGTGGAGGGGTGTATGTGTTCAGTGTGTGGGATGTGGGGAGGAGGTATGGGATCTGGAACTCTCTGGGGGTTGGACTGGAAGAGGAATAAAATCTGAAGCCTAAAAACAAACAAACAAAGAGAAAGAAAGAAAAATAAATAAATCCAAAAACCACAAGAAAAAATCATTTTAAAGTTATGTTCCTTTAACAGAACAATTTTATTTGGTTTTCTCGTAGGTCCATAGTGAAACTAGTCTAACATTATTGTCCATTTGAGTAGTGTCAGGCATGAATTCAGTTTTATGGAGTGAGTTTTAAATTCAATCAGAGAGTGGTTCGTTACCCCTACAACATTTGTGTTACTATTGAACAAACATATTGTGCAGCTAAGTTAAACTTTTAGATCACTGGCTTTGTAGCTGCATGGTGGTTATTTTTTCTCTTCTGGTAGTGAACAGCATGTAGAGTACTTTTCAGTACTGCGAACACTAATCAAGGATAAAATCTCTACTTAGGCAATATTATGGCTTCTTCATGTTCAATATGATATATAAGTTTTGTCTTCAGCAACAGAGCTACTCATCAAATTGTGTGGACTATGCAATAGACTGAGTTGTTTTGAAGTTTTCTGGGGGCTCCTCTGGCTAACAACTCAACTATATGCTGCCCATTGCTGACACTGAAGCTTTTACATGGTGGCTATAAAGGTCTACTTGGAACACTATCTCCTTATTTGGGACTTAATTTAGGTTGCTTTCATACATGTAAATATTTTATGAAGCTTCTATAGCTGTAGGCTTTCATATAACTCCTCAAATAACAATGTTAGTTGCCCTTCTCCATATTCTATCCCTCACTGATCTCTTCCCTCCCCATATTTGTTTAATCCTCCTGTTTCAATATTCCATGATTTCTTTCCATAGCTCTATATTCTACTCCCCTCCCTCTACCTTGGGATAGCTTTCCCTCCTGCTTAGTTTCATACTTTATACCGAACCTTTTGGGATTATGTAAATTGTAATATATTATTTAATGCTTAAATGCTAATATCCACATATACAAGAAACCATACAATATTTGTCTTTTTTGTGGGGAGGTCTGAACTACCTTATTCAGGATGACTGTTTTCTAGCTCCATCATTTAAGCTGCAAATTTTATAACATTTTTAATGTCTCAGGGTGTTTAAAAATGTTTTTCTTATAGAAAAAGTGAAATTTTATTTAATAAGACTAATGGTATAATATGTTGAAATAATAATTCTTATGTTTAGTATGAGTCACCTAGACACTGTGTAGATTTATGCAATGATCCCATGGTACACATTTACTATTCAATATTCATAGTGCCACTTTCATTTGATTGACAGGTTTTATGTATAGAGTTTCACAAGCTAGCTCCACATTAACTACTGCAAGCTGCATTAGTTTTTATTAGATGTTTATTCCCTACTTATATGGTAAGAATAGAAAATGCTGTCGGAATTTTGTTTGTTTCTACAATTCTATTACTCTGCCACCTTCCAAAAATGGGATGCTGAATTGTAGCCAAAGCCCTGGCTTTGCAGCATAAAGCATAAGATACAGACACTTGTGTAAATTAGTTTCTGACTTCACTATGGTCCAATGGTAATTTCTATGTTAATAGACAACTAGTTGTCCAGATAAGTCTAGATTACTTGGAGGGAGCTAGAGAACTTGAGTATCTATACTAATTCTGTGCTTTTAGAGAAGTATGAATTCTTTTTATATTTCTTAACATTTTGAACATTCTTTTAATGGCAACCATATGAAATTGGGAAAATTGAGGTCCCTTATAGGGTTGTTAAACTTGTTAATAAATATTTTTTATTGTTTATTTTCTATTTTTCCATGTTTATTAAATTGGGTATTTCTTATTTACATTTCAAATGTTATTCCCTTTCCCGGTTTCCAGACCAACATCCCCCGAACCCCTGCCCATCCCCTTCTATATCTGTGTTCCCCTCCCCATCCTCATCCCCATTTCCACCCTCCCCCTCAACAGTCCCATTCACTGGGGATCCAGCCTTGGCAGGACCAAGGGCTTCCTCTTCCACTGGTGCCCCCACCAGGCTATTCATTACTACCTATGAATTTGGAGCCCAGGGTCAGTCCATGTATAATCTTTGGGTAGTGGCTTAGTCCCTGGAAGCTCTGGTTGGTTGGCATTGCTGTTCATATGGGGTCTCAAGCCCCATTCAGCTCTTTTCAGTCCTTTCTCTGATTCCTTCAATGGGGGTCCCATTCTCAGTTCAGTGGTTTGCTGCTGGCCTATGTTAATAAGTAATTTAAGAGTGAGGAGAGCTGGATGGATAACCCAGCAGTTAAGAGTGGTGCTCTTGAAAGGGATCTGAGGTCAATTGCCAGCATCTATCATAGGCAATTTACAGTTGTCTGGAACTCCAGTTCCAGATGTCTTTATACCTTTAGTCTATGTGAGCACTTGCATTCATGTGTACATTAACATACATGACATATCCCCAAACACATAATCACAATCAATGCACAAACACACACATATACACAATTAAAATAATTAAAATAATAAATATTTAAAATAAAAGGAAATCAAGAATAGATTTAAACAAAAGTTCAAGATCAATTTTCTTCAATTTTAGAAATAAAATCCCCAAGGTAGGCAATCTAGAAATCATATCAGATGCCCAGAAGAGTGAATGGACAGACCGGAGGAGAATGAGGAGAATATTTTTTAAAATGTCTTACAATTAAGCTGGCACAGAGGACAAGAAGAGTAAATGATCTCATGGAAGGAAGGGGGACTTCAAGAAAGAATAAGGAGACCCAAAGTACAAAGGAAAACATTATACAGAGACAGAAAATGTAATATTTTGAGTAATTCAGAAAAGCAACAGATTTATACAACTGCATGTCTGTGGCCCTTTAAACTGCTGTGTTAGTGGGACAGAACTTGGAGATGAAAATTGCATCATTTATTAAAGAAATGCTTATTCTGTTTTTCTCTTTACTGTGGTTTAAGGTGAACTCACCCTCCTCGTTGTGGCCCTCCATTTTGGAAGCATGGTCCTTTAGACAGACGGGTGAACTTGTGTCCCAGGAATGTTAGGTCTCTATCCAAGCCAGAGATTTCATCTTTATAACCTCCTCTTAATGAGCCTTACTGCTGCTGTGCCATTTACAAGTGAGAAAACAACATTCCATTTGTGTATACCTTTGAACAGATAATTCTAGCCTGCTGATAGGGCATTTCCCCCCAGGTGATAATGATATAATTAATGGAAGCTATTCAAAGTTTTGACTTTCATGGATGTCGCAGATTCATTTGGAAAAAAAAAAACCTGCTTACACAATGGGTAGCCTCACCTGATGATCAAAGGGCATTCTTGCTGAAATTGCATGACTTACCAGATACCCCAACTAAGCAGAAGGCAGAACCTACTTCTTATATGCTCCTTTGTGCTCCACATGTGTTGTGTTAAATAAATAAAAAAGGATGTACCATCCCACGCTAGCGCTGGTTACTCTCTGGCCCCAGTGGTCTCCCTGCCTCCATGGCTAACCCCATGCAGAGACCACCCATTTCGCTGCTCTCTTGTTGTGGACTCTGCTCACATTCCCAGCTATCAGTCCCCTGTGGTTATAGTCACAATTCCCAGTAACCAGGTAGAAATCAAAACTCTAGAGACTTGGAACTTATCAATCAGATTTATATCTGTAAATTCTCACCCCACAAAACATCCACACAATAAACTCAGAGCCAATTTATATTGCTATAAACTGCTCACATAGATAAGACAAATTGTACTGTAATTATCTATCCCTTATATTTATGTGTAACTGCGGCTATTTAAAGCCAGATGCCATCTTCCTTTCTTCTCTCTTTCCATACTCTCTGTCACACCTCTAAAATTCTTAGCCCAACTTTCTTTTTCACTGCCCAGTCACAGATTCTTGCCTTATCTTGTGCCAGTGTTCATGTGCATATAGACAGCAACTCACATACATGTAATCCTAAAGCAGAAAGTTCTGTGTATTAAGGAAAAAAATTCATGGATACTTTTTTAACACATTGTAAGGCCATTCCTTTTGGGGGGTTGCAAGGATGTAATTTGAGTATAATTTTAGATTTCTGGAGACAACAGGACTTAATGGTGCCTTATGCCATCATGCCAGTCACCTGCAACTATAGAAAGATAGTCTATGGAATGAGAGAAAAATGAGATCTCTGACCAAAAACCTTTCAGGGAACCATCAGTAGGCACAGAGGCCAGAAAGACTCAATGCCTTGACATTGTTCTTGTAGAAATTACCAGTGATTTAAAGTAGAAAAACACAGTTTCCAGAACCTATATTATTTGAAAACCCAGGTTTACAGCAATAAGCTCATGTATTCTCCAACAGTAACAAGATTAGGTGAAGTCAGTGAATAAATTTACAATACAGAAATGGAGTATTCTGTTAAGAAAATGTACATACACACATAGACACATACAAAGACACACATACACAGAGAAAAAGAGAGAGGCAGAGAGATGAGACAGAGACAGAGACAGAGACAGAGAGGGCAGACAGAGAGAGACAGAAACACACAGAGAGAAACACAGGGGAATCTAGCTTTCTGCATGTTCAAATCATGACTATACAAAGTTAAAAATAAACAATTCTAGCTCCTAGTTTACCAACAAAATAAATACACAGAGCACCACACTGCACTTCTGCAGCCTCATGCACTCAGGATGATTTTACGCAGTCGAGTTGTGAAACCTAAGTTTTAATGCTTTGGTTTCTATAGAACTATTTTGAAAGAACTAGTAGCCAATTAATGACTTTCAGTGACGTTGGCTGACTGAAGGATTGCTTCTGTTACGTATCAGTGTAGAAACTCCTTTCAAACCTATTTTCTTTGAAGTAGCTTTATACTTTTTAACATCACATAAAACATCACTTTTAAATGGATTTATCCTGAGTGTGCTTGTGTTGGTTCAAAGGACATGTTCCTTTCAAAGATTTGAGAACCACTTTGGTCCAGGAGAAATTTATTACAATACAATTTCTCATGAAGCAAGACCACGTTGTTTCATGGCTTAAGACTGCCTGATGTTTCTTAGGTTGAAATGGCTCAGGTGAGATAAAGGAAAATTCAGCAAGGTCAGAAGAAAGAAGAAAAGATTTATCTGTGAGTAGAAGAGATAATGGTGTCCTAAGTGTACAGACAAGACAGAATTGAAGCTTTTCTGGTAATCCCCCTGTCCATAAATGCTACCAAGGAAGAAAAGAAAATCAGCCATACATGGGCAGTTTGTCAAAGTTAATATGTGGCATGCAAATGGATATGTTCAAAAGCTAACCATTCACATAGAAATGTTGAAGGAAATTTAATAAAGATAGTTGACTTTGTGAAGCCCGGGATGAATACTAAGTATTCATTTTACTAAAGATATAAATGATGTATGTACTATGAAATAAGCCTTCTCCATGCAGATGTTGCAACTTCCTACAACTCTGTTTGTTTGACAATTGTAAATTTGTTCTTAAACCTAGAAACACATTCTGTTAATAAGTTATGAAATATCCTGATTGTCATTTTATTATGGTATTATCCTGACATTTGTCACTAAAATAATGAAAATGCATTGTTTATGCACTTTGAATGACAGTAATTTGATATGACATTAAAATATGTAGCTGAAGGCTCGGAGTGTCATTTCTGGCTCATTTAGATACTATCACCGAATAAATAAATAAGAAAGTTGATGGCACCTTTTAATTTTTTCTTCTACTTGATTTTAATAGATTATTGCCTCTTAAAGATATTTGAAATGTTTCTTCCTTCATTTAGAACACAAATTAGTGTGTCATTTCCCCATGAATTTTTTAAAGCAGATAGGATATTGACAGTATCCATCCAGTGTGCATCTGTGTGCATATTTCAGGAATTTCAATAAGTCATTTGAAGAATAGATCCATGCAAGCATCTATCATTGCTTTGCAATCATTGTAAGCTAAAATTGCATTGTCAGTATTTGAAAATAAAACACAGTGAGAACTTGGAGTATAATAAAAATCAATTCTGAAAGTAGCTACTTCTGACTGTTATGTACTTTGCATATTCAGAAACTGGAAATGATCATTTGAACTTGGTAGGAAACGTTTTGTGAAGAGTTTTTAGCTTCTTTACACTGATCTTTCTTTCTTTTTTTTAAAGCAGTGACTCATTCTTTTATCAAATAAACAAAGATAATAAGATAAAATTAGAATTTTTAAAGTATTGGATGAGAAGATATAATTTTTGACAAACATTGAGATTACAGGGATGGGGAGGTGTTGGGCAGTAACAACTACATGCTGTTCTTACAGTGGGACCTGTTGGTTCTGAGCACCCACATCAGGCAGCCACACCACTTGTCCCTCTAGATTCAGGAAGTCTGCCACCCTTTCTGGCCACCATAAACACATACATATGAGGTATATACACCTGTGGCTTATACAAATGTGGCACATAAAAAAAGCAAATCTCATAAATGTGATTACACTTATATTCTGGTATATAATTTTTATACTTTGCTAATTAACTTTTTCATGAAATAAAGTAAAACTTAAATGTTTCTGTATTTTTCCCCCAGTGTTCACTTTCTTACACAAGGGAGTATTTTTAGTACTCCTGTATTAAGGCTTGAATGTAAAATTACCTCATTAGGCTCAGGTTTTGAACACTTGGTGTTATTTTAGAAGGTCTGGAAAACTTTGGGAGTTGGGGCTTTTCATGAGGAGGTAGGTCAGTGTGGTGTTTTGAATATGCTTGGCCAAGAGTATGGACACTATTAGGGGGTGTGGCCTTGTTGGAGTAGGTGTGGCCTTTTTGGAGAAAGTGTGGGGATGGGCAATGACTCTCCCCCTAACTACATGTGAGCCAGTCTGCTTTTGGTTTCCTTTGGATAAAAATACCAAACTCTCAGCTCCTCCTGTACCATGCCTGCTTGGATATTGCCATTTCCCTGCCTTGATGATACTGGACTAAACCTCTGAACCTGGAAGCCAGCTCGCAAAACTTGGAATACCCAAGAAACAATTCACAAACCATATGAAGCTCAAGAAGAAAGACCGAAGTGTGGATACTTCACTCCTTCTTAGAAGCTAAAACAAAATACTCCTGGAAGGAAATACAGGAATAAAGAGTAGAAAAGAGACTGAAGAAAAAGTCATCCAGAGACTGCCTCACCTGTGGATCCATCCCATATGCAGCCACCAAATCCAATCATTATTGCTGATGCCAAGAGTGCTTGATGACAGGAGCCTGATATGGATGTCTCCTGAGAGGCTCTGCCAGAGCCTCACTGATACAGATGAGGATGCTTACACCTAACCATCGGACTGAGCATGAGAACCCCAATGGAGGAGTTAAAGGACTGAAGGAACTGAAGGGGTTTGCAACCCCAAAAAGAAGAACAATATTAACCAACCATACCCCTCAGAGCTCCCAGGAACTAAAACATCAATAAATGAGTACACATGGAGGTACCCATGGCTCCAGCTGCATGCGTAGCAGAGGATGCCTAATGTTTTAATGAAAAGAAGCAAGCTGAGAAGGGAAAAATATAACATATATGGTAATAAAGGGGCACCAGGAAGTGAAATGGAGCTGTATTCTTTGTTCAAAGAGATAAACAGATTAAAGTGGTGACTTTGGGGCAAGATTCTACCCATGAAAAGCATAGGCCCAAGCAAGGTAGTAATCCCAGAAGACTGAGGTAAGCAGATTTCTGAGTTCAAGGTTAGCCTGGAGAAAAGCAAGTTCCAAATCCACACCTCCTCCTGGACACCTATATAAGGACATCGGAAGAAGGAAGACACACTCTTCCTCATCTGCTTGCACTTGCCAGCACATCTGTTAGAACCTACTTCTTCAGGATTCTAGCTTGTATAGAAGACTAGGTGAAACAACTAGGCTCATGGGACTGAGCAACTACTAGAGTTTTGGGCTTTCCATTCACACCTGTCCATTGTTAGGTTAGTTAGACTATTGACTATACGTCATTATAGTAAATTTTATTCACACATAGAGACATTCCATAAATTCTGTTACTCTAGAGAATCCTGATAAACATAGTCACAGTGTGGATCCTTGTTGATATGTTATCTCTGGTCAGTGGGTGGCACAGTCTCAGTTTTTTGGCCCACATTGAGCCTTTTCTGCCATTCTACCCTCACCATAGTAGATCAAAGCTTTGTAGAACTATGAATCCAAATAAATCCTCTTTGTTTTAACCAGTTCTTCAGGTAGGCTGTCCTAACAGCATAAAAGTAGCTAATAAGCCCCATATTTAAATAGTAAGCAATCTTCGAATCAATGACTACTTTCTGTCCTTTAGCTTTACACCTTCTTATAGTCTGTGGAGGGTATTTTAGTAACTATTATATGTAGATTACTGCATTTAACAATCTTTTCTTCAAAAGTAACTTTATTGCCAATTCTTAATTTAAGGAGAATTGCTGAGACATTTATAAGAATAGTGATGCTCCTGTTCCTCTTCAGCTTGAGGCTTTAATAAGAAACCTACTGAAAAGGAACATTATAGTAATTTGGGTATCATGACAGAAGTCAGAATTTTCTTTAACGTTTTGCATAGAGAGATGTTATTGATTTGTGTGTGTGTGTGTGTGTGTGTACATATATAAATATATCCATTGTACTACTGAACTATATAAAATCACTGATATTTTTGTACTAATAATCTACAAAATCTACAGTTTTGAGAATATAATTTGAAGTAAACCAAGCAAATAATTTTTAGAAGACTCAAATTTAATTATAATTTCATTATTGATTTATTCTTTTGTGATTTCTAGAAATTTTACCCTGTAGTTGTGCTTATAAGCTTACTACTAGACAATTTGTGGTCAAACTTTCAGTATGAATTTGAATAAGAAGTGCTTTTTCATTTCCTTTTATATTTTTTCTTTTTTTCCTCCATCCTTATTAAATTGGGTATTTCTTATTTACATTTCAATTGTTATTCCCTATCCTGGTTTCCAGGCCAACATCCCCCTAGTCCCTCCCCCTCACCTTCCATATGGGTGTTTCCCTCTCCATTCTCCCCCAATTACTGCCCTCCCCCCAAAAATCCCATTCACTGAAGGAGGGTTCAGTCTTGGCAGGACCCAGGGCTTCCCCTTCCACTGGTGCTCTTACTAGGCTATTCATTGCTACCTATGAGGTCAGAGTCCAGGGTCAGTCCATGTATAGTCTTTGGGTAGTGGCTTAGTCCCTGGAAGCTCTGGTTGCTTGGCATTGTTGTTCATATGGGGTCTCAAGCCCCTTCAAGCTCTTTCAGTCCTTTCTCTGATTCCTTCAACTGGGGTCCCGTTCTCAGTTCAGTGGTTTGCTGCTGGAATTCACCTACGTACTTGCCGTATTCTGGCTGTGTCTCTCAGGAGAGATCTACATCCAGCTCCTGTCGGCCTGCACTTCTTTGCTTCATCTATCTTGTCTAATTGGGTGGCTGTATATGTATGGGCCACGTGTGGGGCAGGCTCTGAATGGGTGTTCCTTCTGCCTCTGTTTTAATCTTTGCCTCCCTATTCCCTGCCAAGGGTATTCTTGTTCCCCTTTTAAAGAAGGAGTGAAGCATTCACATTTTGATCATCCATCTTGATTCATTTGTTCTAGGCATCTAGGGTAATTCAAGCATTTGGGCTAATAGCCACTTATCAATGAGTGCATACCATGTGTGTTTTTCTGTGATTGGGTTACCTCACTCAGGATGATATTTTCCAGTTCCAAACATTTGCCTATGAATTTCATAAAGTCATAATTTTTGATAGCTGAGTAGTATTCCATTGTGTAGATGTGCCACATTTTCTGTATCCATTCCTCTGTTGAAGGGCATCTGGGTTCTTTCCAGCTTCTGGTAATTATAAATAAGGCTGCTATGAAGAGAGTAGTTCATAGTGGCTGCTATGAGCATGTTTCTTTCTTATATGTTGGGGCATTTTTGGGTGTATGCCCAAGAGAGTTATAGCTGGGTCCTCAGTTCAATGTCCAACTTTTTGAGGAACCTCCAGACTGATTTCCAGAATGGTTGTACCAGTATGCAATCCCACCAACAATGGAGGAGTATTCCTCTTTCTCCACATCCTCACCAGCATCTGCTGATCCCAGAGTTTTTGATCTTAGAAATTCTAACTGCTGTGAGGTGGAATCTCAGGATTGTTGTGATTTGCATTTCCCTTATGACTAAAGATGTTGAACATTTCTTTAGGTGCTTCTCAGCCATTCGGCATTCCTTAGCTGTGAATTCTTTCTTTAGATCTGAACTCTGTTTTTTAATAGAGTTATTTGTCTCCCTGCAGTCTAACTTCATGAGTTCTATGTATATTTTGGATATAAGTCTTCTATCAGCTGTAGGATTGGTAAAGATCTTTTCCCAGTCTATTGGTTGCCACTTTGTCCTAACAACAGTGTCCTTTGCCTTACAAAAGCTTTGTAGTTTTATGAGATCCCATTTGTCCATTCTTGATCTTAGAGCATAAGCCATTGGTGTTTTGTATAGGAACTTTTCTCCAGTGACCATGTGTTTGAGATTCTTCCCCACTTTTTCTTCTATTAGTTTGAGTGTATCTGGTTTGATGTAGAGGTCCTTGATCCACTTGGACTTAAGCTTTGTACAGGGTGATAAGCATGGATTGATCTGCATTCTTCTACATGTTGACCTCCAGTTGAACCAGCACCATTTTCTGAAAATGCTATCTTTTTTCCATTGGATGGTTTTGGCACCTTTGTCAAAAATCAAGTGACCAAAGCTGTGTGGGTTTATTTCTGTGTCTTCAATTCTATTCCACTGGTCTATCTGTCTGTCTCTGTACCAATGCCATACAGTTTTTATTACTATTGCTGTGTAATATTGCTTTAGTTCAGGAATAGTGATAACCCCGGAAGTCCTTTTGTTGTTGAGAATAGTTTTAGCTCTCCTGGGTTTTTTGTTATTTTAGATGAATTTGCAATTTGTTCTGTCTAACTCTATGAAGAATTGGATTGGGATTTTGATGGGGATTGCATTGAATCTGCAGATTGCTTTTGGTAAAATGGCCATTTTTACTATATTAATCCTGCCAATCCATGAGCATGGGAGATCTTTCCATCTTCTGAAATCTTCAATTTTGTTCTTCAGAGGCTTGAAATTCTTATCATACAGATCTTTCACTTGCTTGGTTAAAGTCACACCGAAGTTATATTATTTGGGACTATTATGAAGGGTGTCATTTCCCAAATTTCTTTCTCAGCTTATTTCTCTTTTGTGTAGAGGAAGGCTACTGATTTATTTGAGTTAATTTTGTACCCAGGCACTTTGCTAAAGGTGTTTATTAGGTTCTGTAGTTCTCTGGTGGAACTTTTGGCATCACTTAAATATCATCTGCAAATAGTGATATTTTGACCTCTTCCTTTCCCATCTGTATCCCTTTGATCTCCTTTTATTGTCTGATTGCTCTGGCTAGAACTTCAAGAACTGTATTGAATAAGTAGAGAGAGAGTGGGCAGCCTTGTCTAGTCCCCGATTTTCGTGGGATTGCTTCAAGTTTCTCTCCATTTAGTATAATATTAGCTACTGGTTTGTCGTATATGGCTTTTAATATGGTTAGGTATGGACCTTGAATTCCTGTTCTTTCCAGGACTTTTATCATGAAGGGGTGTTGAATTTTGTCAAATGCTTTCTCAGCATCTAATGAAGTGATCACGTGATTTTATCTTTCAGTTTGTTTATATTCTGGATTATGTTGATGGTTTTCTGTATATTAAACCGTACCTGCATAACTGGAATGAAGCCTACTTGATCATGATGGATGATTGTTTTGATGTGCTCTTGAATTCCATTTGAAAGAATTTTATTGAGTATCTTCTGTCGAAATTCATAAGGGAAATCGGTCTGGAGTTCTTTCCTTGTTGGGTCTTTGTGTGGTTTAGGTATAAGAGTAATTGTGGCTTCATAGAAGGAATTCAGTAGTGCTCCATTTATTTCAATTTTGTGGAATAGTTTGGAGAGTATTAGTATGAGGTTTTCAATAAAGGTCTGACAGAATTCTGCACTGAACCCATCTGGGCCTGGGATCTTTTCGGTTGGGAAACTTTTAATGACTGCTTCTATTTCTTTAGTAGTTTTGGATTGTTTAATGTTTTATCTATTCCTGATTTAAGTTTGGTACCTGATATCTGTCTAGGAAATTGTCCATTTTTTCCAGATTATCAAGTTTTGTTGAGTACAGGCATTTGGAATAGGATCTGATGATTTTTTGAATTTCCTCTGATTCTGTAGTTATGTCTCCCTTTTCGTTTCTGATTTTGTTAATTTGGACACAGTCTCTGTGTCTGCTGGTTAGTCTGGCTAAAGGTTTATCTAACTTGTTGATTTTCTCAAAGAACCAGCTTTTGCTTCTGTTGATTTTTGTATAGTCCTTTTTGTTTCTACTTGGTTGATTTCACCTCTGAGTTTGATTATTATTTTGCCTTCTACTCCTCCTGGGTGTATTTGCTTCTTTTTGTTCTAGAGCTTTTAAGTGTGCTGTGAAGCTGCCTATATATGATCTCTCCTGGTTCTTTCTGCAGACACTCAGAGCTATGAGTTTTCCTCTTAGCACAGCTTTCATTGTGTCCCATAAGTTTGGGTATGTCGTACATTCCTTTTTATTAAATTCTAAGAAGTCTTTAATTTCTTTCTTTATTTCTTCCTTGACCAGGTTATTATTGAGTAGAGCATTGTTCAATTTCCATGTGTATGTGGGCATTCTTTCCTCATTGT
The DNA here is from genome assembly GCF_021556685.1 of Rattus norvegicus. Lineage (NCBI taxonomy): Eukaryota > Metazoa > Chordata > Mammalia > Rodentia > Muridae > Rattus > Rattus norvegicus. The sequence goes on along the minus strand of NC_141537.1, from coordinate 40,165,118 downwards.
TATTGAAGACCAGCTTTAGCCCATGGTGGTCTGATCAGAGGCATGGGATAATTTCTATCTTTCTGTATCTGCTGAAGCCTGTTTTATGACCGATTATATGGTCAATTTTGGAGAAAGTACCATGAGGTTGTGAGAAGAAGGTATTTCCTTTTGTTTTAGGATAGAATGCTCTATAAATATCTGTTAAGTTCATTTGGTTCATGACTTCTCTTAGTCTGTCTATGTCTCTGTTTAATTTCTGTTTCCATGATCTGTCCATTGATGAGAGTGTGGAGTTGAAATCTCCTACTATTATCGTGTGAGGTTCAATATGTGTTTTGAGCTTTACTGTTTTCTTTTTATGTATGTAGGTGACCTTTTATTTGGGGCATAGATACTTGGGATTGATAGTTCATCTTCATGGATTTTTCCTTTGATGAATATGAAGTGTCCTTCCTTATCTTTTTTGATGACTTTTAGTTGAAAATTGATTTTATTTGATATTAGAATGGCTACTCCAGCTTGCTTCTTCAGACTATTTGCTTGGAAATTTGTTTTCCAGCTTTTACTCTGAGGTAGTGTCTGTCTTTGTCTCTGTGGTGTGTTTTAAGTAGGGAGCAAAATTTTGTGTCCTCATTGCATATCCAGTTTTTTAATCTGTGTCTTTTTATTGGGGAATTGAGTCCATTTATGTTGAGAGATATTAAGGAATAGTCAATGTTTGCTTCTTGTTATATACGTGTTTGGATATGATATTATGTTTGTGTGCCTCTCTTCTCTTTGTTTTGTTGCAAACGATTAGTTTCTTGCTTTTTCTAGGGGGTAGATTGCTTTCCTGTGTTGGGCTTTACCATTTATTACCCTTTGTAGGGCTGGATTTGTAGTAAGATATTGTGTAAATTTGGATATTTCATGGAATATCTTGGTTTCTCCATCTGTGTTAATTGAGACTTTTGCTGGATACAGTAACCCTGGCTGGCACTTGTGTTCTCTTAAGGTCTGTATGACATCTGTTCAGGCTTTCTGGCTTTCATAGTCTCTGATGAATAGTTTGGTGTAATTCTGTAGGTCTGCCTTTATATGTTACTTGACCTTTTTCCCTTACTGTTTTTTTAATATTTTTTTTTGTGCTTTTACTGTTTTGACTATTATGTGACGGGAGGAGTTTCTTTTCTGGTCCAATCTATTTGGAATTCTGTAGGTTTCTTGTATGTTAATGGGTATCTCTTTCTTTAGGTTAGGGAACTTTTCTTCTATGAATTTATTGAAGATATTTACTGGTCCTTTGAGCTGGGAGTGTTCACTCTCTTCTATACTATTATCCTTAGGTTTGATCTTCTCATTGTGTCCTGGATTTCCTGTATGTTTTGTACCATTAGTTTTTTCCGTTTTAAATTATCTTTGACAGTTGTTTCAATGAAATCTATGGAATCTTCTGCTCCTGAGATTCTCTCTTCTACAGTTGTTTCAATGAAATCTATGGAATCTTCTGCTCCTGAGATTCTCTCTTCTATCTATTGTATTCTGTTGGTGATGCTTGTATCTACATCTCCTTGTCTCTTCCTTTGCTTTTCTATATCAACGGTTATCTTCCTTTGTGCTTTCTTTATTTTTTCTATTTCCATTTTTAATTCCTTCACCAGTTCGATTGTGTTTTCCTGTAATTCTTTCAGGGATTTTTGTGCTATAGGCTTCTGCTTGTTTATTTGTGTTTTCCTGAATTTCTCTAAGAGCATTCTTTATGTCTTTCTTGAAGTCCTTCATCATAATGATCAAATGTGATTTTTAATCTAGATCTTGCTTTTCTGGTGTGTTTGGATATTCAGTGTTTTCTTTGGTGGGAGAATTGGGCTCTGATGATCCCATGTATCTTGGTTTCTGTTGCTTTTGTTCCTGTGCTTGCCTCTTGCCATCACGTTGTCTCTGCTGTTACCTTGTTCTGCTACTTCTGACAGTGGTTAGACCGTCCTATAGGCTGTTGTGTCAGGACTGGTGTAGACCTGTTTTCCTGTTTTCTTTCTGCCAGTTATTGGAACAGAGTGTTCTGTTTTCAGGCATGTAGTAGTTCCTGTCTACTGGTCTTCAGTTGTTCCTGTGGGTGTGTGTCCTGAGTCCACTAGGCAGGTCACTTGGAGCAGAAAAGTTGGTCTTTCCTCTGGTCTCGGGCCTGAAGTTGCTCCTCAGATCTGGGTTTCATCTCTCTGTGAGGGCAGCAACCAGAAAGGCCTGCCCCACCTTCTCTCAGGACCCTGTGCACAGGGGGCCCAGATGGTGCTAGGAGTTTTCCTCTAGAGTCAGGAATGTGGGCAAAGGGTAGTCTCTTCTGGCTTCCCAGGTGTGCCTGCCCCTCTGAAGGTCTAGCTCTCCCTCTCACGGGATTTGGGTGCAGGGAGCTGTTTGATCAGATCCCTTCAGGTCTGGTCACTCTGGATTGCAGCCTGGACAGCAGTGTTTATGCAGCTTGAGTGCCCCTATCTTCCTGTTCCCAGAGGTCCTATACAGTTTCCTCTTGGGCCAGGGATTTGGGCAATGGGGGGCAGTACTGGAGGTCTCTCCTGCCCTGCAGTCTCAGGAGTGCCCACCTGTCTGGAAGATGAACTCTCTCTCCCACGGGGTTTGGGAGCAGGAAGCTGTGGGCCAGGATCAGCGAGGTTTGGGCCCCAGCTAGAAACCCATTTTTTTATAATGTGTAAAATTATTTATTGTCAATAAATTTTTATTTAGGATGTTTGATTCCTCTGCTGTCCATCCAGGTCATCTGAAAATAGTCCTTTTTCAAGGTCATCTAGTTGTGCTTTTTAGCCCTTTTTAAAATCTGTCCTTTGTTTAATGACATAGTCATTGGTAACTTCTAAGTTCTTAGTCAGAAGATTTGAGGATTTCTTCAATTTACTTTAGGGACTTTCTTCAATTAGCTTTAAAAACCATTTTTAAGGTAGGTTTCACTTGTGACACCCAACATCTCTGAGGAGTCTTCTCATATCCAATCCTGGAGAACAATATGTATGTCTTTATTAAAATCGACAGTTAAAGTTTACTCCAATTTAAAAGCTGTAGCCACTTCTGTCAGTCATTTCCTTTTCAAAGATGTATTTAGTTTTGTTTTATGTGTATGAGTGTTTTATATTCATGTATTTATGCTCACTGTAAGTATGTGTGGTGCCTGCAGAGGAGAGAACAGTACACTGGCTTTCCTAGAAATGGAATAACAGCATTCTTTCAAACTAAAGGTAGAAACAGTGATGAGTTTCAACATAGGTTGAAATGACAGAATCTGGCTTCTTGGCAAGAATAGAAATCACCCTTTTCTGTTGAACCATCTGTCCAATCCTGACCTTTTCTAACAGTTAAAAATTTCTCCACTCAATTAAATATTTCCAAAACTATCTATTTCTTTATATGATTATTTTGGTCTCTTAATTTTTGCATCCGCTGCTTCATATTTTGTATGAGATAAAATTCAGTAAATGTTTTAGTTTAATATGGTCAGTTCTAAAAGCTAATGTTAAGAACAGTTGCAGTAGGTTCCAAACAGAAAGCAAACAATGATGTCAAGGACAAAAACTACCACAACTACAACAACACCACCAACACAGATACTGTTCTTCCTTCACCTCCACACAATGCCTTTGTTTTTATTTTAATTTTTGCTTATTGGTTTGGACTATTTCATGACAAATCTATTTCTTCTGAAGTGTTAAATGTCAAAAGGTTTTTCGTAAACAGCACAATACATGGGCTCAGCCGACTACGAGCAGCCAGAATTTCATCAGTCCCCTCTTTGTCTCTTTCTTTGCCTCTGCTGGTATCACACAAGCTTCCAGACTTCCTTAATTACTATCTGATTGCTCTATTGTTTATGACAATGTCACATGGCACATATTTCTCCAGTGAATTATCCTATTACACTTGGAACCTTTGCAAGGAATTTTTTTGTGACTTATTATGAATATTTTGTCCTTAAAATACCTCTGTTTTTTCTCATTTCATACTTCTCTCTGACAACACTTCATTTTGTGGTTTAGCTTCTTGGTTTCTTAGAATGATGAGTCTTCTCTTAAATTTTGCACTTTAGCAGTTCTTGGATTTGAAAGTTTTTTTTTTATGTTTGAACGTCTCCTCAATCTGTTTCAAATGTTGTTAATTCTTTTTGAAAGACCTTTGGAATGTCTTCTTTTATTGACTGGCAGCTCCATATGCACATTCTTATTTCTTTACTCTGGAGATGGTGTGACATGGTAATTTGTCTGGTCCCTTCCAGTGATATTCTTGCTATCTGAACATGCTGCTAGGTGCTAAGAGAAGGCTTGTTAAATTGCCTCCTTAGAAATTCTGCCTTCTATTGCGAGAAGGCAATAATGTCCCCAATGTTTGTGTCACACCTACAATCTGGATAAGGAAGGGAACCTTCCGCACCATCAACATGTAGAAAAAGTAAACCCTGGCACTGCTCATGCAAGGAAACACTGCCACTGTAGAGTGAGGCATGAGAGGGACAAGGGCTGGGAGAGTCTCGTTCCCTTTGTTGCACCTACTCAGACTAAAGCTATCACTTTGAACTGCAGGGAAAGAAAATACCTCAGAACTGATTCCAGCTGTTCCTTTTGGAACTTATTGTGTTTTCTTGAGTGTACTTTTCATTATCTGTAAACTTTCAACAATATTTTCTGGGACTTTATTTTAAAACAATACATTTCACAAGTTACATTCATTTCCCAGAAAGAGATCTGCATACAGATTCCAATCTGTCCATTCCTTCTTCAAGTATAAAATATCGTCTATGGATAAACTTTGTATGTTTACTCACTCTCACTCTTTTTGTTACTTTGATTAGTTTGTAACTTCCTTACTGTTGGTGTGAGATAAAACTTATGGTAACTATCTTTAATATTAATTCTGATATCCATTAAGTGCAAATCCCATTTCGTACAAGTCCTAGTCCTCATGTTCAGATTCTCCTAATGGTAAAAGATAACCTTTCCCTTAGTCCAGTTTTCTCCTTTTCTGTACAAGAAGAGAATCAGCATGTTCTGACCAGCAGTCCTCAATGGTCTAAGCATCTCTGAACCTGACTGACACCCAGAGACTAAAAAAGACAGGGCATGTGGCAGGACAGCCCATTGGCTTGTGCCAGATTCATGTGATGAGGACATATGGATGAAGAGGACCTGGGCATAGGATATAAAAGCAATCCCCACTGCTACAGTTAACAAGTCTGCTTCTGCTTCTCATGTGGCTCTTGGAATCTGTGTAACTGATTCAGTGCCTTTTTATGCTGTACCCCTAAGGACTAGATCATCTTAGGGAGCCAAGGGCTAGCGCAACATCTGGTGCCCAAATAGGAACAACAGGGACCCTTATTGACCCCAGTTGGATTCAAGTGCCCCCTTTTCAGTTGATTCTTGGTAAAATGGCTACTTTTTATTCTATGTCATATGCCCCCCATAGATGAGTGAGAGGGTTCTTTTTTATCCTTTGAACGTCTATGTCCATTTGTGTAGGGTACATGCTATTGGATAAGGTTTGCCTGGCTTTTCCAGGTAAGTACTGATTTTGCCAGGTACAAAACCAGAAATTGGGCCCCAATGGCCTATTTCAGTCTAAAGACATCTTCAGGGTATAGAGCCATGGCCTAACTAACTACAGAAGTTCCCCACTAAGCACAAGACATTGCTTTGTTTGTGATAGTTTTGTTTGTCTGTGGAAATTCTACTTTTTTTGCTGGCAGAGTTACGGGGAATCTACCCTCTCATGTTAAGGAACCCCAAATCCAGGCATTAAAAACTCTCTTGGTTCCTCTAGACCTAAAGACTAAACTCTCAGACCTTGAGAGATTCTAGAATGAGACTGCAATTCTAGCATCTTGGCTCTTACCCCAGTGGAGCTCCAATTTATGGATGAGAGTACTCCTCCTCTCCAGGAAGGTTGAGGTTAGCCCAGGCCATACCAGTCCACCTCATTTATCCTGATTCTTCAGACTAACATAGCAAGTTTCACATCTTCTCCTGAGGTCACAACACCCAATAGACCATGTCAGGAACAGGTCAGTACTAATCTTTCCAAAATTGTTACCCCTCTGTGGTCTCCGTGGAGTATAAGCCACCTGTCTGGGGCCACCTGGCCTGCTTATGCCTTTCTTTGCCTAAGCTAGGTGTTTTCTGCTTCATGGGCCCTTGTTTCTAACAGCATGCATGGGGGTTACCACCAGCCAAATTACTGGAAATTTCCTGGTAGCTTGCTTCTACACAAAAATGAGTTTCACTCTATTGTTAGTTAGAAACTTCAGGAAATTGAAACTTATTGTAGGTAAGAAGTTTTTGGGAAATCAAAACTTATGCCATTGGTTTCTGATGTGACATATGTTTATTGTTACCCTGACTACTACCAGTTTGTGTTGTGTGATTTTTCTGCCTATAAGCAAGTATTTTTTACTTGATTAAATGAGACTTGATCAGAATACTGTCTTGTCTCCAATTCTTGCACCTCTTTCCCATCCATCCCACTCCCCTCTCCAGGGTCTCCGTTGATGTTCCAGCAGGCTAGAAGAGCTACCCACCACCCCTTCCCAAGGATAAAGAAGAGTATTCATCTCCACACCTCCCCAGACAACACACCACTATAGACAGCTCCCCCTGCTCCTTACCCCTCTACTCCTGCCCTATTGATTTCGTCACCTCCTTCCCAGTAGCCATGACAGGAAATGCAGACACTTGAACTGCAAGGAAACACACCCTACCCTTAGCCTGCAGCCATATTCACTGTCTTTGTTGCTGCCTAATATGGTTTTTGTGATTCTGTCCCACTTCCCTCCCACTTCCCCTAAACTTTCACCTCCTACCCAGGCCACACTCTGTGACATACCTTGTTAATATGGGACCCAACTCAGCTATGCAACCATGGGTACCTCCTTCCTTACTGAATTATCCCTCAATAGAAAGGTGAGAGTCAAGTCAGGACCTGATTCACCCTTCTTAGGGCAGATGCTGAAACAATGGTCTATGGAACTTCAAACCCAATATGACTGGCATAGTTTTCTCAAGGCCATTCTGGAACCATCAGTATTTCTGAACTGGCTTATGATTATCAAGCACTCAAACTCTTGTTAACATCCAAAACAGCAGCAACATTTCCTTAGACGTGCTGACGGGATGTGATAATTTTATTGATCCAGGTGTGCAGGACCTGATAGGTCAGTATGCTGATTTCTACTAAGTTGCTGACCTGGCATTCAGTCATTAAGGCCTGCATGCTGCATGACCTTCATTATACTTTGGCAATCTCCAGCAAATGGGAGAGGCCTTCACAGACTTTTTGACCTGGGTCACAGAGGTGACTCTGAAGAAGAGGTGACCTGTGAAGAGATAAGTGGACCCTTGCCCACCGTCGATATACTCATAAAGCAATTGACTTGGGAGGTCCTCAATGCCCCTACCTGAAATGTGCTGGCTGCTGTCCACAATGAGGTTACTCATAAATGGCTCATGGTCACACCTGATCTTGACCTGCGGGGGGCGGGGGAGGAGTCCTTGCTTGACTTAATTCTGACTTACCAGAATAGGCCTTCCAACCCCTAGTCCCCACCTGATAGAGCACGCTAGAATGCAATAGGATCAGACACCTATGGAGGGACTATCCCAATGCTTGCCGCACACAAATATTGCCCAAAATGTGAAAAAGACTTCCACTAGGCCAGGTACTAGCGGTCTATAGAAACACAATCGCTTCTTCCTTAAAACTCCAAGAGGAGTACCGTTCAGTCTCCCCCGACCCCATCAGTAATAAGGGAAATCACTCACCAAAAGCTATTATGGACCCTACCAGCATTCCTCTGTGGGACGGCGGGCAGTGAAAGGTACCTTGATTCCTAGTCGAGATAGGTTGAATCCCCAGGAGACCCTAAAAGGGCTGGCAGGTGCATTCCCATTCTCCCAGAATATCAGGGCCTCGCGTAGCTGTGACATCCCCCCCGTGCCCCGCCAAGACCCCTGTAGAAAGTTTTGAGACAGACCAGTCATGTAGGGCAATGCCTCAAGCCCCTCCTCCCCAGGTGAATACCTGACCATAGGTCATGTAGGTTCAGGACCACACCCGAATGTGTGATGAGGTCTTCCCAAGCTCTCAGGCCAAACCAATAGGAAGTACCTGCTATCAGACACTGACCTATCCAAAAACTGTATTTAAGTGTCATGTTCAGAATTAAAGGTGTTCAGGAATTATTCCATCATCTGAGAGCTTCTTTCATAAGAGCTGTAACACCTCAGCTTGGGAAAGAGATCTGCTCTCCCTGAGTGAGTCCAGCACTCAACCCAAACTACTGTTCAACCAGTACACTGGGAAGAGCTTGATGGCAATCAGGGACCAATTACCTCTACAATCGATGATATGCCCAAAAACCTATGGGACAGAGACTTGCTGAAGGATATGCGCACTGAAATAATAAGAGATAACCATGACTTTTATGATGACATTGTGATGCATGATGAAATTGGCCTCTCAGAAAAATCTGCCCCAAATGATTTTTCCCAGGTTCAACTCCCAATTCCAGAGGCCACTGCACACCAAGATCCTGTGGGGCTATAAACACCTGACTCAAAAGCACTCTCCTGGCAATCAGATAATGACACCTGGATGGAGCACTGGCTCATACTGGAACCAACGCTATCACCCTCAAGGAGGTGGTTGAGGAACGACTTAACCTTGGCCATAACTCTTGATCAGTCAGCACAATAGCAAAGGACACATCATTTGAGACTAAGTGAGATCCACATTTGGCCTTGATGAAGGTACTTTTCCCCATGAATTTTTATAATTTGATGATAAGGGTCTTAGTACTGGTTATAAAAACTGGGCCTCGCTGCTCTGCAGCAATCTTCTTCCCATGGTTAGGTGGAGAGATTCCCCTCACAATGGCAGCCTACTGCTCCCATTCTGAAAGGAAGCCAAGGCTATAGAGAGCCTTGAGGAGCCAACTTTGGACAACAGAGGAGTCCCACTCTTCTCATTCTAATCTCTGACAATATGAATAAGGAGTTGTGGGTCATTGTGCCTTTGCCACCTTTATTGCCTATTGACTCTGCTTCCCCCTGCATACCCTGCACTTCTTACAATGACTGTCACAATGGGACTCCCATTCATGAACCCTATAGATGCAACTCAGGTGATTACTATCAATTGCTGGGACCATCTGCTTTGTGATAGATATCAAGGGGCTCCCTTGTATCTTACTTAGGAATCTCATGACAGGGAACTTTGATGACATGAAAACGTCAGGGAAAATGATGGGGATAGGGATGCTTGTCTCCAGCATCCGACTCCATGCAGACCCTGACTTCTGCCTACCCCAGCAGAGTATTCATTACCCAATTTCCCCTCACTGTCCACCTACAAGTAGAATGCCCACCAGAGTCGAGCTCCCAATCTGGTTGGAATATTGTCAACCCATTTGCCCCTCTTGCCAAGTCCAGGACTTCAGGACTCATACTGCTAGCTTCAACAATTCTAAAATATCCCCCTACACTATAGGGCTATGGCACTTCCTACTGGATATAGGCCAGCTTTATCAACATAGAACACCCCAAATTTAATATTATACTTTTTGGCAAAAATGGCCCCCTTTAGTGGGGGCCCTCAGATATATCAACCTATACCTCTTCCAGCTGGAGATGATGTGAATGTACAGATGGTTATAACCTTTTGGATTAATTGGGCCCAGTCCCATTGTATGCCTCCCTTTCCCCATTCTTCTTTCTTCTCATAAACACTTCTGACATCCAAGAAGGGCTGAACTGTTTGAACATGACATGCTGACTATCCTCCAACATGAACTGTTATGTTCATACCTGGGACTAATGCAATTCATCTCCATGCTATCACTTTGATGTGTAAAACTCACCTACAAGCCCTACGATGGGTCAAACACGATTTCAACATCACTACAGCCATTATTACCACCATCCTGGAACTTGAGCAGGGGCAACTACGGCAGCAGTGATGTTGATGCAAATTGTGACCATGGCAGAACCAATAGATAGGCACAGGAGATGCTTAATCAACATCTTTATAGGCCACTCATATTTTACAACAACAAGTTGACCTATCATTAGAAAAACTTGAGATGGCAAAGCACATGTCTCTTCTTGCATGTAACCCTAGGTTTAAGTCTTATTTGCCCCACCCCTTACCAGGCATGTAATGCTACCTCAGATAGGCTGAAATTGGCCTGTTACATCAAGGGCACATTGTCCACCAAGTTCCTCAATTATTCTATACTCCTCAAGGAACAATTACATAAGTTAAACGTCACCAGACCTCTGGCTATGCTCTTTGAAGTGAGCTTTATCACTAAAGTATGGAACAACATTAAAAGGTTCTTTGATCCCTCTTGGATAGTCACTTATGCAATGCTGGGGGATGTTCTATTGTTAGCTATCATTCTCTTTAATTATCTTATGTAGCATATGTTGCTGATGACCCTGGAATGCCCTTAACAGGTCTCTCCTTCTGAAGTTATACGTAGATGTCCCTCAGAGATATGAAAGCCCCCTCAGTAGGTCCTGGGCAGGCAGTCTAGAGAGGCTGACCTAGAGCTTGTAGTCAATGACCTGGTAAAGACCCTAATAGCAGGGTCTACCTAAGACAGTCATAGTTCAATATGATGATCACCCCTTGAGTTTGGTCAACAAGGTCAGAGCACAGAAGTCTGGCTCCCATTGAGCTGCCAAATTCTAAATGAAATGTAAGAGGAGTGAGTCAGCATGTTCTGACTAGTAGTCCACAATGGCTTACACATGCACAGCAGGAGCTTCTACATTTCCTGAACACTGAACCTGCCTGACACTGAGAGACAAACAAATGGGACCAGCTATTATGGAAAGAGGTGACCTGGGTAGAGGGTATAAAGCCACTCCTAACATTACAATAAATGAGTCTGCTTCTGCTTCTCATCTGACCCCTGGAATCTAAGTTGTTGATTTGTGCCTTCTTAACTCCTACCCCCAAGGATCATTTCAGGGGTAGAGGGCTAGAGCAATACTCCTCATTTAGCATGCATATCATTAACTTTTTTTTTTTTGGAAATGTCAGCCTGCTTTTTTTTTAAAGCAATGGTTTCCTTAATTTTTTTAAATTTTACATTTCACTTTTAAGATAAAATATCATCAGACTTTGTAATTGAAATTCAAATTTTTGATTTGTAATTTTAAGGGGGATTTTCTATTGTGTTTAATATGCTATACAGGTTTTTTCGGCACAAAAACATACATATAGCATGAAAGGAAATTTGAGTTTATTCTACAGCAAGTCGGATTCAGATTATCTCAAATACTATGTTGCTACAAGGAAACAATTTTATGGAGTCTTTATAATTATGTTACTAGTGCCCAGTGTCTGGAATGGGTATTGCAAGGTTCTCGGCATCTTAGTATAGAATAAAATGAAGCACACGTAGATTGCAAAGTGGCAGGAATTGGTTCTAGTAGTAGTTGTGGATTGGTTCTAATGCTTCGATTTAATTGGTAATCTGTGTGTTCAAACACTGAAGGTCTTTATCCCCAATTGGTTTTTGATCCATCAATAAAAATGCCAGCAGCCAATAGTTGGGCAAAGGGAGATAGAGCAGGACCCTTAGATTTGTGCATGCTAGGAGGCAGGAGAGAGGAGGAGACTGGGAGAAACACCACATTCAGAGGGAGAAAGTTTAGATTTAGACCTGCAGGAAAAAAAAATCACCTGAAGTGTAGATGGGAAGGAATGTGTCTCCCAAAAGGGCTGCTGAGAAGTCTTGGACAGCAAAAACTAGGATGCTGCCCAGAAGGAACAGGGCAGCAAAGATAGATCATAGAGTCAGCAGTACCAGAGGGAAGTCTATGATAGCCAGGTGGAGGATTAGAACCACCTAGCCTTAGAGCTAGCCAAGGAATAAAAATAAAGCTAGTGTCTTTCATTTGCAGATCCAAAGAGTCCCTGAGTGGGTGGCTGGAAACACACAACCCATTGGGAGCACAAAGCAGTGTAGCCAACTACAGCTACATATTCTTAAAGTATATGGTATATTCAGAAGGAATACACCTTTGAGAATGACATTAAGCCACATTAACAAATATGCTTAAGGGTCAAATCTTATTTGAGATTATCTTTTAGCTCAAGAGAAAAACAATTTACACACATGGGTGTGGTTTTTGTGGCTCTCTATTTTGTTTGATACATTAAGCTATGTAAATCTTTTCTACTGTGAATATCCCTTCCCATAATGCATCTGATTTTAATCATATGCAAGTCAGATTATGCATAGGCATACTGTGGTAAATAATGGATTCTTTGGGTTTCTTATATGTAGGCATAAGATGATGACTTATTTGAGGTTATTATTGCTGTTATGATATACCATGACAAAAGCAACTTGGGGATTAAAGCATTTACTTGACTTAGGTATCTCAATTCACAATCAAATACGGGTTTTAAGCCAAGACAGGTACTCAAATCAATTGAGAACATGAAATAGGAGCTGGCGGAGATGCCTTGGAGAAGAGCTACTTACTAGTTTGTTCAATGGAGAAGTGATACTTACTAGCTTTTTCCACATGGGTTGTTTAGTCTTGTGTTTCCACATCCAAGAACCACCAGTCCATGTGTGGCATCACACACAATGTGATGCTCTCCCCACACCAATCATTAATTAAGAAAATATCCTATACGCGTGTCTACAGCAGATCTGATGGGAGATTTTTCTCAGTATACATTTTCTTCTCTCAAAAGCTTGTGTAAAGTTGACATAAAGTTCTCCAACACAGATGGCCAAACATTAACTGCAAGAGTTTATATAGAAGATACAGCTTGCCTTATTCGGTGCTCATCCAAAATTACTTTAGACAAATCACCCCTTTCTCTTTCATACCCAGACCTATTGGGAATATGGTTCAGAAGAAATTTCTCAACTCTGATAATTCTCAAGCAAAAGAAAAATACATTATATTGTTTATAGTGGATTGGATGTAGAGTTGAATGCAAACTAAGGTCCCAAATCGTTAACAGGTTGCTGAGGTATGTTACTAGAGTGTGTGTGTGTGTGTGTGTGTGTGTGTGTGTGTGTGTGTGTGTGTGTGTGTGTGTGTGTGTGTGTGTTTGCAATCTCACAGACATAGAATACGCAGGGAAAAGTCCTAATCTTCTATGTGTGCTGTTATTAAGGTGTTCTGCATATCCAAAGCAAGTAAGTCTTAGGTGGCTAAACTCATCTCTATGTTTGCCTATTCCAGTTGCACTGCAAAAGAAAATATATACCACAGCACAAATCAATTACCTTGATAGAATCATGAAATGTGTAGATTACAACAAAAGAATGAATATGCAGGTATTGGTTTGAGATCAAATAATTATACTCTAAGTTGTGTCACTTTGTGAAAGCAAGTCGTATGTTTGCTGCTAAATCCTAAAAACTTGAACATGACAACTAGAAGGATGTCATGTTATATACAGGTAGAAAATCAATTGCGGTATGGGAATGGCTATTTATAGTTAAAATTATTTGGCTCTGGGTCTATAACATTGATGAAAAATTTAATTACTGAACTTATAGAAGCTGTAATACAGTGTGTTTATAATCCTGAGTACTTGTAAGCTTATAAATTAACACAATAGGAGAACCAGACACAAGTTCATACAATTACAGATCCTGATTTGTTACAAAGAGACAACAAAACAAAATCAAACTTAAATAAGCACAACACTATTCAGAGAAAAGTCACCATCTTCAACAGAGGATATTGAAAAAATTGGGTATCTAGATGTGAAAGAATGAAACAGTAACTATATCTCTCACCATGCACAAATATCTACTCAGATGGATCAAGGACCACAATATCAGACCTGGAACTTTGAAACTGCAAGCTGAAAAGGGGGGAGGTATACTTCAAGATATAAGCATATGTACCTACTTTCTATGTGAACAGAAAATGAGGCAAATTACCAATGAATCAGAACTTATGGAACTAAAACCCTCCATGCAATTAAAGAAAATATTTATCCCGTGTATAGACAACCTATTGTCGACTATTCACCTGACACTATTAATTTCTGGAATATATAAAATACAAAAGAAACTAAGCACTAAAAGAAAAAGTAGTAACAAAGGGTTCTGGAATGTTAATGTTTTCTAATTTGATTTTTTAGTCATTTTAAATTTATTCTTTCATTGTATTCATTTTGTTATTTCATTTTTCATATTATTTGTTTTCTCTCAAAGGAATATCTGCATTTCTTTCTAATAGTCAATCTGGATATTCATAAGTATTCTTAAATTTTTAAAAAATATTCTTTTACAAATTTGTAACTTTTTTATTTACTCATTATACATTTCTTGAAGATTCACTGTAGAAGTAGGGTCCATTGTTCTCCAGTTTTAATTGATCCTTTTTATAAAAAAATTCTCTAATTTTTTTTTACAGTCCAGTCCTTATCTCCTTCTGGTTTGCCCTCTGACAGTTCCTCATCCCATTCCTCCTCCCTTGTTTCCAAGAGTATCCCCTCCCCCCACCAGACCTCCCTACTCCCTGGGACCTCAAGTCTCATGAGGGTTAGGTGTATCTTCTGTCACTGAGGCCAGACCAGGCAGTCCTCTGTTGTACATGTGTTGAAGGTCTCATATCTGCCTGATTGGAGGTCATATTCTGCCTGGTTCGTGGCTCAGTGTCTGAGAGATCTCAGGGGTCCAGGTTAGTTGGAAACTGCTGGTCTTCCTATGGGGTGGTCCTACTCCTTAGCTTCTTCCAGCCTTTCCCTAATCTATCCATTGGTTGGGTGTAAGTATCTGCATCTAACTCTTTCAGCCTCTCATTGGGCCTCTCAGAGGGCAGCTGTGCTAGACTCATGTCTGTCAGTACACCGTAGCATCAATAATAGTGTCAGGATTTGGAGTCTCCTCTTGGGCTGGATCCCAATTTGTGCCAGTCACTGGACCGCCTTTCCCTTAGTCTCATCTCCATTTTTGTCCATTTTATATATTTTTTTCATTTCTCAATGCCTTCAAACTGCTCACTAAAAGATAAAACATGGAATGAATTTCTTGGCTTTAGACATTATTTGCTTAGACATTTCAAATGCATACCTAAGGAGAAAGAAGTTTGAGATTGTGGTACCATTGACCTTAGTGTCTTGACAGAAATTCCCTAATCCTCAGCAGGTGGTTATTGAAGCTAGTCTCCTTTGTCAAGAAACAACACTCACCTCCCACCTCTACTGCCTAGTTTTTCATCATTTTTATATCCCCAAATTATACAAATATATCTAATCTCATAATTTTTTCATTTCTAGTGATAGATTAATATCTTTGCAAAATATGACACTGTGTTTTATTCTGGGAACTCTTCATTATAAATAAAATACTAATTTAAGAATATTATAGTTTCCAATGTCTTAGTCTATGTCTTGTTTTCTAATAATTGACTTGATCATATCAGAAGTCCCTCTATATAATCTTGTTGTTTTTGTCCCCTCACCAGAGTCCGGATGTAGATGACTACTTAAGATCCTAAATTTAACAAATTAATGAACTATACTCCTAAGAAATGGTCATATTCCTGTATTGTGATTTGGTTCAAAGAATATCTCACTCCTTTTTGGTATGTAAAAATAAGAGAAAGAAGTGAGAGGGAATTATATTTGTTTTTTCCTGTTGTATTTTACATTCTCGTGATTCTTTGTGTGCCACAGGACAGAAATCTTCTTTTAAAAAAACCTGCACCAAAGCAAAGGAAAGCAAAGGAGTTCAGGCACATTTACATGAAGAATTGGTCTAAAAAAACTTCAAATAAATCTTCAAACCCCACAAGGCATATATAAACAAAGATAGTAGACATTTAAACATTGTCATTATAATAGCAATACATTTTACTAAAGCACACAGGTAAACAGCTCTTAGCTATCATTATTTTAGATATTTTTTAATCCTCTCAAAATGTTAAGAAGCCTATCAGAAAACAGAAAATGGACTTAAGCAATTACAAGAAACAGATTTATCTTTTTACAAAGCCAAAGTCACAGATAAATTTTCTTTTATGAATTAAGAGAGAAAAGTCACTGTTTGCCTACCAAGTTTTAAGTAGTGAGTAATAGAGCAGATGCTACCAAACCCATGTAAGAAGATTTACTCTTCACTGATGCTTTTTAAAATGCAAAAGTGTATTTGGAAAGGAGATATATGATTAAAGCTGAGAAAATGCCCAATAGATTTCAGTATTCAAATATGAATTATGAAATAGTAGTAAATCTTACCAAAAAATTTCTAGTCCTTTAAAGTCTTAAGTATGTATATTTAAAGTGAATATATTTGAACAATGACTATCCTGTTTTTGAAACTAAAGCTTACTTTTAATTATTTCTTCTTCTAGTTCTTGCATCAGAGCCATCATTTTTAAGAGTTGTTCTTTCATATGCTCTTTGGTATTTACTTCGAATGGCTGGTACTACTTCACACACAAACCGTGAGATAGAAATAAATAATTTCATTTCAAATTTCTGATGTGAGCATTCTTAAAACTATATTTGTTTGGGCTAAGTGTATAAACTGAGAAGGGCTTTCAAGGAATTACAACAGCATTCACAACAGTCCACATGAGAAAACACTTCAGGAACCTTCCTTTTACATCCTGCATATCAAAAGCCAGTAGCATAAATCCCCAGAAAAGATCAGAAGTATATGTAGAGGAGAATGCAGTGACATGGTTGTCATCTCATTATCCCAAAGATCAACATTAACCCAAGTACTCAGTTATTTTGAGATGTCAAAACATTTTAATGTGCTTTATTATTTATCTAGAGTTGATCTATCTATTTATCACATGTTTAAAGTTTACCAACAATTCTAACCATCTTGAATATGTAATATACCATGCTCTGAGTGTTAGAAAATGTCTACAGAAATGACATTCCTTGAGGCAGAAATCATCAAGAGTGGATGGAAAGCTGAGAGTAAAGATTGAAGGGAATCAAAAGCAAAATGAAAAGAGAGAACTGTGCCATATAAATGTATGATATATATTATATATTATATATTATATATTATATATAATCTTACACATCAGATCATATATATATATATATATATATATATATATATACACACATTTTTTACTGATAATTTCCTGACATTTCATCCACTGTGTTTGTTTCTTTCCTGTGGTTGTGATGAAACACCATGGCCAAGTTAAATTATGGAGAATTTAACTAATCCAGAGGATTAGAATTAATGATGGTAGAGCTGAAATAGCAGGTAGCAAGTGGTAGGAGGATTGAGCAACAGGTTATAACTCAGAGAGGAGACACCAAAAGAAAGCAGAGAGTACACTGTGGATGGTGGGAGGCTTTTGAAACCTCAAGCCAACTCCCACTGGCATATTTCTTCTGACAGAGCCTTACTCCCAAATCCTTCCCAGGCAATTAGTCCTGCTGGGAGCTTTGTATTTGAATGCCTATGAAGCACCTATATTCTCTGACATGTAACTACTCATGTAGACCACTTTTATAATAAAACATACCCATATTGTTGCTAGAGAAAATAGTGTTGTCTCTACTCATTATCTTTGATCTCTTATATGTAGTTTAAATGAAATAGGAACTTTTTCCTCCTTAGGTTTTTGATACCGTTTAGAACCGCTTACTCCATTTATATTTCATTTGTTCTTCATTGTCTAAAATCCCTAACCCCGTTTTCTAGAAGAGCTTTTATTCCTTACTAGATTATTTCTTCTTAAATGAGGGAACAAGGCTTTAGTTGTCATTTTTTTCTATTTGTCTCTTCTTTTTTTAAAATTTTTTATTAGATATATTTCTTTACTTACATTTCAAAAGTTATTTCCCTTCCCGGTTTCCTGTCCATAAGCCCCCATTCCCTCCACTCCCCCTCCCCTATATGGGTATTCCCCCATACATCCCTCTTATTGCCCCCCCATATTCCCCTGCACTGGGGGTCCAACCTTGGCAGGACCAAGGGCTTCCCCTACCCCTGGTGCCCCAACAAGGCTATTCTCTGCTACATATGCAATTGGAGCCCTGGGTCAGTCCATGTATAGTCTTTCAGTAGTGGCTTAGTCCCTGGAAGCTCTGGTTGGTTGGCATTGGTGTTTTTATGGGGTTACAAGCTCCTTCAACTCTTTCAATACTTCTTCTAATTCCCCCCAAAGGGGTCCTACTCTCAGTTCGGTGGTTTGCTGCTAGCATTGACCTCTGTATTGGACATGATCTGGATGTGTCTCTCAGGAGAGATCTATATCCAGTCCCTTTCAGCATGCATTTTCTAGATTCATTAATCTTATCTAGTTTTGGTGGCAGTATATATATGGGCCACATGTGTGTCAGGCTCTGAATGGCCAGTCCTTGAGTTGCTGTTCTAAACTTTGCTTTCATATCCCCTCCTATGGATATTTTTCCCCTTTTAAGAAGGAGTAGGAACATCGGCATTTTGGTCATTCTTCTTCTTGAGCTTCCTGTGGTCTGTGAATTGCATCTTGGGTAATTCGAGATTTTTGGCTAATATC
Organism: Rattus norvegicus; assembly: GCF_021556685.1. Taxonomy (NCBI): domain Eukaryota; kingdom Metazoa; phylum Chordata; class Mammalia; order Rodentia; family Muridae; genus Rattus; species Rattus norvegicus. Next base: position 40,146,612 of record NC_141537.1, on the reverse strand, counting down.
CATTTATCAATGAGTGCATACCAAGTGTGTTTTTCTGTGATTGAGGAACCTTACTCAGGATGATATTTTCTAGTTCATTCCATTTGCCTATGAATTTCATGATGTCACTGGTTTTGATAGCTGAGTAGTTATCCATTGTGTAGATAGATGTACCACATTTTTTGAATCCATTCCTTTGTTGAAGGGCATCTGGGTTCTTTCCAGCTTCTGGCTATTATAAATAAGGCTGCTATGAACATAGTGGAGTCTTTGTTGTATGTTGGAGTATCTTTTTGGGTATATACCCAAGAGAGGTATAGCTAGGTCCTCAGGTAGTAGAATGTCTAATTTTCTGAGGAATCTCCAGACTGATTTCCAGAATGGTTGTACCAGTCTGCAATCCCACTAACAATGGAGGAGTGTTCCTCTTTCTCCACAATCTCGCCAGCATCTGCTGTCACCTGAGTTTTTTATCTTAGCCATTCTGACTGGTATGAGGTGGAATCTCAGGATTGTTTTGATTTGCATTTCCCTGATGACTAAGGATGTTGACCATTTCTTTAGGTGCTTTTTGGCCATTCGATAATCACAAAAGCACCAACAGGTTATGCACTTGCTGCTAAAGTAGATATTAGCCCAATAGCTCTGATTACTCAATCACACAGACCATATAAGGCTCAAGAAGAAGGATGACCAAAGTGCTCATACTTCAGTCTTTCTTAGAAAGGGTACAAAAATACTAATAGGAGGAAATACGGAGACAAAGTTTGTAACAGAGAGTGAAGGAAAGGGCATCCAGAGACTGTCCCACCTGGGGATCAAGCCCATATACAGCCACCAAACGCAAGCAATATTACAGATGCGAAGAAGTGACCGGAGACTGATATCTTCTGAGAGGCCCTGCCAGAGCATGACAAATACAGAAGCATATGTTTACAGCCAACCACTGAACTGAGAATGTGGTCCCCATTGGAGGAGTTAGAGAAAGGATTGAAGGAACTGAAGGGTTTTGCAACCCAATAAGAACAACAATAGCAACCAACCAGAGCTTCCAGGGTCTAAACCACCATCCAAAGAGTACACTTGGACAGACCCATGTCTCCAGCTGCATATGTAGCAGAGGATGGCCTTGTTGGGCACCAATGGGAGGAGAAGCCCTTGGTCCTACCAAAGCTGGACCCCTCCAATGTAGAGGAATGTCAGGGTGGGCAGGAGGGAAGGGTGGGTAGTTTGGTGTGGGAACACCTTAGAGAAGAAGGGGGATGAGATAGGGATTATATGGATGGGAAACTAAGAATGTGGATAACATTTTAAAAATCCAATAAAATCAATTAAATTATTTCTGATAATATTCTGCTATACTCATAGATCAGTACCTTGCCTGGTCATCATCAGAGGGCTTCTTCTGGCAGCAGTTATGAGTATGTGCAGAGACCTACAACCAGACATTATGCAGAGAGTAAAATTGTAAGTTCAAGATCTCTATTGCATTCCTTCCATTGGAACTTGGTGAACTGTGCAGAAGAGTGGGAGGAAAGATTTTATGTGTCAGAGGTAAAGAAGGATATCAGGAAAACATGACCTACTGAATCCACTAAGCAGTGCTTTTATGGGCTCACAAACACTGAAATTCAAAACATGGGGCATGCAATGGTCTATATCAGGTCCTCTGTGTTATGGCTGTTATCTTGGTGTTCTTGTCAGATTTCTGTCAGTGGAAATGGGCATATATCTGACCTTCTCTTAATACTTTTTTTGTTCCTGTTGTGTTGTCTTGTCCAGTCTTGATATGAGAGAATTTTTCTGGTCGTATTTTTTCCTGTTTGCCCTGCTAGGTTGTTATCTATTAAAGGTTATCCTTTCCTGAATGGAAATGGAAAGGGTTCAAATGAATAGGTGTACGATAAGAAGAGTAGAGGAAGGGGAACCTGTGTTAAGAATTCATTGTATGAGAGAAGAATCTATTTTCAATAAAATATTAAAGATTAATATGAATAATTTTATCCATGTATCAGAAGAACTATCCCAGTCATTTTTTTCTTTTTTGAATTACCATCTACAGGCAAAGAAATAGACCTTTCAGATAAATTTGATAATGAGCTTGCAGGCTTCAAACCAGGAGCAGCAGAAACACTTGGAACTAAACTTATCTGTATTCAGCATATTTGCTGAGATCATCAATTCTTCTTGATAGATGCTTTGTTCCTTCTCTCTTGTTGGCTTTTAGTTTGAAGATGTAATTACTTTTCTATTATATAAATTAGTGTTTGCTTGCATTTACATATGGGCACCATTTTGTGCTCTTAACCACTGTGTCATATCTCCAGAATTTCTTTTTGATTTTATTTCAAGAAACAATCCCTGGGTTCTAAAGGTGAATTAAGTATTTTTAAAGGAAGACACCTGGAACATAAAGATGATGCACAAATACAGTAAACTTTTAAAGATGTTCATAAGCACAGCAGACCACACCTCTAAGGAATACAGATAGGCTAAGTTCAGACCTTCAACGCTTCCTCTTCTACTGCAAATACAATCCCACAGTCCTACTCTAGCTCTGTAGCAGATAATGTGCTGTAGTTTCACCTTCCTCTCTGCCCCCATTTCCAGCATATGACACAGATCTTTTCCTTGTATTTTCCTCTACTTATCCCTTTATCCCAAGCCCTAACTCCCAGACATTCCATGGGCACCCCCAAACCACACCAACCAGGGAAGCAAGTAGGCTAACTGCAGATATTTAAATCTTGCTTCTCTCCTCCAAAATAAACTCCAAATCACATTGATAGTTCTGTAACAGAAAGCAGCAGCAGCCACCCTTCTGTCTCTGTCCATGTCAAACAGATTATGCATATCTTTTCCACCAACAATACTCTCTAGTAATACCACTGTCCTAACCCACAATCTAGCAGACATTCCTTAAAAGTCCTACAGTCAACCGTTCATGGAAGCAAGTCATTCAGTATATATGGCACTATTTTTAAAGGCCAAATCTACTAACAATGAGACTAGAAGAAAGATAAGAAAACCCTGGTCAGTGGGACAGAAAATACTTTCAACAAAATCATAGAAGAAAAATTTCCATATTCTAAGAATGGAGATGTCTATAAAGGTACAGGTAGAAGACAGAAACTTTTCTAGACTAGACTAGAAAAGAAAGTCACCTCAACATCTAATAATCAGAACACTAAATGTAATGGAAAAAAAGAAAGATAATGAAAAGCAGAGAGGAAAAAAGACCAAGTAACATATAAAAGCAGACATATTGGAATATACCTGACTTCTCAATGGCAATTCTAAACAGAGGAAGGGCCTGGACAGATGTTCTACACATACTAAGAGACCTCAGGTACCGCCTATATTTGTATACCAAGAAAAATTTTAATCACAATAGATGGAGAAAAAGATACTCCATTGTAAAATCAAATTTAAGCAATATCTATATCCCAAGAAAAGTACTAGAAGAAAAACTTCAATCTAAAGATGTTAACTACACACAAGAAAACAGAAGGAATGAGTAATTCCAAACCAATAAATCCAGAGGAATTTTGATTTATACACACATGCATGTATACACACATACACACATATGTGCATGTGCATGTGTGTGCGCGCACACACACACACACACAAAGAAAGAGACAGGGAAACAGACAAAGAGAGAGGCAGAGAAAGACAGAGTAATTGTGAGATACACACATACACACACACACACACACACACACACAGAGAGAGAGAGAGAGAGAGAGAGAGAGAGAGAGAAAGAGAGAGAGAGAGAGAGGATTCAGCACAACAGCAAAATAAAATAACAAGAATCAATAAATATTGCCCATTGACAATTTAGCATCAATGGTCTAAATTCTTCAATAAAAGGATACATACTAAAAGAATTTATGTGAAAATGGGATCTATCCATCTACTACGTCCAAGAAACATACGTTAACCTCATGACAGATTTACTTTTCATCACCTCAGGATGAAAGGACCAAAACTATATTAAAAGAAAATAGACCCAAGAAGCAACCTGGTACAGCCACTTCAGTATCTCACAAAATAGACTTTGAATGAAAATTAATCCGAAGAGAAAGAAATGGCTGCTGTGTTCTCATCAAGGGAAAATTCCATGAAATGGATACTACAGTTTTTTTAAATCTATGCACCAAAGGGGATCCAAAATTATTAAAGAAACACTTAAAACTTAAATCACTTGTTAAAGCTTCACACACTGTGGTGGCTTGAATAAAATCCCCTCCCACCCGCCGTGTGTCCAAAGAGAATAGCACTATAAGGAAGTATGGCCCTATTGGGGTAGATGTGATGTTGTTAGAGGAAGTGCCTCTCATTCACACACTGTTGCCTTTCAATCTGGTATTTCTACCTGCCGTGTCTACCTGGAATATAGAGAGTGGTGACCTCCGAGCCAGGCCCTACACAGCTAAACTTTCACCTTGTGTAAAGGAGTTAAAGAAAAGCTTAAGGCCGGCTGTGATAGAGCAGTTTTTCTTTTCTTTTCTTTTATTGGATATTTTCTTTATTTACATTTCAAATGCTATCCACTTTCCAGGTTTTCCTCTGGAAACCACCTCCCCTTGGTGACTGCATATGTGATGGATCCCCATGTGGGGCAGTCTCTGGATGGCCTTTCCTTCAATCTCTACTCCACACTTTTTCTCTGTGTTTCTTCCTGTTCCCCCTTCTAAGAAGGATTGAATTATCCACATTTTGGTCTTTCTTCCTGAGCTTCATTTGGTCTGTGAGTTGTATCTTAGGTATTCCAAGCTATGTCCAACTTTTTGAAGAACTGACAGACTTATTTCCAGAGTGCTTGTACCAGCTTGCAATCCCATCAACAATGGAGGAGTGTTCCTCTTTCTCTACATCCACATCAGCATGTGATGGCGCCTGAGGTTTTGATCTTAGCCATTCTGACTGGTGGAGCAGTCAGTGTTCTCAACCTCTGAGACATCTTTGATGGAGCATCAGAGACAGAGGCAGTTGGATCTCTCCATTTGAGGACAATAACTCTACAGAGTGAGTTTCAGGACAGGTGTGCTTATTCAGTGAAGCAAAGGGTTGAAAACAGAAAGCTAATTAAGATGCAATTGAAAGCAAGGGCCATGCTAAAGCCCAGAAAGCAACAGAACTTGGCAGCCTCAACCATGTAGCTCTGGCTTTAGAAGAAAGGATAAAAGAATGATGCTATAGAATTTCTCTCAGATATTAAAGAAAGACTCTGAGGCCAGACATGTGTCAGGGTATCACTTCATGGAAGCCTTGAGAAGCCATTGTGTGAAGCCATGAAGGTAAAGCCTAGATACTTTGGAGACTCCAAATTTTTGAAGATTCCAGAGTTCTGGGATACCTGCTGAAGAGCACTCCATTAGGAGTGAATGAGCACATGAAAAAGAAGCATTTTTCAGTCAACAAACTTTAAAGGAATTGGAAGTCTGAAGAGGTTTTGACATGGAAATGCAGGATTTGGTGTTTGTCCTGCTGGATTTCAGTTTTCAGGCCTAGTATTTCCTCACCATGCCTTTTATTATACCCACTATAATGGTATATACATTTGTATCTATACCTATACCTATACCTATACCTATACCTGTATCTATATCTGTATCTATATCTATATCTATATCTATATCTATATCTATATCTATATCTATATCTATATCATCTATATATCTATATATCTATATCTATATATCTATATCTATATCTCTATATATATATGTATATATATATATATATATATATCTCCTGTGTCATTTTGTTGGAAATATGTGATCTACTTTTTCATTTTTACTTTACAGGGATTTGCAGCTAAGAGATTGCCTGAGTCTGTGAAGAGACTTTGTCCTTTAATTTTTAAACAATATATTTTTTCTCTTTTCCCCATCTTTATTAAATTGGGTATTTCTTATTTACATTTCAAATGTTATTCCCTTTCCTGGTTTCCATACCAACATCTCCCTAACCCCTCCCACTCCCCTTCTATATGGGTGTTCCCCTCCCAATCCTCCCCCTATTGCTGCCCTCACCTCAAGAATCCTGTACACTGGGGGTCCAGCCTCTGCAGGACCAAGGGCTTCCCCTTCCATTGGTGCCCTTACTAGGCTATTCATTGCTACCTTTGGAATTGGAGCCCACGGTCAGTCCATGTGCAGTCTTTGGGTAGTGGCTTAGTCCCTGGAAGCTCTGGTTGGTTGGCATTGTTGTTCACATGGGATCTCAAGCACCTTCAGCTCTTCCAGTCCTTTCTCTAATTCCTTTAACGGGGGTCCTGTTCTCAGTTCAGTGGTTTGCTTCTGGCATTTGCCTATGTATTTGCCGTATTCTGGCTGTGTCTCTCAGGAAAGATCTATATCCGATTCCTGTCAGCCTGCACTTCTTTGCTTCATCCATCTTATCTAGTTTGGTGGCTGTATTTGTATGAGCCACATGTGGGGGAGGCTCTGAATGGGCATTCCTTCAGTCTCTGTTCTAAACTTTGCCTCCCTATCCCCTACCAAGGGTATTCTTGTTCCCCTTTTAAAGAAGGAGCAAAGCATTCACATTTTGGTCATCCTTCTTGAGTTTCATGTGTTCTGTGCATTTAGGGTAATTTGAGCATTTGGGCTAATATCCATTTATCAATGAGTGCATACCATGTGTGTTTTTCTGTGATTGGGTTACCTCACTCAGGATGATATTTCTAGTTCATTCCATTTGCCTATGAATTTCATGTAGTCATAGTTTTTGAAAGCTGAGTAGTTCTCCATTGTGTAGATGTACCACATTATTTAAATCCATTCCTCTGTTGAAGGGCATCTGTGTTCTTTCCAGCTTCTAGCTATTATAAATAAGGCTGCCATGAAGATAGTGGAGCATGTGTCTTTGATATATGTTGGGTCATCTTTTGGGTATATGCCCAAGAGAGGGTCCTCAAGTAGTTCAATGTCCAATTTTTTGAGGAACCTCAAGACTGATTTCCAGAATGGTTGTACCAGTCTGCAGTCTCACCAACAATGGAGGAGTGTTCCTCTTTCTCCACATCCTTGCCAGCATCTGTTGTTGTGGGAGTTTTTGATCTTAGCCATTCTGACTGCTGTGAGGTAGAATCTCAGGGTTGTTTTGATTTGCATCTCCATTCTGACTAAAGATGTTGAACATTTCTTTAGTTGCTTCTCAGCCATTCAGCATTCCTCAGCTGTGAATTCTTTGTTTAGCTCTGAACTCCGTTTTTTGTTTTTATTTTTAATATTTGTATTCATGTATACATTTGTATGTCTATACAGGTAGATATATAATACATGATAATACATGGTGTATATATTATATACTTGTTTATATTTACATATATGTATGCATAAGTATTTATATAAATATATGCATATATCTCTATAAATGTATATATACACAAATATACTTGTATCCTCTATATTACCAGATTGTTTGGTTTTGTTTTTCTAGACATAGTTTCTCTGTGTAATGGAGCCCTGGCTGTCCTGGACTTACTTATGTAGACCAGGTTGGCATCAAACTCACAGAGATTGCCTACTTTGGCTTCCAAAGTGCTGGAGTAAAGGCATGTACCACCATGCCTGGCTAGTAGATTCTCAAATGCTAAGAAATTCTTTAGGCTTGCTGTCCAATTCCTGATCATTTTAAGGATGCCTGTCTTAGGTGCTATTTTTTTTTTAACTTGAGTATTTCTTTTTTTTTTTATTAACTTGAGTATTTCTTATATACATTTCGAGTGTGTTAGGATGCCTGTCTTAGGTGCTATTTTTTTTTAACTTGAGTATTTTTTTTTTTTTATTAACTTGAGTATTTCTTATATACATTTCGAGTGTTTTCCTCTGGTGTCTGGATGTGTGCAGAGTGCAGTCTCTTCTGGTTTCCCAGTCATGTCTGCCTCTCTGAGGGTTTAGCTCTCCCTCCCACGGGATTTGGGTGCAGAGAACTGTTTATCCAGTCTGTTTCCTTCAGGTTCCAGCGGTGTCTCAGGCAGGGGTCCTACTGCTCCTGGGCCCTCCCCCACGGGAGCCCAGAGGCCTTATACAGTTTCCTCTTGGGGCAGGGATGTGGGCAGGGGTGGGCAGTGTTGGTGGTCTCTTCCGCTCTGCAGCCTCAGGAGTGCCCACCTGACCAGGCGGTTGGGTCTCTCTCTCACGGGGTCTGGGAGGAGAGAGCTGCTGCAGGCCGGGATCCGCGGGTGTGGGACTTCCGGTAAACACAGGAAGTGCCCGGTCCTAGAGGAATTCGGCCTCCCTGTGTCCCGAGCTCACCAGGCAGCTTTCTTGCAGCAGAAAAGTTGGTCTTACCTGTGGTCCCGAGGCTCAAGTTCGCTCGCGGGGTGCTGCCCACGGGCTCTCTGCACTGGCAGCAACCAAGAAGATATGCCTTGAGTATTTCTTATATACATTTCGAGTGTTATTCCCTTTCCCGGTTTCCGGGCAAACATCCCCCTCCCCCCTCCCCTTGCTTATGGGTGTTCCTCCCCAACCCTCCCCCCATTGCCGCCCTCCCCCTAACAGTCTAGTTCACTGGGAGTTCAGTCTTAGCAGGACCCAGGGCTTCCCCTTCCACTGGTGCTCTTACTAGGATATTAATTGCTATCTATGAGGTCAGAGTCCAGGTTCAGTACATGTATAGTCTTTAGGTATTGGCTTAGTCCCTGGAAGCTCTGGTTGCTTGGCATTGTTGTACATATGGGGTCTCGAGCCCCTTCAAGCTCTTCCAGTTCTTTCTCTGATTCCTTCAATGGGGGTCCTATTCTCAGTTCAGTGGTTTGCTGCTGGCATTCGCCTCTGTATTGCTGTATTCTGGCTGTGTCTCTCAGGAGCGATCTACATCCGGCTCCTGTCTGTCTGCACTTCTTTGCTTCATCCATCTTGTCTAATTGGGTGGCTGTATATGTATGGGCCACATGTGGGGCAGGCTCTGAATGGGTGTCCCTTCAGTCTCTGTTTTAATCTTTGCCTCTCTCTTCCCTGCCAAGGGTATTCTTGTTCCCCTTTTAAAGAAAGAGTGAAGCATTCACATTTTGATCATCTGTCTTGAGTTTCATTTGTTCTAGGCATCTAGGGTAATTCAAGTATTTGGGCTAATAGCCACTTATCAATGAGTGCATACCATGTATGTCTTTCTGTGATTGGGTTAGCTCACTCAGGATGATATTTTCCAGTTCCAACCATTTGCCTACGAATTTCATAAAGCCGTTGTTTTTGATAGCTGAGTAATATTCCATTGTGTAGATGTACCACAATTTCTGTATCCATTCCTCTGTTGAAGGGCATCTGGGTTCTTTCCAGCTTCTGGCTATTATAAATAAGGCTGCGATGAACATAGTGGGCACGTGTCTTTTTATATGTTGGGGCAACTTTTGGGTATATGCCCAAGAGAGGTATAGCTGGATCCTCAGGCAGTTCAATGTCCAATTTTCTGAGGAACCTCCAGACTGATTCCAGAATGGTTTTACCAGTCTGCAATCCCACCAACAATGGAGGAGTGTTTCTCTTTCTCTGCATCCTCGCCAGCATCTGCTGTCACCTGAGTTTTTGATCTTAGCCATTCTCACTGGTGTGAGGTGAAATCTCAGGGTTGTTTTGATTTGCATTTCCCTTATGACTAAAGATGTTGAACATTTCTTTAGGTGTTTCTCCGCCATTCGGCATTCCTCAGCTGTGAATTCTTTGTTTAACTCTGAACCCCATTTTTTAATAGGGTTATTTGTCTCCCTGCGGTCTAACTTCTTGAGTCTTTGTATATTTTGGATATAAGCCCTCTATCTGTTGTAGAATTGGTAAAGATCTTTTCCCAATCTGTTGGTTGCCGTTTTGTCCTAACCACAGTGTCCTTTGCCTTACAGAAGCTTTGCAGTTTTATGAGATCCCATTTGTCGATCCTTGATCTTAGAGCATAAGCCATTGGTGTTTTGTTCAGGAAATTTTTTCCAGTGCCCATGTGTCCCAGATGCTTCCCTAGTTTTTCTTCTATAAGTTTGAGTGTGTCTGGTTTGATGTGGAGGTCCTTGATCCACTTGGACTTAAGCTTTATACAGGGTGATAAGCATGGATCAATCTGCATTCTTCTACATGTTGATCTCCAGTTGAACCAGCACTATTTGCTGAAAATGCTATCTTTTTTCCATTTTATGGTTTTGGCTCCTTGTCAAAAATCAAGGGACCATAGGTGTGTGGGTTCATTTCTAGGTCTTCAATTCTATTCCATTGGTCTATCTGTCTGTCTCTGTACCAATACCATGCAGTTTTTATCACTATTGCTCTGTAATACTGCTTGAGTTCAGAGACAGTGTTCCCCCTAAAGTCCTTTTATTGTTGAGGATAGCTTTAGCTATCCTGGGTTTTTTGTTATTCCAGATGAATTTGCAAATTGTTCTGTCTAACTCTTTGAAGAATTGTATTGGTATTTTGATGAGGATTGCATTGAATCTGTAGATCGCTTTTGGTAAAATGGCCATTTTTACTATATTAATCCTGCCAATCCATGAGCATGGGAGATCTTCCATATTCTGAGGTCTTCTTCAATTTCCTTCTTCATTGTCTTGAAGTTCTTATTGTACAGATCTTTTACTTGCTTGGTTAAAGTCACACCGAGGTACTTTATATTATTTGGGTCTATTATGAAGGGTGTTGTTTCCCTAATTTCTTTCTCGGCTTCTTTCTCTTTTGTGTAGAGGAAGGCTACTGATTTATTTGAGTTAATTTTATACCCAGCCACTTTGCTGAAGTTGTTTATCAGCTTTAGTAGTTCTCTGGTGGAACTTTTGGGATCACTTAAATAAACTACCATATCATCTGCAAATAGTGATATTTTGACTTCTTCTTTTCTGATCTGTATCCCCTTGACCCCCTTTTGTTGTCTGATTGCTCTGGTTAGAACTTCAAGAACTATATTGAATAAGTAGGGAGAGAGTGGGCAGCCTTGTCTAGTCCCTGATTTTAGTGGGATTGCTTCAAGTTTCTCTCCATTTAGTTTAATGTTAGCAACTGGTTTGCTGTATATGGCTTTTACTATGTTTAGGTATGGGCCTTGAATTCCTATTCTTTCCAGGACTTTTATCATGAAGGGGTGTTGAATTTTGTCAAATGCTTTCTCAGCATCTAATGAAATGATCATGTGGTTTCGTTCTTTCAGTTTGTTTATATAATGGATCACGTTGATGGTTTTCCGTATATTAAACCATCCCTGCATGCCTGGGATGAAGCCTACTTGATCATGGTGGATGATTGTTTTGATGTGCTCTTGGATTCGGTTTGCCAGAATTTTATTGAGTATTTTTGCATCGATATTCATAAGGGAAATTGTTCTTAAGTCCTCTTTCTTTGTTGGGTCTTTGTGTGGTTTAGGTATAAGAGTAATTGTGGGGGTTGGGGATTTAGCTCAGTGGTAGAGCGCTTGCCTAGGAAGCGCAAGGCCCTGGGTTCGGTCCCCAGCTCCGAAAAAAAAACAAAACAAAAAAAAAAAAAAGAGTAATTGTGGCTTCATAGAAGGAATTCGGGAGTGGTCCATCTGTTTCAATTTTGTGGAATAGTTTGTATAATATTGGTATGAGGGCTTCTATGAAGGTTTGATAGAATTCTGCACTAAACCCGTCTGGACCTGGGCTCTTTTTGGTCGGGAGCCCTTTAATAACTGCTTCTATTTCCTTAGGAGTTATGGGGTTGTTTAACTGGTTTATCTGTTACTGATTTAACTTCGATACCTGGTATCTGTCTAGGAAATTGTCCATTTCCTGTAGATTTACAAGTTTTGTTGAATATAGGCTTTTATAGTAAGATCTGATGATTTTTTTGAATTTCCTCTGAATCTGTAGTTATGTCTCCCTTTTCATTTCTGATTTTGTTAATTTGGACACACTCTCTGTCTCCTCTCCTTAGTCTGGCTAAGGGTTTATCTATCTTGTTGATTTTCTCAAAGAACCAACTTTTCGTTCTGTTGATTCTTTCTATGGTCCTTTTTGTTTCTACTTCATTGATTTCAGCTCTAAGTTTGATTATTTCCTGCCTTCTACTCCTCCTGGGTGTATTTGCTTCTTTTTGCTCTAGAGCTTTTAGGTGTGCTGTCAAGCTGCTGACATATGCTCTTTCCTGTTTCTTTCTGCAGGCACTCAGCGCTATGAGTTTTCCTCTTAGCACAGCTTTCATTGTGTCCCATAAGTTTGGGTATGTTGTATCTTCATTTTCATTAAATTCTAAAAAGTTTTTAATTTCTTTCTTTATTTCTTCCTTGACTAGGTTATAATTGAGTAGAGCATTGTTCTATTTCCACGTATGTGTGGGCATTCTTCCCTTATTGTTATTGAAAACCAGTTTTAGGCCATGGTGGTCTGATAGCATGCATGGGATTATTTCTATCTTTCTGAACCTGTTGAGGCCCGTTTTTTGACCAACTATATGGTCAATTTTGGAAAAAGTACCATGAGGAGCTGAGAAGAAGGTATATCCTTTTGCTTTAGGATAGAATGTTCTATAAATATCCGTTAAGTCCATTTGGCTCATGACTTCTCTTAGTCTGTCTACATCTCTGTTTAATTTCTGTTTCCATGATCTGTCCATTGATGAGAGTTGGGTGTTGAAATCTCCCACTTTTATTGTGTGAGGTGCAACGTGTGTTTTGAGCTTTATTAAGGTTTCTTTTACGTATGTAGGTGCCCTTGTATTTGGCGCATAGATATTTAGGATTGAGAGTTCATCTTGGTGGATTTTTCCTTTGATGAATATGAAGTGTCCTTCCTTATCTTTTTTGATGACTCTTAATTGAAAATTGATTTTATTTGATATTAGAATGGCTACTCCAGCTTGCTTCTTCTGACCATTTGCTTGGAAAGTTGTTTTCCAGCCTTTCACTCTGAGGTAGTGTCTGTCTTTGTCTCTGAGGTGTGTTTCCTGTAGGCAGCAGAATGCAGGGTCCTCGTTGCGTATCCAGTTTGTTAATCTATAACTTTTTATTGGGGAGTTGAGGCCATTGATGTTGATAGATATTGAGGAATAGTGATTATTGCTTCCCGTTATATTCATATTTGGATGTGAGGTTATGTTTGTGTGATTTTCTTCTCTTTGTTTTGTTGCCAAGACGATGAGTTTCTTGCTTCTTGTAGGGTATAGCTTGCCTCCTTATGTTGGGCTTTACCATTTATTATCCTTTGTAGTGCTGGATTTGTAGAAAGATATTGTGTAAATTTGGTTTTGTCATGGAATATCTTGGTTTCTCCATCTATGTTAATTGAGAGTTTTGCAGGATACAGTAACCTGGGCTGGCATTTGTGTTCTCTTAGGGTCTGTATGACATCAGTCCAGGATCTTCTGGCCTTCATAGTTTCTGGCGAGAAGTCTGGTGTGATTCTGATAGGTCTGCCTTTATATGTTACTTGACCTTTTTCCCTTACTGCTTTTAATATTCTTTCTTTATTTTCTGCGTTTGGTGTTTTGACTATTATGTGACAGGAGGTGTTTCTTTTCTGGTTCAATCTATTTGGAGTTCTGTAGGCTTCTTGTATGCCTATGGGTTTCTCTTTTTTTAGGTTAGGGAAGTTTTCTTCTATGATTTGGTTGAAGATATTTACTGGTCCTTTGAGCTGGGAGTCTTCACTCTCTTCTATACCTATTATCCTTAGGTTTGATCTTCTCATTGAGTCCTGGATTTCCTGTATGTTTGGACCAGTAGCTTTTTCTGCTTTACATTATCTTTGACAGTTGAGTCAATGATTTCTATGGAATCTTCTGCTCCCGAAATTCTCTCTTCCATCTCTTGAATTCTGTTGGTGAAGCTTGTATCTACAGCTCCTTGTCTCTTCTTTTGGGTTTCTATATCCAGGGTTGTTTCCATGTGTTCTTTCTTGATTGCTTCTATTTCCATTTTTAATTCCTTCAACTGTTTGATTGTGTTTTCCTGGAATTATTTCAGGGATTTTTGCGATTCCTCTCTGTAGGGTTTTACTTTTTTATTAATGTTTTCCTGTGTTTCTCTAAGGGAGTTCTTCACGTCTTTCTTGAAGTCCTCCAGCATCATGATCAAGTATTATTTTGAAACTAGATCTTGCTTTTCTGGTGTGTTTGGATATTCCATGTTTATTTTGGTGGGAGAATTGGGCTCCGATGATGCCATGTAGTCTTGGTTTCTGTTGCTTGGGTTCCTGCGCTTGCCTCTCGCCATCAGATTATCTCAAGTGTTACTTTGTTCTGCTATTTCTGACAGTGGCTAGACTGTCCTATAAGCCTGTGTTTCAGGAGTGCTGTAGACCTGTTTTCCTGTTTTCTTTCAGCCAGTTATGGGGACAGAGTGTTCTGCTTTTGGGCGTGTAGTTTTTCCTCTCTACAGGTCTTCAGCTGTTTCTGTGGGCCTGTGTCTTGAGTTCACCAGGCAGGTCACTTGCAGCAGAAAAGTTGGTCTTACCTGTGGTCCCAAGGCTCAAGTTTGCTTGCAGGGTGCTGCCCACTAACTCTCTGTGGTGGCAGCAACCAGGAAGATCTGCGCCGCTCTTTCCTGAAACCTCCGTGCACCAGGGTTCCAGATGGCGTTTGGTGTTTTCCTCTGGCGTCTGGATGTGTGCAGAGTGCAGTCTCTTCTAGTTTCCCAGGCATGTCTGCCTCTCTGAAGGTTTAGCTCTCCTTCCTACGGGATTTGGGTGCAGAGAACTGTTTATCCGGTCTGTTTCCTTCAGGTTCCGGCGGTGTCTCAGGCAGGGGTCCTACTGCTCCTGGGCCCTCCCCCACGGGAGCCCAGAGGCCTTATACAGTTTCCTCTTGGGGCAGGGATGTGGGCAGGGGTGGGCAGTGTTGGTGGTCTCTTCCGCTCTGCAGCCTCAGGAGTGCCCACCTGACCAGGCGGTTGGGTCTCTCTCTCACAGGGTCTGGGAGGAGAGAGCTGCTGCAGGCCGGGATCCGCGGGTGTGGGACTTCCGGTAAACACAGGAAGTGCCCGGTCCTAGAGGAATTCGGCCTCCCTGTGTCCCGAGCTCACCAGGCAGCTTTCTTGCAGCAGAAAAGTTGGTCTTACCTGTGGTTCCGAGGCTCAAGTTTGCTCGTGGGGTACTGCCTAAGTCCTCGCTGCGGTGGCAGCAACCAGGAAGATCTGCGCCCCTCTTTCCCGGAACCTCCGTGCACCAGGGTTCCAGATGGCGTTTGGTGTTTTCCTCTGGCGTCTGGATGTGTGCAGAGTGCAGTCTCTTCTTGTTTCCCAGGCGTGTCTGCCTGTCTGTAGGTTTAGCTCTCCCTCCCACGGGATATGGGTGCAGAGGTGAACTCCGTTTTTTAATAGGGTTATTTGTCTCCCTGCAGTCTAACTTTGTGAGTTCTTTATATATTTTGGATATAAGCCTTCTATCAGCTGTAGGATTGGTAAAGATCTTTTCCCAATCTATTGGTTGCCATTTTGTCCTAACAACAGTGTCCTTTGCCTTACAAAAGCTTTTTAGTTTTATGAGATCCCATTTGTCAATTCTTGATCTTAGAGCATAAGCCATTGGTGTTTTTTCAGGAAATTTCTCCACTGCCCATGTGTTCGAGATGCTTCCCTACATTTCTTCTATTAGTTTGAGTGTATCTGGTTTGATTTGGAGGTCCTTGATCCACTTGGACTTAAAGGCTATGGCATCTTTTGAAGTTGCAATTAATGCATTGTGATGTGGCTGCAAGGCTATGGGGACCAGGAAGTGGAATGTGGTAATTTGGATAAGATTGGCCTCTATACATGTATAAAGTGTAGCACTCTTAGGAGTTGTGACCTTGTTGAAGTAGCTATGACATTTTTGGAGGAAGTATGTTCTCATTTACTTTCTGCTCATCTAAATGTAGAATTCTCAACTCTTTTTATAGCTCCGTGTTTGCCTGTATGATTCCATGTTTCCTGCTATGATAATAATGGACTTCTGGAAATGTCAGTCAACCCCAATTAAAAGCTTTCCTTTATAAAAGGTTCTGTGGTTATTCTGTCTTTTCACAGAAATAAGACCCTAACTAAGACACTTCCAATAGTGGGGAACTCAAGTTCCTAACTCTCACCAATAGACAGAACAGCAAAACCAAACCAAACCAAAACAAAACAAAACACCTAAGTAGAAGAATGCTGGAAATAAGTGGTATTGTAAACCAAATGGACCTATCATATATTTACAGAACACTTTAGCTAAACAAATAAGAATATATATAGTCCTCAGCCCTACATGAAGCTTTCACCAGTTTGACCACATTCTAGGATACAACATAAGTCTCAATAGATATAAAGAAATTGAAATAAAATCCAGTATCCAATCTGACCAACTGGATGTCAACAACAACAGAAACAGCACAAAGATTACAAAGTCATGGCAACTGAACACTCACCAATGAATAGCAAATAGGACAAGACAGAAATTAAGAAAAAAATTGAAGACTTTCTACTATTAAATGGAAATGTGTACACAATTTACCCAAGCATATGTGACAAAAAGAAAGCAGTTCTAAGAGGCAAGATCATAGCACAACGTTCCAACATGGGGAGGGGGAGGAGACATTTTTGTCTTTATATGTTGATTTTTTTTCTGAGCCTTGGATCTGGGAATCTTCTGTGAGCGGAGATTGAGGAAATAGCTGATCGATGAGTGTGCCAACTTGAGACCTACCCCATAGGAAAGAGCCATCTCCTGACACTTCTAATGATACTCTGCTATGCTTGTAGACAGGAGCATAGAACAACTGTTATCTGAGACAGAAATTGGAAACAATCTATACTAGAAGGAGAGAGAACTGTAATCTGAATGTAGTGTATGAAAAATCTCTTCAAAATAATAATTTTGAATAATAAGAAAAAAATAATTCAAATAAACAAAAAAATCATAGGCTAAAGATTGTGGCATGTAGTACTGACTATACCTTTTTCATTTTATTTTATATTTATTTAAAACAGAAGTCACTGAGACTTGACTTCTAAATGCAAAAGTCATATAAGATAGAAAGGATTTCTTTCCATGAAATAAACTAAATATGGTATTTTTGATAATTATAGGTATTTTATAATTCAGATAACTTCTGTATTACAGAAAATATTAACTTCTGGATCAAGTGATTGATATTTTGAATAACAGACATGGTTTATTAATTGATCTACATCCCATTTTAACATTCTTTCCATACTGCTCTTATTGAAGGGCTTGCATGTTTCCTGTCTTCTTCTGCAATCAACCCATACCACACACATCCAACTGATTACTCAAATTGGCAGTAGTGTAAAATTATTTTTCTTAGGTGATAGTTTTAGAAAACCTTGTTTTCCTAAGAAAGAGGACACACAGGGCAGATTTTGTCCTTCATTTTGTTGTCAAATACTGATACAACTGCCAAATATCCCCTATTATGCACTCTCTCCTATTCAATACTGACATTGATAACATGGAGTTGCTGAATCAATGTCTAATCTAGAATTTCTATTTATCTACATATTCTTAATTTATTTTTTACTTCTCATTATTTGCTTTGTTTTTGGTAGAGAAGCTTTTAATCCAGCAGCATGACTGCTTTGGCAAGGGATGACCCTCAGATGCACTCTCAGGTTAGAATGAAGACACACGTTCAACCCCTCTGGCTGTAATACACACCTTTGATCTCTCTGGCTGTAATACCTACACACTTTTATTGCACCACTTTAATACAGTAATGTTTCATTGAGGGGACATATAAAGATTTGACAAAATGAATCAGAGACGGGATATGCCTAACTGTCAAGACAATAGCACAGGAAAGAGAGACCTGTGAGAGAGCAGTGCAGGAAATAGGGGGGACTTAAGATAGAAGCGTGTGTGGGTGTGCACATGCACACAAACACACACACACACACACACACACAGAGAGAGAGAGAGAGAGAGAGAGAGAGAGAGAGAGAGAGAGAGAGAGAGAGAGAAAGCTGTTTTCCTGTGACATTTTTTAAAGGGACAGGTTGTAGGTGAAGAGAGAATGAGCCAGAGAATGAAAAGGAGCTTTGGGCAGAGGAAGGTCTGTGTTTCTTCTTGTGGTCTCATTATAGAGATCTGCAGTAATATTCTAATTGTGTTAAAATGCATTTACATTAAGTATTTGAAGTTCTTATTTGAATAGGGAGCCAGGAGTACAAAGGCAAGGTATACTTCACTGATATCCTAATCTTGTTACTTCCCAGAATCCATCCCATAGAAAGTAGTCTAGCTGATGTGTTGACAGGACACCTAGGATTAGTAGTGCTTTTTTTACCACTGTCCCACTCTTTTCAATCTTGGAAGAGTAGATGGAGATGCTTTAAATGTAACTTTTTCAAAGACAAATTTCATGTCTTACTTCAGGTCTGTATAGAAGAAAGTTGTAATCAGAAAGCAAATAATATATTTTAATCTTCCTTTATTTTATTCTCTATTAAAGAAACTCTTAATTCTTTCTCCATTTCAGTGTTGGGTCACATTTAAATATCTTTATAATTTTGAAATTATGAAACACATAAATAAATAGGTATACTATTTTAATATTCTAATTAAGTCATTTGTATTTTGTTTACCTTGAGTTTATTGTTTACCTTGAGTAGTTATTGACTATACAGGAGTGAGAACACTATTACTGATATAGATGAGAAAATGAAAAGGTTTGAATAAAGGGAGGAAATGTGCAGAACTTAAGTGTTTGCATCAAGTTTTCTGTGCTGATGATGCTGAAACATGGAAAAGAATAATTTAACATAGTAGTCAGGTTTCTGCTTTGCTTTGGTGCATAGTCTTATACTATTTTATCTACATTTGAATCAATTAGGCAAATAAGTCAATTTGTGGGACATAATGAATTTGAAATATTTGTGAGATTATTAAATAGAGATGCTAAGTAATCAATTACTTACTAAGATATAAGTTGAAAGCTTAGAAATTTAACCAAAATGAAAACAAATAAAAGTAAACTACAAATCACTGTTTGATAGCCAGAGACAAAAAATGATGGATGAACCTAGAGATACATAAAGGAGGTTCTATGGATATAATGTGTGGGTTCAAAAGGAAGCAGAATGGGATCCTAAATAACACCATCATTTTTTAAATGGAGATGGAGAAATGAACTGCCTTAGATAGAAAATGGAACTAAATATGTAGAAAGCAAGTATCATCATAGAAGAAAAACTACAGAGATGCATATGCGTAAGAGGAAGATGCTCAGAAAATGAATTCATGCTGAGTACTCATGAAAGATAATCAGTACATTATGCTGACTACATTTGTTGACTAGAAGAACTTTGCTTAATATGGTTAGTGGCAGAGGAAATAAGGAGATGGCTTAGGAAATACTTTAGCAACAAATAAGAGGGTTTTGGCTAAAAGGAGTTATAACAGAGTAAAGATATAATAAATTTGTAGTTAATATGGTCTGATAAGAATGCAACAATATAGTTGATAAGTTCAAACTGAATTATTAAAAATCAAAAAGGAGGTAGGAATAATAAATGTGGGACATCTGAAGATGTAAGAGTGACTGTGTGGGCAACATGGACAAAGCTGCAAGGACTCTGCATATGCTAGTGTGCCATAGCAAAGAGCCAGTCTTATATTCTAGACAATAAAGACTGTGTGTGTGTGTGTGTGTGTGTGTGTGTGTGTGTGTGTGGTGGGGCACACGTGCAGGCACACTGGAGGGATAGCTTGGGCAATAAAGCTTGTCAATAAAGCTGGTATTAAACATCTAGCTGAAAAGCCAGCCATGCCAAGGCACAGTTATAAACCCAACAGTTGGGAGCAGTTGGCAAAGGAATATGGACCTTTTCTTTCTTCTGTACAGAGGCATGTGCACATACCAACTCTCACAGATACTTGCATAGGAAATGAAGTCACACATATACACATACATAATACTGAATAGACTTTATTTCTATTTTGGACAATTATTTTAGTTAATTGTAGGGGGAATGAAGTCCTTGGGGCGGGATTGAGGAAAGTATGAAGAGACAGACAGAAGAAATAATTAGAGAGCTATATACTTAGGAAGGAATTAGTGTCAGAAATCTATTAGGCAAAGTGACTAGGAGACAAAATCAATGAAAGATTTGAAGAGCATCTGAAGTTTCCAACTATAGAAATCTGATGAAAGCATGATAAAAATTAATTAAGAAGAACTTCAAGTGTAAATGGAATTGTTCCATTTTAGACATCCTTATTTTAGTTGCCTATATATGTGTAGAAATTGTTGACATAAAGAAATAATCTATACCATTCAAAAAAGTAGACAGCAAAAGCAGCTCATAGATTACCTGAGGCACTGTACAATGATTGATGGCTGACAGTGTGGAAGTAGACTAGTCTGATGAGACTGGAGCAAAACAATGAGAACCTTGCATAGAATGTTGAAGAACATTGAATATCAAATGAAGTAGCAAATAAAAACATGATCCAAAAGTTGATCGTTATATTCTTGTGGAGGAGGTGAAAATCTGAACCAGAGAAAAGAGAATCACATATTTACGTGCTGAAAAGAGTACAAGGTAGGTAATTGAAGAGTGTGCACATAAGAGTGTACACAAGATTGTGCACACACAGCCATCTATTGAAGCTACAGCATCATATTACAACCAGGCCATTTCACTAATTGTGGTTGAATAACTACATCCAGTGCAAGGCAGCCTAAGACAAATATGATTAATGAACATAATGAAGAACAACAGAGAAACCAATGAGAAGTTACTTCCTTTTTACCTCAGCTCTTGATAGACCTTTGGATAACTGTAGAAGCCCATGGTTATTGTCTGTCACAGAAGACGCATAGAACAGCAATGGTATTAACAATGCTGTCTGTTTAGCCTTTGCCTTGTAGATCATATTTCCAGAGATTAATCGTAAGGAATTCCAGCTGTTAAAACAATAGTCTAATAAGGAGGGGGAGGCCAACATCATTTAAGAGCTATGTCTTCAGATACCCTAGCATTTGGCAGTGGTAGAGATTGTTAACTTTCTTCAGGCCTTTCTGTTTAGTTATGTGGTTGAGTTGAGGACAAGATTGAGGATTTTAATAAAGCCTCAATTCGTGCTACATGCACCATGATGTGAGCACTTTAAGAAACATCACTTCTCACACAGGGGTGCATGAGTGTCCTGCAGTCACTTGTTTTCGGGAGTATCATTACTTGTTTGTTTGTAATTGCTTAATTTCAATTGCATCTTATTATTACTACTTATGCTGAGCATTATTTTAGTTGACTCTTTTCTTTCACTGGATTACAAGTTAAATTTCACAATTTTATTATTTATAAATAAAGATTGGAAATAATAATAAAGATTGGAAAGTTCAATGATATCTGAATAGTGTTGCTGGTGATTATTATCTTGTGATATGGATGTAACTCTTCCCAAATAAATTTTATGTACTGAGATATATGTAACTCTTCCCAACTAAATTCTATATATTGATACCTATATTAGTGTTTCTTATAACTGCCTAAAGTTCATCATAGTGAAATATTGTGTTAACTTTTTATTTATTTTTATTAATCATTTTATTTATTTATATTTCAAATGTTGTCCCCCTTCCAAATCCCCCCCTCCATGACCACCCTACCCTCTCTCCTCTCTCCCTCTCCTTCACCTCTAGTCTAAGAGGATGCTTCTTCACCTGCCCACTCCCACCTCACCCCTCTAGCACCCCCTTCCTTTGGGGCATCAAGCCTTTACATCTCCTCCCATCGAGGCCAGACAAGCTCTGCTACATATGTATCAGGAGCTTCATGTATGCTCTTTAGTTGTTGGCTTAGTCCCCAGGAACTCTGTAGACTCCATTTAGTTGATATTGTTGTTCTTCCTACTGGATTGTAATTCCCTTTGGCTCCTTCAGTCCTTCCCCTAAGATAGGGGACCCTGAGTTACAGCAATGTTACTCTTTTTAAAACTCATTATTTGAATCTTTATTTTATATTACTATTTAAAAACTACTGTTGGCTTGAAATAAAGTTTTTAAAAAAATCCTAGCATTTTAACCTACTAGAAATAAATATTTTATATGTGGCTTATGCATATATTTTCTAATTCACTTTGTATTCCTTAAACAAAATACCTGAACCTGTATAACACACATAAACACCTACAGAGAGACACACACACATCAGTAATGTCTTGGTTTTGTTGGTTGAAATTTCAAGCTAGGATAACCTCATTTTCCTGGCCTTTGGTGGGTGCCTATTGCTATACCACAACATGGGAAATGGTTTTATGGCAAGAGTGGAGTATAAGAAAGAAAATAAGGTGGAAAGAAGAAAAAGAAGGTAAGAAAGGAGTGAAAGAAGGGAAGAAAGAAGAACAAGAAAGTATGAAGAGAGAAGGGAGAAGAACAAAGGAACTGCAGAACACACAACCTGAAGTCTATCTATCTATCTATCTATCTATCTATCTATCTATCTATCTATCTATCTATCTATCTTTCTTTCTATCTATCTATATCTAGATACATCAATTATCTATAAAGTATGTGATGTGAAAATAATTAAATGTGCCAGAAGACATATTTATGTTAATAGTAAAAGAATAATATGTCTCCTAAATTAAAATGTAAATAAGAAAGAAAAAGCAACATATCAATTTATTTTACCATGCCTTCTTGAACAATATTAAAATAGGCCAGAAAACAATGCTATTCAAGGCCAAATTCCTTTGATCTAAGCTGAATGTTAATATCAAACAAGAAAATTTTAAACAGCAGTAAAACATGATTGGTTTCAAAGACACATCATATCTAAAGGATGCAAATTGAGGAAGAAGTGAAAAAAATCAAGAGGCCCTTTATTTCAGGTTTGTCTGTTTTGAAACCCATCTGAACTAACCCATCTGCCCATCTCTACAGGAGTAGACCATTAAGACATGAGAGGAAGAGGGCTTAGACAAGATTGTGGGTGAGTCCTGATAAATCTTATCATGCAGAAAGTTAATTCTGGCCATATGTACAGTTTCATAGTGAGTTTTTATCGGTAGCAAGAATTCAACAGTTTATGTGTTAGATAGACATTAATTGATTTGGGTGGTATTGGTGGTACACTATAATCCCAGCACTCATGAGGTAGAGGCAAGTAGATCTCTGAGTCTGAAGCCAGCCTCATTTACAGAGTGTTAGTCATGGCTACACAGAGAAACCTTGGAGAGAGAGAAGGGAGCAGGGGGGGTGGGGGAATACAGTCATTGCAGCCTCTTTTTCCTCATTAGTGATAAAGATTAAATGACCTCTCAAAGGCGCATGACTGAATTATAGAGCCTATTAGTCAGCATTCCTTGTTCCCATTTAACTAAAATCAGCCAATGCACACAAAGCTACTGGTTTTTAATGTATTCCTTAGAATATGAGCAAATACCCTGAAGATCTGGGTTTGCAGAAGTTTACTTTGAAGAGGAGTTAACGCAATCAAGTCCAAATGCTCTTCTCCTGCCAAGCTGGAGTCCTCTTTACAGTTTTAGAGACTTGTACACCATTTCACTAAAGTGCTCAGGACAAGAAGCCCACTACCTTCTACAATTACATATTGTTTTTTATTCCTAGGGAGTTCTTAACAGGGGGAACTGATTTCCTGAATAACAGTGTGCCTAGGTCTTTTTGTTGTCCCAGAGCCTGAAAGCCAGAGTTGGATACAATTTTCCTATGCCTCTAAGAAAGAAGGCTCCACAGTGTGTCTGTGATGTAAGTATCCCCTAGCTTACTGGCAAGATGTTCCTCTTACCATTTAAAAGCCTCTTGGACTCTTTAAAGCATAGCCAAATGGCTCAGACTAAAGCTTTGATTTTTAATCATGGCTTTCTATTATTGACTTCAATCAATCACCATCAGCCTTCTGGTGAATGGGAATCCAAGGATTTTTGTAGTTTCCTTATCTATAACTATTTCTACATTATACTCCACTGGGGATCTGGCAGATCGATATTGGAGCCACTGTTTGTGTAAATTGAGTGCCCTAAGAATTACTTCAGTTTTCTGGTTCTGCTCTTCTGTTTAATGAGGGACCAGCTGTACAAACACATATTCAGGAGGATGTTGCACGGGAGGTTATGAAAGCCAGACCACCTCTTCTGACCAGAGGGATGTGGGGCTTCAGTATACAAAGGGATCAGTCCAGTTTCCTTCCACAGGGGGGAAGTCGCGTGGCTTTTCTTTGCAGCATTTTGTTGGAGAAATAAGACTCTTCAGAAGTTCAATGTCAAGCATGTGAAAGACTTGAATTAAGCTGAATTAGAAAAATGAGCTGTTCATTTGTAAGGATCTCAATTAAACACAAGCATTTAGATTTTTGAACTAAAGGTAAATTTGAAACCTTCCTTGCTTTCATGAGACTTGCATGAAACATTAAGATAAAACTGCACTGAAAGTGAAAAATGCTAAGCTTTACCCTAAAAGGTATGAGCATGCAGATGTATAATTTACTCAAGTATCTTATCTATGTATTCACTGTAAAAATCCTTTGACACAGGAAGTTAAAATTAATTAACACAAGATACTATTTATTAGACATAAAACTGGTGATAACTTTTGATTATTATGTCCATTAGATTTGTTCTATCAAATGTCAGCTTTGCATTGCAATTTTTGAATTAACTCCTGTAAGAAGAGTTGAAGACTGAGAAATGTTATTGGACCTAGAAGTGTTTAGAAATAGCTCTAAGTTTGATACTAATAAGCTTGCATTATTTGAAGCAACACTTCTACCAAATATCATATCAAATTCAAAAAGTTCAGTGCCTGGTACTCTACATGTGTCTCTATGTCTCTATCTCTTTGTCTCTATTTCTCTCTGTCTCTGTGTCTCTGTATCTCTGTCTCCATCTTTCTCTGTTGCTCTCTCTTTCTGTCTCTGTCTGTCTCTGTCTGTCTCTGTCTCTCTCTCTCCGTGTCTCTGTCTCTGTGTGTGTGTGTGTGTGTGTGTGTGTGTGTGTGTGTGTGTGTGTGTGTCTTTTTGACAAAAATTAGTCTATAACTATTGCTCCTGGTTACCCTCCAGAACTTGGTAGTAGGAGCTAATTTCTGACTTGATTGTTTCTACTTACAATGCTGGGGAAAAAATAAACAAAAGTCTGTGAGTCCTGTGGGGTCCAATAACAACAGCCCATCAAGATATGACCCCTGCTGCTGTAGTGGCACAGATGTTACAGAGATATCCAATCACATAATTTTTAACTGAATTTTAGCCCACTCTAAAAAAGAGAACACATGTCTGATACCACTAATTGGGCCACTAATTGTCTTGGTCATAGAGAAGTAGAAGACCTAAATATTATTGTTATGTTAAATTGATATACTAATAAACTACTTACTAAATTCTTTTCTTTATACAAATATATTAGTGCATCTCTAAGGCTCATCAGGAAAAAAATCTTTTTACCAATTAATTTTGAGAACCACAGCTAGTCACCATGCAGAAAACAGGAGACTGTGCAATGCTCTGCTAGAATAAGATATCTTATCCAAACCCCCAAAGACAGTAAACCCAGGAAAAAAGAAATAGAAAGATAGTAAAATCCAGAGGTACCTAAACCACATGAAGAACCACATGAAGTTACAAAGAAAAAGTGGTGGGGACATACAGGAGAAATGTGTGAAGTGGAAATAGGTACTGTCTGCAGTGTGGCAGTATCTGTTAGACAGGACGGTACTATTACTCACATGAACTAATAACACTGTGACAGAGATATTCACCAGTGTGGCAAACCAGGATAACTAAAATCCCAGCTTGAATAGGGGAGGAGCTCCTGAAACCCTATCCCAAGTTGAAGAGATATTGACAATTGGCGGCTACTTTAGGTTCAGCATTCTTCAGAAAAAAGCTACTCCGTGAGATGGTCCTACATCCATACACATGTAGCTAGCACCAAGTAGACTCAGTGGGGTTTTTGTTTGTTTGTTTGTCTGTCTGTTTGTTTGTTTTCTTTTTTAGAAGAACCGCATGAAGTTACAAGGAAAAAAGTGGTGGGGGCATGCAGGAGAAATTTGTGAAGTGGAAATCGGTAGGAGATTTATTCAAACTGCAATGTATGGATGAATAAAACTCTCAATAAAATACATGGCAAGATGGTTCAACCTAGATGGTATAAACTGTAAATCATTAAAATCGCTAAACATTTTAATTTAATTTATCCATTGGTAATTCTTTTTTTTTTCTTTATCGGATATTTTATGTTTTTACATTTCAAATGTTATCTCCCTTTCTGGTTTCCTCTCTAGAACCACCTCTCTGATCCCCCTCCCTCTGCTTTTATGTTGGGGCTGTCTATCCCACCCACCCACCCCTACCTCACTGCACTTGCACACCCCTACACTGGAAAATTGAGCCTTCACAGGACAGAGGGCCTCTCTTCCTATTGATGCCAGACAATGCCATCCTCTGCTACATATTTGGCTGGAATCATGGGTCCCTCCATGTGTACTCTTTGGTTGGTGGTTTAGTCCATGGGAACACTGGGGGTATGGTTGGTTGATATTGTTGTTCTTCTCATGGGGTTGCAAACCACTTCAGCTGCTTCAGTCCTTCCCCTAACTCCTCCATTGGTGTCCCTGTGCTCAGTCCCATGGTTGGCTTCCAGCATCCACATCTCTGTTGGTCAGGATCTGGCAGAGGCTCTCAGGAGACAGCTATTCTTCGATAATTATAAACGTGGGTCTATCCTATAAAATTAAAACTACTTAGTTCTTTTGTGTGCGAAGATCACTTTATTGTTATTAACCCATGAAAATAACCATAATTTAGAAAGCAATGAAGTTTTCTGTGTGCGTTTCTGTTTCTCTCTGTGTCTGTGTGTGTCTCTGTGTCACTCTGTGTGTGTGTGTGTGTGTGTGTGTGTGTGTGTGTGTGTGTGTTTCTCTCTGTGTCTGTCTTTCTGCCTGTCTCTCTTGGTGTGTCTCTGTGTCTGTGTCTCTATGTGTTTGTGTCTGTGTGTTTCTGTATGTTTGTCTGGTGTGCATGTGAATGTCTCTTTGTCTCTGTGTCTATGTCTGTCTGTCTGTCTTTCTCTCTCTCTCACTGTGTGTGTGTGTGTGTGTGTGTGTGTGTGTGTATCAGTCTCTGAGACATAGAGATGAATAAGAAAAAAACATCAGCTTTTAAAGAGATCTCAAGTGAGCATTAAGGAAAAAGCACATGAGCACAAGCATTAATATAATTTACATTAGAAAATGCACAGATGAAAGGAAATGGGATACTCATTTCACCCAAGGCACCATAGGGTACCCAGAATTTCATAGGCATTTGGAGCAATGTGTGACATCATTTAAGGATTTCCTAATGAATGAAGAGATAGTAAGTAGTATTTGTGCTAGAAAGACATAAATAACACAGATTGAGGGGAATGTGGAAGCAGCAGTGTGTACAGTGTGCAGCAAGTCTGAGGAAAACAGCACTCTCACTGGACAGCATGCCAAGTCAGGAAACGACATAAAACCTAAAGCTTTCTATGTACTCATAAGAACTTCACATGAGCAAGGGGAAATATTGAATGACTGTGATCAAATGTATACTTAATCTATTCTGAATCAAAATATAGAAAGAAATTTGAGGGGAATTTGTGGCTTATGTATAGAGAAGTGACCAGAAAAACACACATAAAGAAGGCACACAGGTGAATCAGAGAGAAGTTTTTAAAAATAGAATTGGCAAAATTTGGTGTGCGCACATTGGTTAATAACATCTGAAGGTGAGGTAGGCTCTGTTTTGTTCAATTTAGTGTAGCCAACACAACAAGAGAAAATAGCTTGCAGTATAATATGCCTGAGAAAAAAATGTCACAATCCAATTTTTTATTCCATCTATGGCAATGTCTAGAAGATAGTTTGATGCATTGCCAATGTAGCATTAGAGAACATTCTGACCTGCAAACCAGACTTAACAGGGTGAAGTTTGGGATTTAGTTGATAAGTTGAGTATGGGATAAGTCACTGTTTTGGAGGGCATAGAATAATAAAAAAGAGCACGAGTAATACATCTCAGCATATTTACACTTGGATAAAATGTATTATACAATTAGGTGAATAAATAAACCAAAACCAATGGTGGTGGTGTGAGAGATAGGTCAATGCCAAACAAAATATCTAAAATAGGGGGAAAGGTAAGTTTTAGCATCCTGAAGCAGTGTTTGATTAAAACAAGAGTAAAGAGGTATTTGCTGACCTGAATTTTGATGTTTATGACTGACATTTTAATTTTTGCTTCTAGTGGCCACTTAGCTTTGCAGTATCAGTACCTCAGCTGAATTTACATCTTCACAAAGGTGTGAAGATGTGACACAAATCAGTTACACATGTCTCCACCTCTTTATCCCACTCCAATGCTTGCTTTAGAGAAGGCACAGTAACACAGATTAGGAAAATCAAGGCAGGTAAGTAAACATTTCCTAGATATACAAAAATGAATAAAATGGTTTCTTTCTGGCAAGGTTCAGAGTATACGTAAGAGCTGCAGATATTGTTCTAATGGTAACGGATCCAGTTCAAAGAGAACCACAGTCTGGGTGGAAGCTAAGCCCAACTTTATCCTGTTACTTCATAACCTGTGAGGGCAAAGGTGTTTTCCTACTTGATACCAACTTACGTATGTTATGTATTTACATTTCTCTAAGGAAAATGATTTTACTTTACTTGTTCACTCATAAACCTGTTTCCAGCATATTTGATGTACCTTGCTCACCTCTGGGCACAAGGAGTGAGAAAAACAGTTAATGAGATGATTCCCTAATTACCCTAGTACAAACTCTTAAAAAGAGGTACAGAAATCAGCATTTAATCTATGTGGGCTAAGCATCAGTGGAATATCCCAGCAAGCTAGGATAAGACTAGCACCTAGGAAGCTGGAATCGGATGAAAACTTCGAGTTCGAAGGCAACCTGAGCTCGATGTCAAGACCTTGCCTCCCTCACCAGTAACCACAAGAATAGGTAAACTACACGTGCAATACAGTTTAAGTAACAGTAATTGTGACAATTAAAATGTTGTTGCTCTATACATGACATGGAAGAAAACGATTACAATGTCCGTGAAGAGGATTTCTTTGTTCCCTACAAATGAACTCAGATGTTTTATTAGAATAGCAAAATGGAGACTGAGGAGCTTGGTACCGCTAAGGTGATGGGCTGCTAGACCCAGCCTGATGTGGGCTGTGCTGTAAACCCAATGCTGAAAGAGGAAGGAAGGAGAACCCCGGAGCTCCCTGGCCAGCCATTCTAGGTAATTCCTGAGCCCCAGTTTAGAGTTTAGCTCATGGCAACTTTGGACCTCCCCATGTAAGCAGTGCCCCCCACAGTCTGCCACCTTGAGCACATAGTGAAATGAGTGAAATTCACTCCTTAATTGCTTTATCTTTAAGGAAGGGGCTTTCTCTTATCTCTCTCTTTCCTCAAGCTCCCAGGAAAACCTGTACCACCGTCAGTGTTCCTATGTCAATCTCAGTCACGTGTTTAAGAAATCTCTATGAATTGCCTCTGAAGAAAGGTGTCTAAGAGAAGGAGGGGAAGCCATTTTAGGATTTGGATTTTAAGTGATGAATACAATATTAGCCTAAAAAAGACGTCCTGAATTTGTCAGGCTTCAGAATGAAATACGCTGTGAATATTCAATCAGAGGCCCCAATTGTTGCTTTCGAACCTGTTTCTTTATACCTGGGTTAGAAGGTATGGCTGGCTACTGGTTAAAGAAAAAGGGCTGTCTTGGCAAGGGGACAGACCCTAAGCAGAGTTCTTTTCATCTGTCTTTTAAATTAAAGTGAAGTTCAGCAGATACCTGGAGGAAAAAATTAAATTGCAGATTTTGCAGTTTGTTGTGCCTGCATTTTTCCAGTGTGGTGGTGAGAAACCGAAGAAGCCCTTAAAAGCCTTTGTGCCTGGCACCTGCAGAAATCTAATTTCTGATGAATAGCGCTCTAATTGGGTCAATTATTCTATTATACTACATAAGAGTACTCCAAAGTGCTGCTTCAGTAAGGAGAGGCGCTTCAGTCCCCCTTTGGTGTAAAATCTGAACAGAACTCAGAATCCTGCATTTCATGTTTTCTATTCCAGGGCCTTTATGCTTTTGCTCTTCCTGCTCAGTTTATCCTCTGAGACAACAGCTGAATTAAAACGGCATCCCACTCGTAGACCAGGGCTAAGATAATAAAGGATCTCACTTTCATCACCATAAAAAATGTTTCTTCTGCGTTTTCAGCTGTGTGAGGAGGTACATTAATTCCTTCCTTTCAAGAGGACTTTTTCTTTTTATTACATATGGGGCCAACGCAGGGACCGGAAAACTGCATTTTTCTTTGTTGCTTGTATAACATATTGCAAACATGCCAGCCTTTAGTTTCATCTCCTTGACACAATCCTTGCACCAAGTTCTTGTACATAATCTTCAACATGGGAGTTAGAGAAGACAGTTTTGAAGCTGACATACGATGGCATTCAGAGACTCAATATTTTAATGAGGTTTATTTCTTAGACATTTCCCTTATGTTAAATGTTCTTTGTAACTTTAAACAGAAGGTTCATTAATTAGTATGAACACGTTCACTCATAAGTTGGTCTGTGGCTCAAATTTTGTGAGAGAATGAAATGATGTTGTTAATTGCCATATATTAAAGCTACAATTGTAATATTATATGTATCTTGTGAGAAAAGCTTTTGTTCAGTTTTGGGAAAGCCACAGAAGGTATCATCCTGGACTCTGTAAGATGTTGGAGAAGCACTTATTACTTCAAAGGTATATACCTTAATAATGTATTTAATGATAAGCTTTCTATGGAAGTCCAAACTTTGTGTCTCTCACATAATAAAGACAGAAAATTGAATATCATTTTTTGTTTTTTTTGGCTTGAGCTATGTAAGGATTTTTCTCTCAGGAGAAAACAAAATGGTGAAATATGAGGAAGACTCAGTCCTCATTTTCAGAGATTTTTTTCCATTTTAGGGCTTCAAAGAGTGATGGAAATTTATATGCTTAATTATAACTTAAAATATTTTAGAATAAGTGTTGTCAACTTACAACAAAATGTAGTCTACTATTTAAGTAAATGGAAAGATTAAAAAGCATATAGTCATCTCCTTAGATGCAGAAAAGGTCTTTGACAAAATTCACCACACCTTCAGGATAAAATTTCTGGAGAGTTTAAGTATATAAAGGGTATACCTCAACATAATAAAGACAGCTTGCAGCAAAACTATAGCCAACATGAATTTAAATGGAGAGGAACTCAATGCTACTAAAATCAAGACAAGACAAAGTTGCCCACTTTGTCCGTTTCTATTCAATATAATACTTGAAGACTTAGCTAGAAAAGCAATAAGACAACAGAAAGGTATCACGGGGATAGGAATTAGAAAGAAAGAAGCCAAAAAGATTTATTTGCAGATGATATCATAGTATATATGAGTGACCCTAAAAATTCTACTGGAAAATTCCTGTAGCTGCTAAACATTTTCAACAAATAAGCTGGATACAAAACCCAGTACCTTCTTGTATACAAATGACAAATGGCTTGAGAAAGTAACACAGGAACCCATTTTAACCGCAGCACCAAATAATATAAAATAACTTGGGGTAACTATAATTATCAAGTAAATGATTTATATGATAATAACTTTGAGACAATGAACAAGATATTAGATGATAGGAAGTCCTTCCATGTTCATGGATTGATCAGATTAATATGGGGAAAATAGCTTTAGTGCCATGAAATGTTTGTGAACCCGAGAAAGACCA
The DNA here is from genome assembly GCF_021556685.1 of Rattus norvegicus. Classification (NCBI taxonomy): domain Eukaryota; kingdom Metazoa; phylum Chordata; class Mammalia; order Rodentia; family Muridae; genus Rattus; species Rattus norvegicus. The sequence goes on along the minus strand of NC_141537.1, from coordinate 40,114,969 downwards.
CCAATGAACCAAGTCTCTAATCACATTAGTGTCTCTTTATTCAAGCTTAAGCTTGGACCACACCACTGTCTCTGACAGATGAGAATCTGAGGGAGACTAAGTCATGTTTTAGGCAAACATTTATAGAGGAAAGAGGGGATATGTGTCCAACTGGGGAAGCCATTATGGACTTTAACATAATTGGTTAGAACTGGGAGCCAAACAACAAACTTAACTTCTGCTTTTTTTCTGAATGGTGGTTGCTAGGAAGTGAAGTGTTAGGGGCAGGCTTGCCTCCTGGGGATGTAGATTTGTTGGAGACAAACCTAGAAACTCATGTTATACACTGGTTTTATTGTGGGGAATCCTGAAAACTGGTGCCAGGTACCACCCTGTCATTTAACTTGAGTTCAATCTCAGGTTAGGTTTTCTAAGATAGAACCTAAATGCAAAAGATTTAGTCTCTCATAGCCATCTTACTAAAAGAAATTTACAGATTCAATAAATTGAATTCAGTATTCAATTGGATACAGTCCATACCCACCAAAATACCCACCAAAATCATAACAGAATTCACCTTAAACCTTTAAAGAACAATTCTTTTAAGATTTTATTATTATTTCTTCGAAGCCTGCTTACTTTCTAATATAAGAGGGAAAGGAAATAGATTTTGATAGAAGGGGAGGTGGTGAGGAACTGGGGAGTGTAAAGGGAGGAGAAACTCTAATCAGGATATATTATATAAGAAAAAATTCTTTTTTAAGTAAAGAGAAAAAGTACAATAAATATAAATTATATATCAGATGGGACTATAGGAAAACTTGTAAGATACTTTCTTAATTAGTGATTGATGAGGGATGGCTCAGCCCATTGTGGATGGGGATCATCCCTGGACTGTCGGGCTCAGGTTCTTTTTTTTTTTCTTCTGTTTTCTTTTTCTTCCTTTTTTTTTTGGAATGCTACTAAATAAGTTTATTAGTAAAATAGCATTGTCTCACAGCTGACACCTGTCCTTGTGTCTCAACTATGACAATCAGTAAAATCTCAGGAGCTTGTGGTAAAAATGAATTTTCACTAAGTGGTAATCTTAATTTTTAAATTTTATTTTTGACTCATCTGTGAAAGCATTAAAGCAGTACACATGCACTGTTTGATCCATTTAGTGCACTAAGTAATGTTTCAGTCAGATTTGATGTACTTATCTCATTAAGTACTTAGCTTTTCTTCACAGTGAATCCTTTTATAAATGCTTCTAGCTTTTTGGAATGTGGCGAGCAGTCTGAGCAAGCCATGAGGATCAACACAGGAAGACACATCCCTACATGGCCTCTATATCAGCTCCTGCCTCCAGTGTTCTACCCTGTCTGTGTTTCTGTTTTAATACTATTCAGGCATGGATTATGGATGTGGAAGTTTAAGTCAAATACCTGACCACCCCACCTCCAAATAAAAATAACGACTATGAGAACCTGTTTGTGTGTGTGAAAACACACAACTGAGTCTGTGTGTTTACTTTGTATAGCTTTCTGGAATATGGTCCTTGTAATATCTGAGCAGATACAAATCTGATACACAGGCAGCTGTGTACCCTTTCTCAGGTGTGCCTTGCAACTTACCACTCTGTACATTCTAAGTGCTTTGTCTTTGCTAGCTCTGAAAACCATGACTCTATCAAAGAACATACTTTGGTTGATTTTATGATGAGTTAGAGGGAATAAAATTTAGCAATCAACATTTTGTCGCTTCTTTGGAGAGGTTCTGGAAGAAGTTACTTGATTAGTCCTTTGTCAGAATTCCTCCATCAATTTACATCAGAGAGGCAGTAATGTTTTGGCTAATTGTTCTCTGTAAAAGGAAAGAAAAGAAATATAAAAGTTTTAACTTGAGTATCTTCCAATTATTTTTATTAAATGTTTAAGCAAATATTTAACAGTATAATAGTTTTCTTGGGCTTTGAGATAGATTCTGGTGATGGATGGCCAGGCTAGCATTGAATGACAACTGTTGGTTACAGTGTATTTTAGAAGTGAACTCTGTCCTTTTGATTGTGACCTCAGCCTTTAATGACTGACCTGTCCTCTCCATCCCTGCAGTAAATTGGAATCTTTACATACTGGTCTCAGTATATCCTTTGGAAACATTGCAGTTGATAGCAAATTCCTCCATCGAAGAATAAATTGAGATCAAGAGAGGTTAATTCAGTCCTTCAAAATTCTACATCTAATAAGCTGCTGTTTACTTCATCCAAGGGCAAACTCTTAGTCCATTTTGACATTCTACCTAGCTTCAGGCCCTGTGTTCTGTCCTAATATCATATCTACTTATAGCATCACATGGTTTCAGAGAGCATCACTAAAATATTCTCTTTGAATATTCATTAACAAAAATGTGGAAGCAGTGGCCTAGAGATTAACTTTTTCTCATCATTTTTAAAGCTCAGACTTCAATGTAATGTTGTTCCCAAAATAAGTGGAACAGACATGTCTTTGATCATGAAATATGTTTCTTTGAAGATATAAAGTCAGAGGAGGGTTGCCTCCTTCAGGCAAAGAACCTTCTCCCACAGTTTTGGATGTTAACTGAGAAGATTGGACCAAACATGCTACTGGCATAAAATACTCACAGCTGGACTTCAAAAGTCAATCATCACTCCTTCCTTCAGTCAGCCAGTCTGTCATTCTGTGAGGAAAGAGAGTGTTGCTCCCCAGGGGACTCTTAATCTCTTAGGTGAGGCCAGTAATGCATGATATCACAGAGGTGGTAATTGAGTCAATAGGCAACATATGACTAAAGTGAAGTACAGAAAGGAAAGGGTACCCCATACCAAATGTTCTCCTTTCATTTTTGTCTGACATTACATGAGAGCTGTCATCAAATTTACTCATGTATAATGTCTCTAATATATAGTTATGGTAAAAGATGCAAGGATATGAGCAGTATAAAATTAATGACTAGCTAACCCATTCTGCCAGATCCTTCAACTTGAGTTCTCTTCACCTCCTCCTCCCCAAATTTCTCCTGTTTTCTTCCCTAACAGCCCCAGAATCTTTTCCACCCTATCATCTTTCATGCAGAGAGGCAGACAAAACAGGTATCCCCTAAAGAAATATTCTTACTTTTTCCATTTTATACAATATTATAACTTGAAGAGTAAATAAAACTCTCCTCTGCCGTTATGGTTCTCCAAGGTTTATGTTCATAGTAAGAAACTACTTCTTACTATTATGTTTCCTGTACCTAGTCCACTCTTGTCTATTTGTCTATTATGATAGCCATCATCTCTTCTTTGGATGCGAGAGGAAGACATGACAGCATAGAGTGTGCAGTAAAATTCTGCAGCAAGGAGGGTTTCCCTATGGCCCGTGAAAATGGCTTAAAGGATAAAGAACTGCATGAGAAGAAGAATATTTGGTGTCCTGACTCAAATCCTCTCTGTCCTGACTCAGTTTACCTGCAACTATTTTGAGGCAGTTTTAATTTTCAAGTACTCACTGTCTGAATCTTCCTCCAGGGCTGGAGGAGTTTTCTTAACTCGTAGTCTGGCTCCTGTAATTTTATTTATGCTTATGAAAGGAACTTCTAACCAATACAAGTGTAAAGCTGATCACTAATCATATTTTCTTGCAGACTTAGGAAAACAATTCTAACAAATGGTCTGAATGCTTCACAGAGTTCCTGTAGGGTGACATCCTGAACAACTAAGGGTCTTTTTTCCATTTCTGTTTTACCTGCTCGTTCCTTACTCAAGGCTCCTATAGCTAAATCCTTCTTTGAGATTTTGGTAGTTATACTAAATTAATACCCCAAAACTTAATATTCCCCTAGTCTTATTATTTATTTATTATTTTATTTAATTAGTTGTTTACTCATCAGGGTCTATTTTATTCTCCAAACTCCTTCCCTTGCTATGCTATGGTTTTAATATTCTATTTATTATTAGCTTACTGAAAGACTTAAGATGAGACAATAAGTGGAAAAAGCAGAGGGAACTCCATGCACAGGGGGATTTTTTTTCCTTTGATCCTCACTACCCCGGAGACTTTTACTGCTTCTCTATCTTTTTCTTTTGTCTCAGAGGTTCAATATACATTAACTGCTAAAATCCTTTGACTCCAACCTCATTCTCTTTAAAATCTTACTTTCCCTTATTTTCTCATCTTAATTTTCTGCTTTACAAAATGATTGATTTCATTATATGTTGCGTGTATATTTTTCTATCCTCATTGTAGTGTTTGTCCTCCCTCTCCTTCCAATGCTTCTTTTCCCTCAGACCGTCCTCTTCTGGTTTCGTACACCATATATATGTAGCATATGTATTATATATGTTATTATGTATATTTATAAATATGTATATTTGTATGTAATATATATATTGTATACATAGATTTATATAATGATATGTATGTGTGCTTATACATAATATATAATCTAGACCATATATTACATCATAATCATATACTATATATTTATACATAATTATATAATCTCGATTTTATTTGAGAGAAACCTCACGATGGTTCCTTCTCTCCCGTATCCTTTCTTGGTCTCCTCTTGTTCTTGTTTTTTTTTTTTTTTTTGGTTCTTTTTTTCGGAGCTGGGGACCGAACCCAGGGCCTTGTGCTTCCTAGGTAAGCGCTCTAACCACTGAGCTAAGTCCCCAACCCCTTGTTCTTGTTTTTAATTCCCATCTTCTCCTTGCTCCCTTCTGAGCTTTCATGTCATATGTAATTACATCTAGATTACTCATATGAAAGAAAATATGACTGGATTTAAAAATCTGCCTTATTTCATTTAATACAATAATTTCTAGGTCTACCCATTTCCCTGAAGACAATGTAATTTCATTCATAGCTCTGGCTGAATAAAAGTGCAGTATATAGTTAGGGCACATTTTTCTTTATCCATTCAGACACCTAAGTGATTCTATATATTGACTGCTGTGAACACTGCTTTCATAAACTAACTGTGCAGGCACTGTGGATATGTTGATGTTAATTCCCTCAGATGTGTATCCGAGACTGGTGTTGGATCATACGAGAGCTCCAATTTTAATTTTTTGAGAGACATTCTTAATTATTTCCTGTCTCAAACTTGCTCTTGTAACATCTGGTGATTTTTCCTAACCACATATATTGGTATTCTTACCTTTTTAAACTCTTTAACTCTGCTGATATTACACCTAATAACCTGCCTTTGTGTATTTCTTCTTTTTGTTGCCTTCAAAATACTTTGTTCAGAGACTTCACTGATGTTTTTATTCCAATGTTATGGGTTTCAGTCTTTATTTTTTTATTGGTTATTTTCTTTATTTACACTTTAAATGATATTCCTTTTCCAAGTTTCCCCTGCCTCCATGAGGGTCCTCCCTCATCCACCCACCCACTCACTCCCTCCTGCCTCCCCACACTGGCATTCCCCTACACTGGGGTTATCAAGCCTTCACAGGACCAAGGATCTCTCCTCCCACTGATGATCTACAAGGCCATACTCTGCTACATATGCAGCTGGAGTCATGGACTGCTCTATGTGTGCTCTTTGGTTGGTCGTTTAGTCCCTGGAAGCTCTGAGGTGTCTGGTTAGTTGATATTGTTCTTCCTAAGGGGTTGCAAACCCCCTTAGCTACGTCAGTCCTTTTCCAACTCTGCCATTGGAGACCCCGTTCTCAGTCCAATGGTTGGCTGCAAGCATCCTCCTCTGTAGTTGGCAGGCTCTTGCAGAGCCTCTTAGGAGATAGTGGTTCTTTAACTGAATTGGGCTGAAATGGAAAGTCTTATCTTTCTTTCCGCATTCATCTGAGCACGTTTCCTGTTATGTGAAAGCATTGCCATTGATCCTGCTCTTCACAGACTATCCTTTCTGTGTATTTTCTATATCTCGATACTCATCAGTTCTTGCCACTTTAGATCTGAAATATTGTTGTCTTCCAATCCTATTGCCCTCTCACTTTTGTTATCATTTTCTGACCCAAGTATATTGTTCTAATTCCAATTTATTCCCCTATATTCATTCTTCACAGTGCTCGACAGATTACTAGTGCAACCAATCCAACACAGAAGGATGGTTTCCTTGTTGTTACTTCACCAAACGTAGTATGACTTCTTATGTCCAAATGTGTTATGAGTCATAGATACTGCAATTAAAAACAGTTGCTTCCTTCATTATGCATGATCACCAAATGCTTGTGGGTATTTCATTATTATTTACTTATAGAAAAATGTGTTTTGATGTTTTAATCTTTCATTATTAGAGTTACTTTCAAATTGGTTCATGTTCACATTTTCATACTTAGTATAAGAGACAGAACATATGGCCTTTAAGATATCTTTTGGATTTCTTGTTGGTTTGTTTGTTTTATGTGAAATTTAGCCTGAGCTATTGAGGATTTCCTAGGAAATATTTCTAGCTACAGATTCTGGATGTAGTTAGTAAAAAGAGTGCTTTCTAAAACAGCACCTCACCTGAATAAGTCTTAGACCAGGCTCAAGCTTTGTCTGGTATTTAGATTCCTCCAAGCAGAGACGTTAAGAGTTAAACAGGAGCAGTCGCTTAGATTGTTAACTTCTGATTTTCTCCCATTGTGTTTTAATCAGGAAAGCATATGATGCTGCTTCCCTTATACTTTATTAAACATTCCCAGATTTGCTAAGATACACAACCTTAAATGATGTTTTTATTTTTTCTTTCACTTGTCTATGCATTTGAGTTACTTACTTTCGGATAAGCTTTAAAAATGATATAAGATACATTATAATATTCACTATTTAGCACTATTTTATGACTTTAGATATATTTTTTGATGAATATTTTTGATCCTATTTTTGATGAATATTTGGGATGTTGTAATATCACTTGGATATCTGAGAATTTTTCCTGACTCTAGCATACTATGTGAAAAATTTATGCATCTATCTCACAATATTTTATTATGTCTGTATGGATAAGTAAAATAAGTACTTATAAATAATTGCCAACTATGAGGTTCATCATTTTTATATTACATTGTTTTCCTTAGATTTATACTTGTTGATAAGACATAGTTTCAACTGTAGTATAATTATTTTTTATCATCAATTTAGTCAATGATTATTTTATACTTAAAACACTGACTCTTTTATGAAGTTGCTATAGGAAGGATTGACATCCTATGCATTACTAAGAGATATAAAGAAAAGTTAGTTAACTATTAACTAAATGTCTTAAAGACCTAAAACCAAACTTTAATAATGTAATTACTCACTAATAGTACGAAAATAATTTTATATACAAAGTGTGTAAGAACTTAACTTGAAAAGTTATAAAAGGGTTGTATAAATATTCATTCATGCTACATTCCTTCTAGCGTCTCACATCTGGGACTATATATTGGGTTATAAAACTAGATGACAGGTTTATAAAAATGAAAAGATTAATCCAACATTGGTCAAGACAGCTAAGATAAGCAGAAAGGCAAGCCATGTTTAATCAAGGGAAGTAATGTTTTTCAAGAAAGATTTGTTTAGTTTCTATCATCCTATTACTTCTACCACCATTCTTGCCTCAGATCAGGTTTATTCAGTAGTGGAGTGAGAAGCAGGTTTGGAGAAAGTTATTTGTCTGTCAAATATTTTACAGCCACTGTGATTACACACAGATACACAGAAACACACAGAAAGACAAACAGACACAGAGACATGATACACACAGACACACATGCCCAGACGCACACCCCCCCCCACAGACACACACTTAAATGTGAGTTATAGGGTCATCTTTAAAGGTACTTAACATTTGCGGTACACAAATACCTTCTTAAGCAAGCAAGTAAAAAACATAGTTTTCATAAACCCCACAATTTCATCCTGACATTTG